>NW_014555917.1:0-1192 GCF_001313825.1 Dinoponera quadriceps
AAACAATAGATGCAGAGTATAAGGATATCACCTCTTTACAAGAACTTGATTCAAGTAATACATACCGATGCGAGAAACATCGAAAACACTGCGCGTTGCAAAATATATTTAAAATTTTCAACTGGTGGTCGAAATGCTGTTGATAATAAACTATTTTAGATCCTCAAAGATTTTTTAACTTAATATTCTCCCCCTTACCTTTCCCCCTTTAGATGTAAGTGAATGCGATGGGAGGGGGTTCCGACCGCTGCAGGATGAATCGGCTCATCCAGGAACACGGAGTAGACGGAGTAGGTGAAGAATGGAAATATTGTTTTCCATTGTGTTATCCTTTTCGGGCGGGGCTTAGTATTATCCTTTTCGGCAGGGCTTCGGGTTGCTGCTTATGCAGGTACTCCGAGCATTAACCTCCAGGCGGCCGGCACTTAAGAATGTTTCATAATGATACTTTGGGGGATTGTCCCTGTAAAAGTTTTTTCCAATGGATCGTACATATCGATCGATGAAAAGGGCATCCCAAATGGGATACTTCCAGCCGCCTGGAAGTTAACGGTATGATTTTGGCTTCATCGGCGGCCAGTGCAGATTCTCGTATCGACGGTCAGTTCAGATTCTCTTGTCGACGTGAAAGCATTGCGCGTTGTTCGACGAGAAGAGTTTAAGTGAGAAAAAAGGAATTAAGTGATAAAAAAAAAAGGAATTGCAATGGAAGTCATCACCGCCGGGGACGAAGCTGTTTTTAAAGCTTTTGTAAGGGTAAGTTTTTCCCTATTTTTCTTTTTTTCTTTTTTTTAAAGGTGGAATGGTCTTAGGGTTAATTCTGGGGTTTTTTCTCTAAAATTCTCTTCCCCTTTTCTAGATATATGAAAAAGTTTTCATCTCCGAGGGAGAAGAGATCGATTTGCGAGATTCGACTTGGCGAGCCAGACACTGCCACAGATTGATGGCTGATGAATTTTGGCTGATCGGTGAGGAGGACTGGCACAACGTGGAGGAGTGGAACACTTTCGGGTTGTGCGAACTGTATAGTATCGAATGATATTATTCGCGCTCATGGTACGAGCCTACAACCACTGACCCGAGGGTGATTGGCCTCTGGTGTGTGTATGGATATAATAAAAAACTATTTTTTTGATTGAATTAAAAAAAAATTTCTTAATATCCTCCCCCTTACCTTTCCCCATTTAGATAT
>NW_014555918.1:0-3500 GCF_001313825.1 Dinoponera quadriceps
TATCTTCATTTTTTGTGTTAATTATCCCTATGTAAGCTTTTCCGTTTCGATTCGTCACCACGGCCTCCCCTAAGTAGATGCCGTCATCGACGTTTAAACAGAAAACATAACCTACTGTGAGCGCGGTGTTACCTACTTTTAGCGGGAGTATCGTTCGGGATCAGGCAGGGAAGATTATTGATTCGTGCTTTGTAAAGGGGATGGTTATTCCCTGCCATACGACTGCGTGGTTTTCGAAATCTATGCGCGCGGCATTACTCAGGAAGTCAGATCCTAGAATTCCTTCCTGAGTAATGGGGAACGAGTTCTCTATTACATGTAACTTCAATGGATGTCCCATGTATACGATGGTTGTTGAGCCTAGAGTCGTTAAGTTTCCTTCGGTAATGCCGCAAAGAGTTATGAGTTCCTTGGGGTCGATTTGATTCGAGAGGACGTTTCTTATCTTTATTAAATTCGGCGCGGCTCCCGTGTCTATCATGAAATCGGTCTCGGCCGCGAGACCTAGCGCGGTTATGGATACGGACGGTGCGTGAGTAAAATTGTTTCGGTTTAAGACTGCGACGTTTCGGTGGGTGGTTCGGGGCTGCTCGCTGATATCGGGTGGATTGCTTCGCGCGAGGGTCCCGCTCGAGGGTTGTCCGGATCCCTCGAGGAGCTCGGGAAGTTTCCCTGACCTGACCTATTGTTATTATATTGCCTTTTCCTGCATTCTTCGATTTCGTGACCCGGGTTCTTGCAGTAACGGCACCAGCGGTCCGAACGGTTCGGGAGGTTCGCGTCAGGTTCCCGGGCAGGCGGTCTCCTCTCGTTATGCGACTCCTCGTACACTCTAGGAGGTGTGGGAGCGCGCGATCGGGTGTATTCGTCCCGTCGTTTATTGTGGGAGGTGAAATTACTGTTATACGCGCCCTGATCGAATCTATCTCTTGGCGGTGAATTTCTGTGTCCCCATGCTGTGCGCGTGTTGCTCGGCGGCCTGACGTAGTTGTCACCGTATCTTGCGTCCTGCGATGAACGCGATAGGGTAGAGTGAGCTATAGGCCTGCCGATGGGGTGTAAATCAGTGCGAGGAGGAAGGTTTTCATTGTAGTGCGATATTCCGGAGCGTTCTCGGTCTAATTCACGTCGTTTGGCCAGAGTTTTTGCAAGGGCAAATGCCTCAAATGGCCTGCTGTAGTGGTCCCTACTCAATTGTAAGCGGAATTCCAATGGAAGACCCTCGCAAAAGGATCGGGCCGTAAGCGCGTCTATGTTAATCATGGTATAGTCGTCCAACGTTCCGTGCTCCCGGCGTTTGACATCCAGAATTGACGCTCTCAATCCCTTGACGCGAGTAATATAATCAAGCATATGTTCGCGCGGTCGTAAAAAGACGGTGCTGAGCTCGCCGCGATATTGATCGATGGTTTTTGGGGATCCGAATGCTCCATTTAGTAAATCCAATAAATCAGTGACAGAATTACAGGGCTCGTCCTCAACGGCGTAATAAGCGCGTCCGCGAAGCTTATTTACGAGCAGAAGTGTTAGGTTACTTTCGGAGTTAGGGGGTACGACATACTTAGCTCGACGACACGCGCGCGCGAATTGGGGTAAGGGGATATTATACCCATCGAAATTCGGGACCGATTCCAAAGCTTCCCTGAACGAAACCCGCGGAAGTTCCCCTACATGAGAGGGAGGTTGCGCGGGCACCGAGGAATTATCCGTTTTAAATCGAGAGGCGTTAATCCTCATGGTTTCTACTTCGCGGCGCAGAGCGGATAATTCGCGCACGACGTCGTGTGTTGCGATGACAGATTGTTCCAAAGGAGAATCACGAGTAGAAATCTCGCGCCTAGAGATTTTGTTCTCTCTCTCGTCGAGAGAGGTTTTTATAGTATGTAGACAGCGGAGAATATGTTCGCGATCAGAATCTAACTTTTGGCGTTCAGCCTGCATTTCGTTGTAAGACGCTTGTATAGCCTTAGCTTGTTCTGCTAGCAAAGCCTCCTTCTCGTGCAACTTTTCTTGGATGACATCTAACTCGTCCGCGGAGAGGGGCTTATTGCCGTTGGCGGTTTTACTACGCGTAACCATCGCGGAAGGTTCTCTTTCTAGCGGTATCCCACCGCTGTCACCAAAAATGTTACGTCCTCGCTCGGCCGCGGCTGCTACAGTACTCGGGCCGTGGAGCGGGGACAAAATTGAAAATTTTTCTGGTTGTCAGGCTTGCGCAGCCCTACCCTGAGATACACGCTAACGGAGTGTCCGCGATGGAGGTCGTCGTAATCGAACAAAAATAATAGTTGCGATTCACCGGTGATGGCTTGCTGGAATTAATCTAAGGTGATCACCTCCGGTGTGCTGCTCGTGGTGGTAGTTCTCAGGCTTTCGGAAAAGTGCTCGGGTGTGGCTCCGCCGTAGTGTNGTTGGCGGTTTTACTACGCGTATCCATCGCGGAAGGTTCTCTTTCTAGCGGTATCCCACCGCTGTCACCAAAAATGTTACGTCCTCGCTCGGCCGCGGCTGCTACAGTACTCGGGCCGTGGAGCGGGGACAAAATTGAAAATTTTTCTGGTTGTCAGGCTTGCGCAGCCCTACCCTGAGATACACGCTAACGGAGTGTCCGCGATGGAGGTCGTCGTAATCGAACAAAAATAATAGTTGCGATTCACCGGTGATGGCTTGCTGGAATTAATCTAAGGTGATCACCTCCGGTGTGCTGCTCGTGGTGGTAGTTCTCAGGCTTTCGGAAAAGTGCTCGGGTGTGGCTCCGCCGTAGTGTTGGTGGAGTAGCTCAGCACGAATCTGCATGTACCGGTCACGTCGCGGGTCACTCGCGGGAATGTTTAGCGGCGGTAGATTCGGGTATTCAATCGAGATCGGTACGAGGTGATACGGCACTGATTGCCTTGTGGCATATGTTGGTCGCGCGAGCCCGATCAAAGCGCAGTCGCGGGCACTGACAGGAGCGTGGAGTTTAGCGTAATGTCTGCGAAGCTGTACCTTGCGTCCGGCGCGACGTGGTTTGCCCATGTGCGCAGTCAGGTCGTGTTGCGTGGAAAAGGGAGAGATATTCGGCGACAGTGATTCTTGAGAAGGGTAGAGAGCAGAGGGCGGCTCTGATTCTACCATTTGAAGGATTCACGGGTCACGTTGCTTAGGGGTGAAAGGAAGATTCGGTGACGGTGAACCTTAAAGAAGTTAGAGAACACAGGTCCGCTCTAATTCTACCCTTCAAAGGTATCGCAAGTCACGGTTCCTGAGCCTTCAACACACGAACATGCTAACAGTGAGCACGGGACGGCTCTATTACTGCAGGCGGTTCAGTGCTTTTATGCCCGGGTGAATAAGGATTCAAGGCGTGGGTGCACGAACGACGAGCACAAGACGGCTCTAATATCGGCGATACTTCAATGGGTGGCCGAGGAACAATGGGATTCCAGCCGGCACAGGTCTCGGTGACGGATGATGCAATACTCGACACTACGATTGCGTTATGCACAGAGCTACGTGGT
>NW_014555919.1:0-465 GCF_001313825.1 Dinoponera quadriceps
CCCGTGGCCGCTCCATTAAATCTCGTCGACGTTGCGTGCAGGCATGCACCGTCGGAGGCTTCCTTACCGAGTGGGTGGACCCCGCTCTCGAAATTTATTAGTCCGTGCGACCAACCGATTAATCCGGATAGCCCGCGACTATTACCCGCAACGTACGCTGCTTCATCGCAGACGGTTGCCCATCGAAAGGGCAGGTGTGCGCTCGTGCGTTTACGATAAAGCGGGAACATATGTCGCGAGTGTTCTTTTTCGCGAGAATCTTTCCGCACGTCTTCTGGATTTTACTTTCGTCGATTCGCCGAGCAGTTGAAAAATTTGTGAATCCTCGCCACTTGACTTCGAATCCGTCAAGTCGCGATAGAGTGGTAAGGAATACCTGACTGAGCTGATCGACCATAACCAAGCTATTTGAACTCAATTCGGGAAAAGGGAGAGATTATCGATTTGCTACGATTCGTTTCGGCT
>NW_014555920.1:0-3940 GCF_001313825.1 Dinoponera quadriceps
AGAGGTAATTGTATTGGAAGATTTTATCTGCGAAAACATTTCACTTATCTAGCGTAATAACAGATATTAAAGCCGACAAGACACCGATAAATTCACATTTCAATATCATAAACGCGTATAAGATAACATTTAACTCTTTTTACAATAGTAAAAATGCGACGATTTAAAATATGTATTTCTTCATCATCGCGAATGAATCTCTCATAAAAATCGCAACGTCTTGATTTTTTTCTCGGAGCCGAAGTTCTCCAAAATCTTAACTTCTCAGCAAATTATCAGCAGCATCTTTTATCTACTTTGGTAATAAGCTCATTATCTGCTGAATGTGACAGTAGAGAAGCCATCGTTGATTTGGACACAATAATTTCTGCTCTAAAAATATAGGATAAAAATTCGTTGAAAGAAACGCGTTCAGAAGCGCGGCTCCTCCCTCTTTCATATTTTCACGTCCACCGAAACCTGTACTTGTCGCGGCGAGTAATTTCAGTTACTCGCCTCGGAGAAGCAATTATCTCGAATAATCGCCGGCGGATCGGACAATATGTAAAATAGGTTTTTCTCCGCGCGAACTCTCTCGCACGGCAGCAGAAAAACAATTACGTATTCCTGGCTGTGCTCCGGAGAATATTTTGCCAATTTTACGAGTAGCGGTTATACGCGAATATATGCCGCACGTTGTCTGGGAATGCACGTTGAAACGAAAAAATGTATTCGACGTCAATCGATCAATGTCGAGAGTTTAACAAGCGCGGATTCACACAGGCAAATACTCGAAGCTCAGAGAACGGTATGGATCCAAGTCTAATCGAGAGTGAAGTATATATATCTGCGCTAACATTCGATATTTGATCTGAAAACTTCACCAAGTGGCGCGCGCGTGCTTTTCTTTTCTTCGCGACGACGATATAAAATAATCCGATCGAAAACTCGCTAACTGCTCTCGCACCACTCTCGTTCGTTTCTCATTCTCCTCGCCAACCTCTTCTTCTTCCTCCTCCTCCTTCTCGCATTTGGCTGCGAGCTCGTAGGTATTTCGCGCACAAACGCGACTAATTAGGAACGCATTATTACCATCGCCGCCCTAGGGGAGTGTAATTAATTAAGCGCCCTCGACAGAGGACCGCCAGTAAGAATCCAACGACTGTTGCAAAACTGCCGTTAATAAATCCAGACTAATTAGTTAGCGGAGAAGCAAAGGCGGGCTACGTGAGCCGAGATGTTTTATGCATCGTTCGAGCTGAGCTTACAAAGTACGGCGTGCGTTATCGTCGTCGACGACCTTGCAGCATCGACACATCGCCTAGACGGTCGTGCTTATGAGAAATTGATTAGCACATTTTTCACGATCCTCCCCCCTCCGCATAATTACTCCTGTTAATAAATTGCGAACGAATTGCTTGACGATGTTTGTGAGAATCGTGGATAATATAACAATTAAGTATTTCACTTGGTATGGACATTGTATCGCATAATTATGTAACAATAGAGCAGGGATTGAATATTATTTCGATTGCGGTACGTACCTCCATTTTATAATATCGGTGTGACAACAATTCCGATATTCGATATTAGACGTCCAATACCTCTATCACGCCGAAACTATAAAGATTAAAGATAGCATATAAGAATATAAAATCAATGTAAAACTAATATAATTTCGGTGCTTTTCTTTTTTTAACAATTTCCTGGTACGTACCATGTCTTAGTTTTGGGGTCTACTTTCTTGAAAGAGGGTCGTTTTTCCAACTTCTTAGAAGATAGTTACTATTCTCTTCGAAGAATAGATACTCTTCTCGTCGAAAAACAATATGTAATAATTTTCAAGAAACTGCAATGTACTTTGGTACAGAAATATTGCTACTTTGCATCATGTACGCATAAATATTAATTCTACACCCCCGGCCGGGTTTTAGAGGTCGAAAATAAAATGGCACATCGATCCTGCCGCTTTTTCTCTAATAACAGAACACGTGCCGACATATTATATAATAGCATAATACATAAACTTATAAACCCGAATTTTAGCGATACCCGATATGAGTTAATTACATAAAACATCATTGTACGTAAGTTACGTTGTATTATAAATCCCTCGTCGTTTATTCAGTATATATTCGATATACATATATATCTTAATCGGCGACACAATTTAGCCCGGCTTTCAGCGAAAAGTTGATTAATCGTCCGAGTCACCGATCCGTTTAGCGAGCCAGCCTCGCTGTTCTAAAAGTGACGGTTTAATCAAATTAATAGCATCAGCACGCGGCAGGGCTCGAAACGTCGAGATATATTGAATAAATTCTTTTAAGTAGAGCGATATTGCCATTAACCTGGTCAGTGATGGCACCAGGCCGATCGATAGTTAATAGCATTTCGCTTGATTTCGCGAGCCTTTCTTCACGCGATCATCGCGATGACCGCGTGATCATGAGGCGACCGATCGACCGGGGCAGCACGTGGCTCGCGATCGCTCGGCGTGCCGCCGAGGGATGATCGGGAACGGGCGGGGGCGCAACAGTTGCGTGGGTGGATGCGCGTCTGATGGAGGAGCGGAGGGACGAGGGATGGCAGGCCCACCGTAGAAGGGGGGTTGAAACCCGGCACCCGTTGTGACGTGCCTCAGTATTCATCTAGCATTCACGTCGCGAGCAACCCCAGCCTTGCGGTTCTCGCGCGCGCGGAAATCCCAACGCTCCGCAGAGGAGACATCGCGCCGACGACCAACCAATTCAGCCTTTAGAGGCTACCGTGTCTCCCTCGTCTCCTGCTCTTCCGGCTCGCACGGAGAAGAAGTAACCGTCGCGGAGTGCAATCAGTGCTGGCTGATAATCGGTGATCCGAAGTACTGAAGATGCAGAAAGCGTTCTTTGAATCGGTGCGCGGCCGAGGTACTCCGAGGGCTCTGCGAATGTAGCGATCGCAATTCCGGGCTGGAATCCGCGCAACACCGCGCGGCGATACCACGTGGAGAGAGAGAGAGAGAGAGAACCTCCCCCCCGATTTCCATCCGTCGCACGCGCGATTGCGAGCCGCGGTAGAGTCGAACTGCATGTTAGCAGCGAAGAATTCAAGTCGATCGAGCGCTTCGCCAGCCTCTCGAGTGAAATTGAGCCAAACCGTGTTCGCGTCGCGTAGTCCTCAGTAATTAGACATGATTGCGTAACTGGATCGCGTGACGAGACGAATCGTTCGTAAGGGTGACTGCTAAAGAGGGAGAGAGACTCGGCCGACACAGACGATCGAATTCATCGGCCTCGGGTTTGGCCGAAAATATCGCACGCAATCAACTCGCACGCTTTCATTTTGATTTACCGCAATGCTGACATTTATGGTTGCGCAATTTCACAAAAAACCATGACTCTCGGCTATTTCGCCGATCGAATATTCCGCCTGAACGCTTCAGTTAATGTCGGCGGATCCCCCGTCGATTTTTCGTCCCCGTCGAATTTCATCGCTGCGCGTTTCCCGCCGTCAACCACCGAGCGCGCGCGGGTGGACATTTTCGGCGGAAAGTTCATAGTTCAGCGTCGTTACAAGTGGGCGGCATTCTTCATCGGGGGGCCTGAAACGATGCGCCGGCGCGATAAAAACCGGAGGAACTTCGTACCGATCCGCACAATATTTCCGTAATATCGGACAGTTGACGGGGTGGCGGTACTCCTACGCAACGTTCGCGCAGCGGAATGTGGATCGCGGCAATCGTGGATATCTGAGCGTGCGGTGAACGCACACGTGTGAAGCCGCGGGAAATATCGGAAAAATAGAGCCACTGCGGTGATGCGAGTACAGTCGATGGGGAGAAAGAGAGAGAGAGAATCTTCGTCGTTTAAATGACAGGCGTTGAGAAGTTTTCAACACGTCGCGCTCGGAAGCGGCGAAACTCGGCCCGCGTTTGTGTAATTTCTCCCTTAACGCGGGAAAACTCCCCCCCCCCCCCCCC
>NW_014555920.1:3975-10047 GCF_001313825.1 Dinoponera quadriceps
AAACCCCCCCCCCCCCCCCCCACGTGTGTCGCCGAGAGAAATAACTGTCTCATGAAAATCTTCAACCGCTGAAAATTACAATAGGGGGCTGGGAAATAATCGGCACGCCGGCAACAACGAGCGGAGATGATGATAAAAGGAGGGTAACAATGAGCAACACACTTCAGCTCTTTCGTAAAGCGCAGAAGCGCACGTGAGAATCTCGTTTATAATTTACACGCGAACGAGATCCTGCCGCGCGCGAATCTGACGTGGAGATGAAGGTGACGATAGAAATTGATAGAAAGCAATGGAAGTGTGATTAAAAGTTGGCGCTAACAAATTACACGATGGAAAGCACGTGGTGGTACGCCGACACTTATTACGTAGCTCGGTTTTCTCCTTTGTCCCTTAAGGTAGTAGCAGCATAAAATGAGTTTCTTAAGAATTCGTTGAAGCTGGCAGTGCATACAGGGTGTCCCAGATCGACATGGATAAACTTAATAAGGACGTAGGATAGATTGAGGTGAACAGAAAATGCTCTGTTATTTTACAAACAACAAAATTTCGAGCTATTAATGATTGAAAATGGCGATTTGCATGTTATTTGTAAAGGACTTTTCTTGCTCAGAGTGACCTAATCTATAAATAAACGACTGTTGTTATACCTTGTGACAGGCAATAATATATTGAACATTGAATCTGGGACTTTGAACCTGCCGCTAAATACAACAGCTGCCATATATTTGTAGATTAAGCCACTCTGAACAAAGAAGTCCTGTACCATTTTGCGAATAACAAACAAATTTTTGAGTTATTAATTAAAAAAGCCTCCATACGTGGTCATTTTCAATAATTAATAACTCGAAATTTTGAATGTTGCTTAAATGTGGTATTTTTTATTGTACAGCTAAATGCAACCAAACTCACTTTTCAATGTAAATGTTCGAAAATTACGTAATTTAAATGTTCGAGATTTCATCTCGCATCTTTCACTGCAAGAGAGGTAGGTAAACTCGTATATTCTTCATCTTTACGTTTCTAGTTGTTGAGTAGAAACGTTCCTATTTCTGGGGACGACGTTAGAAACGTTTTTATTTGATGAGCATACTCGAATACACGTTATTATGCCGCGAAACGAAAGATGCACTAATTAAATAACTAATTAAACGAGCAATTAGACGTTTTGTGTGCGCGAGCAGCGGAAAAATTAAATTACAAGTTTCACTATAATTCAGCTCGAACAAGCCAACATTTCACGAACGTACGTTCGGTTTGTCTACAAAGAGAACGGTGACTCTCTTTCCCGTGATATAGGTATATTATAACAGAGTGAAATGTACCTTTTTCAGGACGCGCATAAAGTTTACCGGCGGGTTAAATCGATTAGCGGGATATCAATAGCTCCTGAAAATAACAGAAAGCTTTCTCGGTCAAAGAACGGAGGAACAGCTATTAATACCATTGCGTAATTTGCAAACTGCCATAGGCGAGGCAGATATTCGTTAACAAAATCCGGAAGCCGCGCTTTCGCAGCAGTCTCATTGATCGTCATACCTCATTAAAATCAGGAAGTCTGTCGCGCTCCTAATGAAGCTCCCCAACAGAAAGAATTATCCGCGCGTTTCTTTCATCAGGTCTCATTGTCACGTTCAGCTCGTAGGTAGAAGATTTCATTTAGCATCGGGAGAAGCATACTCGTTGCTGCTATTATTTGCTCCATTGTAGACTAATGTATCAAGCTTAATGTCAAAGCAACACGTTGTTCCTATCGTATTGATCTCTAGATTTTTGCCGCTCTTTGTGATCCACCGATAAATTGAAACATCTGAAAGAGAAGCGTGGCGTGTATATGTAAGTTTCGTTCTTCTGTCCAGTATTATTCTTCTCGGTCGAAGAAGTTTCGAGCCACGTGGCGTAATTAAGGCAGTCGGTCCGTACCTTTCTGACAATATTGGACCAACTACCTTGAGAATCGCGCTACCAATGTCATCTTCAAAGATTTATGGAACGACACTGATACCTCCGAAGTAAATTAACCCGATATCGTGCACAATGGAACGTTATCCCGCAAAAGGATCGCCGGTAGGCAAACTCGTATATTCGACAAGCAAATACTCTCCCTTTCATCCGAGTCCTTTTCACTCCCCCGTTCCGCCTCCTATTATTTGCAAGTCACTCTTCTAAGAGAGAAGATGAATCGTCACTGAGAGAGGACCGATGAGAGTGACGGTATCGCGATATTCACCTTCCGACATATATATATATATACGTCGCTGCTAAGAGCGTAATGATTTCCTGTCACTTTCGTGCTTAATGGCAAAGAACTTTCGTATACAACAACCCGCGGCTGTCGCCACGGATGTTGTCGGAAAATCGCCGATAAATAAAATTTCATCCGTCTCGCTCGGCGTGTTTTCGAAATAAAACCATTATTAACTCCTAAAAATACGTTGGAACTCGCTTAACAGTAATCTTCAGCAAAAATACGCAAACCGAGCTAAAAATAGCCGCGGAGTCTTCGGTTATATCTCGCCCCCCGGCTAATTATTGGCAAGACAAATCGTTTGTACATGCAATAACGACCTTCCCGTTTGCCATGTTATCGATTCTTGAAAAGACGGTTCACGGTCAGTCCGTTGCACGTTTTAATTGTACCGTACGTCAGGGTGTTCTAAGAGAGGGTATTCCGGCGAATCAGTGAAAGACCATTAGGCGGTATGTCAGTTTCAATATCGTCCGGAAACAATTTCTCCAGGGACAAAATTGCGCAATCGCTCTCGTCCGGTATCGCGCATCGCTCGCAGGCTCATTCATAAATCACACACATTTCCGCGAGAGCGATTACTGTGCGAGACGATTCGTCCAAGACTCCTCTAAATTCCCGTCTGCTTTTCGTCGCAATCGTCGTCGTTGCAAACACCGCGACGTTCCTTCGTTTTCTTCGACGAAGGTCTACGCATGTTTTGAACAGAGAAAGAAAGTCGTAGCGTTTCCCTGACGGCTTTTATATCGAACTATCGTTATCCTCTTTCTCTGCCAAATGACTGAAAGAAAATTAGAACATCGCGACAACTATAATACATATCAGGTAACCAGAAGGAACGCGCGAATAGATACCATATACGCAAGCTTAATTTTTTTACCCGCGAGTAGCGGCTAATTTCTGCGCGGAAGTTCTCTAATTTGCAAAATGCTTCAGTTTTCCACACGGTTGCGTCGCTTTGCACAATTTGCACGACGACGATCGTGAGCTTGTTTTTCCCTTCTTTCTCCTACCTTTTTTCTTTATTGGTTTTTTTTTAACCGACGCGAGATTCCGTGCTTCTTTTGGCCGGAGGCTAACGAGTCGCACTTGCATATACGCGACGAAGTCGTCTGGAAATATTCTGGGCCATTTTTCGATCATATTTTACCTCCAATTGCATTGAAATTTGATGGATGTACACGAGAGGGGAATCTAATAGACTTTGAGGAAGAAGAGTTAAAGAAAGGCACTGAGTTCAGAAGTCACAGACGAAATATTGAAACTTTCCGATACTGCAAAACTGGAGGAACGAAAAAGGACGTAGGTAATGTAAGAGTTGCCGACGAAAGCGAATATAAAGGTGTGGGGATCAGGGGAAAAATGAATTCCGCGTTGGCGGGAAATCCAATTTGCGGTCGTGTTGGAAGCTGGGAACCGATCGCGTTGATGAAAGATTCTAAGAGTAACGATAAAGGTACAAGAAGGAAGAAGTTGCTGTGCTGCAGGATCTGTGGCGGAAAACGGTACGAGGTTTACAAAGGCGAAACACAATTCATAACGGGGTTCGTTATTGCGGGATTAATTATCGGGCCAATCGAAGCGCGAAAAGGGCGAAAGTAAAAAGTTCGATGCGTCGGTCCGATGCGAAATAAAAGAGAAATAATCTCGCGTGATACGAGATTTGTCGCCGGTTCAATGTTCGGGGGTTAGAAATAAACTTGTCGGTTCAAATATACCATCGCAGGTAGAGATTCATTTAGCGCTATTATCCCGACGAACGAGATAACAGGGAGATCGAATCGCGGAAAATTTATGTCCCGCCAAAAATATCGCGTATGAAAAATACGAAATAACCAACGAGGACTGTTTTAACGCAGAATAAAAGGACGGTAAAGCTCGGAAACCAAATTGAATGTATGAAAACGTGAAATATATAATTATGTTCTTTTTATATCTGCCTATAACTCGAATTTATTCAATTTAAATATTAACATCGATGGACTAAGAAAAAAATATTTGATATTTGTAATCTTATAATCATTATAGAATCACAATCGGGAATGAAAGAATTATAATCGAGAGAAGCATTTTTCTAATAAGTGTTACTATAATGTTACTGATAATAACTTTATATACATATTATCACTATTTTTATAATTAGAGCCAAAACAAAGGTATAATTGAAGCTGAAAGCTGAATCAAGTAAATATTACTTTAATGTAGCATCTTGTTCTTTCAAAGTATAAAATTCATACAGTTATCACTTACGTTATTATATTTTCCTCCGATTGCAGACATCGGCTGTGTTTCGAGCAGCATCGAGAAAAAAGAAAAACGTTCAAACCGCGTGGAAACTAAGTGTAGCGACGGTGCTGTAGGCAGATATAGGGTTAATTATAAGCACGAGAAGGTAAAATATAACGGGAAATAATGTTTCTTTCAAATTTCGCCCCATAACATATCGATTATCGTTAGTCTCGTGAATTTGACATCGTAGTTATAGCCATTCCTACACGTTTGCACACAAAAATGATCAAAAGCGGCCATTAATTCCCGCCATTCCGGCCCCGATCGTTAATATGACTCATATTCCTGCTATGCGGCGAATTGTAATTTTCCAGGAGGAATAATGTACTGGAAATTCGATAAGGAATTCGAGCTGCTTCCCAGTTTGGCGACTTACGGAGCACCCCTCGGCTCCGTAAACGCTCCGCGCGAATGCACGGATGTAATTCCTCGCGCGAGGCCGCTCTACTTTGCGGACCGGTAGGGAGGGTCGCTATCTTTCACTCTCGCGAAATTAAATTATCGCGATCCACCGCTGGAAATTATGACGCTGTGGTTCGTTTAACGTGCGTTCGAGCGTCAGCCGCTTTTTTTCCACGTCCGTTTCAACATCGACCGTTTCCCTCCCCATCTCCCGTCTACGCACCACCCTACTCAAATCGCAGCGCACGTCGCGAAAACTTTCTTCGAATTTCCGCACGTCTGTCCGTCGTATGTTTCGAAAATCCCGTCGATCTCTTCCGCCGGAAAGTTCCTTACCTCGCGTATCTTGTCGATAAATGTCCGTAAAATCTAGACTATGAAAGACTAAATTCCTTTCGTAGCATTGAAAGAGCACTTTCAATTGTGCTCCTTTGATGTTATAAATGGGAAATATCCATTTCCTCCATTTGAATACTTAATATAGAATTTAAAATTTTGAATCGGGATGTCCGGATTGTTGCTAGATTGTTGTTGGAAATTTTCAAAAGTGAGCCATTTTCCTTTGTATAGAATCCGACTTACCATTTCTCACATTGCGATCGTTAGCTCACACAGATTAATTAATTCCCCATTAACTATCGCGATTTTTGCAAAATGGCACATGATTTTCCCGTTTATCCAGTTTAATCCGTTCTACTTGCGCACCACAGATGCCGAGGTAATTATTGGACACCCTGCATACTTACACACAGATGCTACTCCATTTACATATTAAGTTGAATATAAAAAAATTTGAGAGAATATAAATTCTTCATGGTCGAATATGACACAAGTGACGCCAGTCTACTAAATCCGTCGAGTTACGGCCTAGGACTTAACTCGGCGAAATTAAATTATTTCACACACGCCTTTTTATTTTTATCCTTGAGCTATTTTTTTCATACGAAGAGCGACTTCCCGACGATTTGTTTCAATCCGGCGTGGCTTGTAAAAACGCGCAGAAACATTTCATCATTTAGAAAAAGAGCGGTTATGTTGCCATCATTCGCGGGAAAAACTGGCCTCAGCAAACTCCGCTTTTATCGCCGACGCGTGTTTGTCGCCAGTACTACAACGACCAAATGCCAGGGGGGGGG
>NW_014555920.1:10133-412200 GCF_001313825.1 Dinoponera quadriceps
GGGGGGGGGGGGGGGGGGGCAGTGAGGAGGAAAAGAAAACACGTTTGCGATGGGAGAAGCCCGCCGTTTGACAAAATCCCCGAGCGTGCGGACTCGCGACGTTCGCGAAATCCAACGGTCCATTAAACGACGAGATCAGAGTCGTTTTGCGTGTCCGCGCGAATGAAAGCGATTTCGGATCCCTTCCGCACGTGTCGTTGTCTAATTAGACCGGGGGGATGGGAATCGATGGCCGTTGATATCGGCAGCTGCGCTGCTACGCAGTGGTTGCACAAAATGCGAGATAAATATGTCGCTGGAAATCGTCGCCTCGTTTTAAATATCAGACTGCTAGGTAATGTGATCCAGCGAAAAATTCGCACTTACGCCGACAGTTACTTCCTGCTTGGGTGGGCGCCTCTTTTAAGCACTCGTTCTCGTTCGCATTTCTAAAATTTCTCCCGAATCTCTCCACGTTTCTCTCTCTCTCTCTCGACATGGCATTCCACCCACGCACACGTTGTTGCATCCGGCATGCACACCTTTGCTCTGCGCATACTTGGCGGATTCGTTGAATTGAATCCGAGAAAGGAGGCTATGGGAAAGATACGGGTGTCACACACGGTGGCGACGGGGTGCTCTCCGCGCGCGTCGTTGCTTTACGTCGGGTAATACGTCGTTTATCTCGCGGTCTATATCTGTACTCGTCCCGGCGGTATAAACCGAACCCATCCGCCTTCGTCGCCGTCCGATACCCGGCCGAATTCCTCCGAAACTACGAAAAAAGGACAAATACGCGCCGATGGATGGCGTGAATGGCCTTTTCGCTCATCGGCCCTGCGCTATTCGTCCTGTTTTCGCAAGCTCTCCAACGGAGGCGGTCGAATATATCGTACGTTACAACGTTTTCTATCTAGCCCTTTCACGCGTCATTTGCCGCGCGATCTATGCCCGCTTGGCTGCCAAATTAATGTAAATCCCGACTGGTTCTTTCGTGCTCTCGGGATGTTCGCGGCCTCGCGAGCAAAAGAAACGACCGCGCTCGAGATAGCGTTGTCGAATTTGTGAGAAATCGTCCGCGCAGCCGTGTAGAAACGAAGAAACGTAGACCCGACGAGATCGCATCGTTAACATCGATTAATCCAGTTTCTCGGCATACATTGACCACGATGGCAATGGAACTATATGCAGAGTAACGGGCCTTTCTCATCGCAGCCGTTGCAGCGACATATTTATCCATTTTTGCGACAGCATTTACACTTACTATGGCACTTTCAGACTTTGTAATTATTAGCGTCCGATAAAAAAATATTATTATTATTGTAATTTTTCGCAACGTGGCAAAAAGTGGAATCATAGGCTTGTTAATTAATCGAAAAGTCAAGAAGCTCGTACGAAAAATAGCAGGACCGGCGGCCACCCTCTTCCGTCGCGTAACAGCGTCCAATTTATCGGGACACATGCCGCATAAAACGCGCGCGTCATGCTCCCGAGCGTTGAAAACACGCAACAGCTGGCGAACGCATATGACGTCCCCCGTCTTCGTTTCTTGCTTGTCGTCGAGCACGGGGCGCAATACTAGCGGTCGCGCGGAAGGATCGCGACACGGTAGAAACCTCTTGGAAACTTTTCACACGACGGACGGAAGGAGACGGAGGCAAATTAAGAAGCACTCCCGCGATCCACGCGGATTCAACCCGGAGAAAAGTTAAGCCCGTTGATGGAATAATTTTCATCACCATCCTCCCGCCGGCCATCGGATCGGCGCTGGGAGAGAGAGAAGCCGATTTATTTTCAGCGTCTGATAGTCCCCCTTGAATCGGTCAGCGTTTCCGTGAATTATCGAAGGTACGATGAGGATTCGATTTCATTGTGACAATAGGGGATTAAAAACTGGACGATAAGTCCATGAATCCAGTTTCGGCCTTTTGCAGCGCGTTCGTTTCTATTTCGCAAACACAATCCGACGGCGACTGGGTGACAAAACCGACAATGTGAAAACATTTCGAATCGAGCGCGGAGATGATCGGACCATGTTGACTGTAATAACAGAGGACTGAAAACAAGAACTCGGTGCGCACATTTCTTCCGCAAATATTTCGAAACGTACGAATTTCTCATGTCCGTTACATGCATTACGAGCGGGAAACTCAAGGTGACGTATCGATCCGCAAGATCCTATCGCGTTTCCGTGTTCGATCGTTCACGAATTTTCGCGGCCGTTCGACGACGACTGCGAAACGAATGACGCGAGGATGAGCCTCGCCTTTTGGGCGCGCCGAGTCGCGCGGAAATTATGTCATCCCGTAAATTTCCGCCGGTAGTCGACGCATTGGCGAGATCCATTGAACGGGCCGGCGGACACTGGAAAATTTGCGTGACTGGAAAATCACTCGACCACTTGTCAAAAGAGAGAGAGAGAGAGAGAGAGAGAGAAAGAAAGAAAGACGATACCGTCCGAGCACTCTTTCGTCCGCGAATGCTCATCCGATGATCGATTCAGCGGAACTGCGTACAAAACCAAACATCGTATTCTCTCTCTCTCTCTCTCTAACATTTTAAAAAACAAGTAATAAAATTTCTAGTCGAAAAAATAATTTCGTTACTATCGTGTGTAGCCAAATTCGACTGGTTATTTTAAACAAAGCGCTTCTAATCAGATTTGTTACCCAAATAAAAATTATAGATCGTTTATGTTCTGCCACAAACGGTCTGATTAATGTATCCGTAATTCAAATTAATTCAACCGATCTTATTTTTCCGGTGTAGATTTTATATCGATCAACTCTTCTTCGCATAAATCACTCAACGTTGCTTCAGTTCCGCAGCTATGCACTCTGCGATCACCGTTACGTAATCTATCTCTTTGAATATAATCTGTCGTCCTCCAATGGGAAGACCTCGATGTGCCGAACGGTGTCCTAAACCCTAGACATAACTAATCGTCGATCGATCGACCTGCCGGTAGTGGCCTACGGTTAAAATGCTCCTCTTTCTGTCGTTTGCGACAGCGTTGCAATCAATGGCTCGTGGTTATTACGCCAGGAAAGATCGGGCCGCTATTCCTTCGTCTCCGCCGGCTTCGCATCGGTTGAACCAGTATGCCCTCGAGCGCTGCTTCGACTTGCCAATATTTTTCGAGGGGTCATAGCTGCAATTACTTGGAGATAGAGCTTGTGTATCGCACACGGAAGTGCGGTCGCGTCCCGATCGATGAGAGAGGGAGACGCTGTCAAAGACACGTTTCGCCAAACACAAAATCACTGATCACCGTCCGACGAAAGTAGAATTACCAATCAAAATCCGTCACGATTCGAAAATCCGTGACGATTTGAAATTTTGTCGGAAAGAAGGAAACGGTGAAATTTTGCCGGAAAAATAGGAAACAGGAGTCCCTGCACTCGTAAACGCGACATGAAATGCTGTTGCAGCTGATCGATCAATCGAGAAAATCTCACACACTTTTTTGCCATCTAAAACATCTCATTATGGATTCAGGAAGTTTCTATCTTAGACGGTTGAGTTTAAGGTTATTTTTAAGAGTTTTTCTCTGTAAAATGTAAGTACTTAGAGCGTTGACGTTTTACACATATGTTTGTGCATTTTCTATTATCTTTAGAAAAATTTAGTTTTATTATGTCTTGCGGGTATAATAAAAGAGAATATAACCGATTAAACATAAGCTGTCGCTTAGTTAACATAAGTTCGCATTTGTCCTAAGCGATTATGCCCGTTCTACCTGAGGGGCTACATTCTTAAAACTACAAAAAGATGACCGAAGTGCAAAATAAAAATATTCGATTTTGTCGAACGAATTAGCAACTTCCCTTTAACTCATTTGACAGCTATGCGCGCCTTCTTTGTTAAACGAATTACCGCCGCATTCGCAATCACTCGGAGTATCGTCACGCGACTTTGGCGACAGGGAATAAAGCCGATCGCGCGCGGATTCTGCGTGTGAATCAAAGGAATCAATGATAATACCATCGGCGGGACGCGCGTCGCAATTCGAACGTCGTTACGGCGCCGTAGATAAATGGAATCGATAATGAGGCCAATTATTCCGGCGTTCATTTCGGAGCGAAAGTACTATCCATAATCGCCGATATCGGGCACGCGCATTCCTGCCGGCGTAATATGCGTCCAATGCTCCGATATCCCAGCGCGGGGCTGCTTTCGGTAACTTTCGATAATAATACGTGGGAAATCCAATTATTTCGGTAGCCACGCGACACTGTCTCTCGCCGTCTAACGTTTCGATCAAATTTCGGATTCCATCTGTGTTTGATAAAGAAGAAATAAAGGGCGAGATAAAAAGGGGGGGAGGGGATGGAAGAAAGAGAGAGAGAGAGAGAGAGAGCGTTCTGTTATTTTCGTCTCCGCTTGTATCTCTACCGTTACGGTGTATTTCCCATTATCCGCTGATTGCGTTCTTTGTATTAAAAACGCCATTACGCGAAAGCGCTGTGTTGTGTCGTGTCAGATGTTTTAACGGCACGAGTGCGGCCCGACAACGGCTAAACTCAATCGAATCGTAACACTTTGTCCGCGCGCGCAGATACGATCACGAGTCATGATCACACAACTAACTAATGTAAATTTTGCGAAAACACGTATGCTCACTTATGTACAGGCGCGTTCCCTTCGCGTTAATTCCGCGAAAACGCGACGTATAAACGTGTCTTTTCCCCTCCCTCCCCCGCGAATAACGGCCGCGCGAAACTCGCCGATCGCTATGTCCGCACGCCCTGGAAATCGCTTCTATCGAAGTTACGCAACGTGCTCGAAGCTCGAAGTAAAAAGTTTCGCCGGAGCGAAGACATCGAACGTCCAGACGTAAAGGAAGAAAGACAGAGAATACAAAGATAGATATATAGATAGTGAGGGGGGGAGAGAGAGACGAGTCGGTGTGCGTGGGTGTACGCGTGTAATGGTGAAGCGAGTAGCACGCGCACGATGCAGCTGATGACCTTGAACTCCCTGCTGATGTTCGACCTCGTGTTCCTGTTTTTCCTGTTCCTCGTCGGAGTCTCCTGCCTCGTGTACTACCTGCCGGGTACTCGGGCGCACGCCTTCGCACCGCACGAGATCATCACGGCGCGAACGCCGCCGCGCTATGACGCACCGATCGACAATGTGTAAGGTAGGTATGCGCACGGGAGGGGGAGCTGATTATGCGAGAGAGGTGTTCCACGGCGAATATCGACCGAGGTCTTTCATTCATGAATAGTCGATAAACCGAGCGCGCGCGCGAAAATAGCTCCCGAAGCCGGTATTATTCGGCATTCGTGAGAGGGAGAACCTGAGAGGTGATTCTCGGCGGTTATCTCGATTAAATCGTCTCGGTGGACGTTCCGAAAAGGCGGGGGCCAAAAATCTCGCCCGCGTCCGTTCGCGCACAATGTTTATTCGATTGGGGTGGAACTCGCCCGCCGCTCCCGCGGTGCAATTTGATTCGCGCCTTGATTGCGCGGAATCGGGACGGCTTCCTCTCCTCTCCCCGGATTCACCGGCGCTTTCCCCTCCGTCGCATCAACGTTAACTGATTGTCCTCTAATTAAACGATGTCCCGTCCTCTCCGCGATCGCAACGTAACACACGCATTAACGTTATCGTTCCCACCTGTCGCCAGCAAACGCTCCCCTGACGCGGAAAAACGCGCGATTCAGTGGAACGGTAATGTCGAATAATCGACGATTACAACGCTAACCGGCGAAACGTTACGACAAATGGAACCTCCGATGCGCGTCTGATCAGATGACCGGCGGGGTCTTGCGCGAAGTATCGGAGCCTGTCAAAACCATTCGAATCGGCCTCTTTGCGGCGCGCGCAAATTCAGATATTGCGTAATTCAAGTTGAATGCCGTTCTGCTTTGGGCGCCGCATAAAAGGTGACCGAGTTGCGGGATAAATGGTTGCACGTTTGCCCATTGTACTCCGAGGGAGCGACCTAATAGGTGGAACACAGCCAGAAGTGACGTAAAATAAGTCCGGCCGGGGAGCAGCGTACGTTTGAAATTACAATTTTGCAGTATGTGTGTGTAACATTGATAATGAAAAACAAAGAAGGAGCACGCATCGTGAATAGAATTGTCACGTATACTTTTCAGAATCATATGTCATGACATTTGCCTCGGTGTTTTTAATTTAAAATAAATAATTGGAAAATGTACAGAGGAAAAGGTGATGTTATGGCTTCCAATTTACATTTTATACATTCCATTTTTGTTAATAATTAATATATATTTTACATTGAAAACCTCACGATTGCATTCACCAACGCGTTATTCAATCGATTCCAGCCTCAAAGTTACGGAATATTTTTTGCTTAGGAAAGTTGTTTGTAAAAATGTGGCGATACTGCATAATGAGTCGAAGAAGAAAAGAGGGGTGGTGATGTGGCCAGGAAGAGATGCGACTTATGTAAGAGACTTCGCTGAATTTCAAGTTGACTTTTCATCACGACCGTTTGCGCGCGCTCGTTGGACGTCCAGCAACAACGGAGATTTCGGCACTGTCATTCGAATTGGCTCTTTAATTACTGCCGACGTTCTCCTTTATCGCCCGCCGACTTCACGGAAAATGGTCGCTTGGTTCCGCACGGGGTATTTGTCGCAGAAAATTAATATTTCCGCGAAGTTTCCTCGCCCTTTCGTCGCCGGAAAAAATCAAGGCTGCTACACACCGCGGAGGGGCAAACGGTGATATTAATGATAAAGGCCGAAAGAAATTGAACGACTCCTTGTGACTTTTCGACGAATGCGGACGAGAAGCAAATGAGAATGGAAAAAAAGACGGGTGGACCGAATCAAAGAATTACGCAGAAGCAAATCGTGAAAGCCGCGTTATTGCTGGCCATGGTACTGGATAACAGGTAACACAATATCGTGCATGATTAATAAAAACAAAAATGTCGCAAAGAGAACGGCACGCACGGCAATATCCACTATAAATCCCGCTGTCATAGTGCGACCCTTTGAACTGCAGGATGTGCGAACTGTGTATATCCATCATCGCGCGAGTCGATATATTGCACGACAACGGCGGGTTCATTGACTGGAAACAGTCGAACGATGATACACGATAGACGTGCAGTTGTCAAATCGGACAGATCACAATTGCGAAGTGTATCGTGCGGGGCGAAAGACTTATTGTAATATTTATCACGTCATAGATCACAACATTGCGTTGCATCGTGCAATCGCGACGAGTCCCTTTAAGACTGAGTGTATATAATATGTTAGGTTATTGCAGATGAAATGGATGTTTTTCATAATTGAAATTTCTCGAATTTAAGCAGTCTTGCTTCTTTCATGCAGCCGCCGTTGCACGTGTAATATTTGAAAAATACATGTCTTCCACGTGAATTCGCTCGATGGATCTCAACGTCTCCATACTTTTAGATTCTGCACATATAATCATTAATGTTCAATAACGAAAATATTATTATTATTAATACTATTGTTATATTTACGCTAACTGACGGCTAGAGATGTCACTTTGAAATTTTCGATCAGTTTCGCCACATACTGTAATAATACTCTAATTCATCTTCGCGCGAACTTTCACCGTACAAAGGCCTTTGTAATTCTGTGAGACCAACATGATGTAAACTTTATAAAAGTCAATATTCAGCCAGCCAAGTTTTCAAGTGATATATATTCCCTTAATTTCCGAGAAAAATCGCAGATCGAGATTGCAAGTTCAATTTACAAGTTCATTAATAGTATCGCTTGTAAATAACGCTGGCGCGATGTGCGCGGGAAACGTGATCGAAATTTCTGGCTGGCGATAACCTCTCTCGTCGTATATGTCAGTGGAACGGGCGATCACGCCTGATCAAATAATGTCGAACATGCCATAAACTGACAGTTCTCGTGCCACGGAGTTGATTACGCAATTAAAGTCGCGCGAACGGATCGCAGTTGTCCAAGAAATTTTACACAGTGCCGCTCGGTAAAGACACGATCGGACGAAAAACCAAATAACACATGCAGAAGAAAAATTGCTTGAATTAGTGACGATGAAAGTGTCAAACGCGTTTCGGTTGAATGAAACAGAATTTTTAAGTAACAATTACGTCACGAGAAGGGAGACGGGGTTCATTAGCTTGTGTGACGACTGTGATGACAGAGAGGGGGAGGGGAAGTAAAGGCCATGGAATGTCACATTAAATCTTCGGCGCACGTGCTGGATTTAAAGAAATCTGGCAACGTAATGTGGGGACGGGAAAGATAATTCCACATAATATTGAAAAAGGATCCTTTGTGACAAAATGTGGCGAAGAAGGGGAGGGGGGACGTAAAAAATACTTCGATAAATCGGATTTCGCATGACATAATTGTTGAATGGTCCCTGGCCGTGACATTTCGTTGCCTCCTACATGGACTTATCGTTTCAAGAAACTTCAAAGTATTCTCACCGAATGTCACGAAATAATACAACTCATTAGCAATTGATAATACAAGCTACTTCGACAGTTTGCGGCTTCAATTAATTTCGTTATTAACCGGTTAGCCTTCGTGAAGTTCGATATCAAGATCTCGACGCCGAAGTTGCCGGCAGCTGTGCCCCCGGAAAACGAAGAAAAGCGTTTTCGTTCAGGTGGAAACCTCGCGGCCGTGATCGCCGCATAATAGAGAGGACAATCGCAGCTGACTAAGTTGGAGGCAGCCGCGAGAGCTGAGAAAGTGCAGAAGACCGAAACGCGCCCACGAGATGGAATATCGACTCCGGACTATCTGGAATCTAGTTTCGCGGGAAACCCGATTATCTGAAACTTGTATGCGCGTACTCGCCGTTTATCGGACTTCTCGATATAATATGTAAACATTTATCTTATTGGGAGAGAATGTACGGTCGTCAGAATAGTGGACAATCCTCATTTTTTGAGAAAATTAGTAATTAATTGAAGACTTGCTCAAATTATCGTTAATCTAACTATAATGAATATAAAGGAAAAAATAGTATTATGACTTTTGTAGGTGTTACGGCCCCCCTTAATATCTCCACTTTTAAGTGACGAATTCTACACGGAAAAAAAGCAGTCTGACTGGCCGGTCATTGTGGATTTTCTTCATCAACATTTTAATTTTAATTATTCGAACACGTGGTACGAACGCAGAGCCCATAACGTGGTTGGTTCAGAGGAATCAGCGAGAATAAGGGCAGATAACGATAGCCGGCGTTACTTTGCTTGAAAGAGCAGTCGCGGAGAAGAGCTGCTGAAAACAGGGCTGACATCTATTGTTTTCCCTGACGACGGTATATCCTCTTGATTATTCCTCGGAATGTGCATATGACGTCGAGATTCGCGAATGCCAGATTTACACGGACGAAAAAGGATCGGGTTGTCGCGCGTGCGAGTGTGTTTGATTAAAAATGGATCTATCGTGTAATTCGGGATTTTCGATTGACGCTGTATAAACCAGCGCGCACATCTTGATCTCGTTTGCTTGTTCTCGGCGGAAGAACAACTGCAGAAAATAAAAGCCGGGGAGAGATGTAAGGCCGATGCTCCGGCCAGCAGCGTGCGCGCGACAGCAATTTTTCCAGATAATTTTCAAGAAGCTTATAGAAACATAACGCGACGCGAGATAAAATTCCTGAAAAATTACACGTGCAAAGTATATTCGATTTTTTTTTTTTTCGAGCGTACAGATCGATTTTATCAGAAAAGTATTTGAATCGAGCTCCAATAACGAGAGAAGGCAAAGCTTTCGCGTTTCGCTGCGATAGAAATAACGCTAGGACGCGCAATAAATGTAGTTTCAGACACGAGAAAAAAAGTTCTCACGCGCGCGTAACCCCGTTCGAGCAACATGTGATGCCGTCAAGGAAATGAAGGGAGCCGAATAACCTTTGCAAAATAGTTCTTAGCTCGCTAGTATATCATATCACGACGACATGCTGAACAAAGGGGCTAATATAAACGGGACTGAGCAAACAACAAGCCCGATACCTTCAATATGCACGCTCCGGCTTGTTTGCATTTGTTTATTCGCGACGGACTAACGGGAACACGTTGCCTCCGTGTCGTTCCTCTGATCCTGCGCGTGTTCATCCTGTAAGGCGAAGTAAAACAGTGTCGCTGCGGTCTCGAAATTTCCACCCGACAATCCGTTACCTTAATCTCGTCGTGTTGTTGTGAACATTGGCCGTCTCAATCCTGCGTAGAAGACGCCATACATGAAAACTCCACTGAATACTGTAGAATACTGATTTTTCTGCAAGGTTTACGTATTTATTGGTCGCAAAGAATTACGAATGCTTTTATACGGTGAAAATATGAGCGAATTGAAGCATTGCTCAATATGGAAAAATGATTAGCAATTTCAAAGTGGCATCTTAAGCTGTCAGTTAGCAGTAAATATTTACATGTGAGATTTTAAACTTTCGCGGAATGAATAAACGTTCGATATGGCTTCCGAATTGGCGCCGTGTCTTTCGAAGATATATATCCGGCGTTTCGTAAACATTTCAGTTCACTTCTTCAGGGTGAGAATCGACTCGAAATAGTTTCAAATCGACCCTCACTCTGAAGAAGTGAACTGAAATGTTTACGAAACGCCGGATATAAATCTTCGAAAGACACGGCGCCAATTCGGAAGCCACATCGAAATATTTACATGATACAAAAATCCTTGTACATACCGAGTGCTTCGATTAGGAAAATTTCAAAGAACATTTTTATGCTTTTTTAAATTAAATTTAAAAGGAAGATATGATAAAAGTTTGAAAAACAAATTTTATATATTTGAATTAGATTTTCTATTAGATATGGTAAAATTGAATAGAACACATTCATCGCATTTACATTTATATCGCAATTACATTTATGTAAGATCTATACGTACGAAAAACACAAAAAGAGTAGCGTATTCGTGTCAATGTTTATGTAACATAACACGATTTTGAGAATCACTCTACGTTATCGACGTTTATCAAGTTCATCATCGACCATGGCTTCTCCTTAAGAAGGAAAATATACGCGTACAGATATCGAGCGATTAAGTTTTTCATTAGTGAGTAATTAATGAAAGATTATGCAGAAATGTTTCTTTCTGTTAGCAGAATGCCGACGGACGGGACCGGGGGTCCAGGACTCGCGGTAGTGGCAGGAGATGTTCTTGCTCTGCGAGGCACAGGACTCGCTGCTGCAGAAACTTGGGCTCTCCTCTGCCAGGCTGCCCAGGCCCTCCAGGACCTATTTCTTTCAAGTAAGTTGCAAATTATGTATTTCATTGCGCATCTCAAATCATAATTTTACGGTATTTGCGACGATAAAATGCACGTAATTTCCTAATCTGCGGGTGCAAGATGAAGAGCCACAATAGCGAAGGAAGATAATGTTGCTAATTAAATTGCTAACTAATATTTAACGCAAAATCAAATAAATATAGTTTTACTTCGCGCAATCAAATTCCACATCTTTAAATAAAAAAAAGAAATACATATATATATTCTCTTTCATCAAACACATATATATATTCTCTTCCCAGAGTTTATGATTATTATGCTAAATTTTAACTGAATTAATATTAATTATATGTTGACCGCTTTGAAGTTTTTATCAATTGTTACTAGGTAATGTAAATGTTACGATAAATATAACAAAAAGTTAACTTTGTCGTAAAAAAAATTCCGGTACCGGGAATCGAACCCGAGCCTCCTGGGTGAAAGCCAGGTATCCTAGCCACTAGACCATACCGGACTACATGGCTACATCCTCAAACTGTTAGCTGGTCAATGATGTGAAAATAATTCTATCTGATTTGTAATAAATATATACACATATTTTATTACGTTGTTTCATATTATAACATTAATTTTCGTTTCTAAAATATACACATAAAATGTGATGAAGGCAACAGTTAATATTACGGAAATATTCAATTTAGTGAAAAGGCAGCTTTTTAATTAAAGCCAAAATTAAACAATCACCAAATGGAACCAGTGGCTATAATTACTCAACGAGGATCACAATTACCCACGAGTTTATAAGCTATTTTCGTAAAAGGGCTTCAAACAATAGTAATTGAATTATAACATTGGTAACAACAATATTGATTATTGTTGACACACATTTAAAAAACAACGGTATGTAAATTGTAAAGCAAGAGCAATAAATACAAATCGTCGTGTACATCGCTGCGGCACGTTCCCCTTTTAGATCAGGAAATATCTACCAACCGGAACTTCCGCGGTTCTTTTCTACTCTCACGAGCATAAAGCACCCGAAAGATGATCCGTCTGCAAATCCCGGAGGCTTTTCAGAAAATATTGGTCGAGTTCGCCGCTAGTTTCCGTTACGTGTGGCCAAGCTTAACATGTTTCGTAGACGATTACTGGTACCGTGTGAAATCGAAACTTTATTATGATTGCTATCAGCTTACAATGGAAAGGAAAGGTCAACCAAATAATGAAGAAAATAGATAAAAGCAAGAGACATGATTAATTGATTTCGATGGTTGATAATGAGCAAACAGGTTCTTCCATTGGATTTATTACGACGAAATTTCGCATTGAATTAATTTCGTTCTAACAAAAGTTTACTGATGATCGTTAATACCAATTAGTTCAAAGTTCAGTGGTGAATCAAAATATAATTACCCTGTTTTTTTTTTCAATCCCTTAAATCAAGTAATATTTTTATCAATTTAAGTATATTTCAATAGCCTGTCATAAATACTTGAACGCAATAATATTTTAATTTATAAATAAGTTACTGTATATAAAATGGTTCTAAATTTAAGGGAGCATTATTTATTAAAATTATGTAATACTTCTTTTCCATTGAAGAAACCTAGTGATTTTGAATTCAGATTTTTCTGTCCAATACATATTTTCCAAAAATAAATTCTGATATTCACAATATTATGAATTTAATATTTTGTTGTAATTGTTTTAACATTTGTAAATAAATATTTATTTATACGAATATCCTTTCCCGGTCGAAATTTTGACGCTATCCTGAGGATAATGCCCTCAAAGGGGGTGTTCTCATTTGAGACGTTTCGTTCGGTAGGCGATTTTCAGAAATTTTTTCTGAAAAACTGTAAGACGTACAATTCTGAAGTTTTGCGTAAATATTTATCTATGCTCATATCATGTATAATCAAGAAGCAAATAAATATTACTTCAGAGATAGCACCTTTTTTGGTATATATGCTAAAATATAATTTTCTAATATCATCGTTTCCGTTGGAGACACCGAGAGAAAGATTGCCAACAGCATTTTTCATCTTAACTCGAAAAACATTTCATGCGGAAAAAAGCCAGGTTTCTGGAAATCTATGAAATATTACGGGCAACAACATTTTTGCTAAATGAACACATCGACACCCTCTTGAATATTTTCCGTCAGTGTCACCGAAGATATCAGGGTAATCTACGCACGATTACATCAATCTCCTCTCGCATCGTTACTCCGTCGCCTTTGGTATGTCCCGAAGGACGGAGGAAGACAATATTATAGTCCTTCGAGATAGTCTTCTTACGATGTGCCTTCTTTCATATACGGTTCGTTTCACGCATCGGCGGGTGTCGGCGCGTGGAAAAAAAATGTCTTCCGCGTGTGACGAGGATGACGATGAAAATCGCCTCATCTACCCCTCTTTCTGGCGCCGAAAATCCTTGGCGACCGAGTTACGTGATTGATGATACATCGAGGAGTTAGGCGGGAGCCTCTTTTTATTTCCATCAAAAGAGGAAAATCGCGAGGAAAAAAAGATCCCCGGTGATCCAATTGAATTATCCCTTCCTCATCGTTACTTGCACCGCGTTACCGTAGCGTTTATGATTTATAACGCTGATGTAAGATAATATTATAACAAAACGGACTGATACCGTGTAATTCGCTTCGGAATTTTCACGAAAAATTACGAAAATAAACGTCGCTTCACGACATGAGACGTGACATTTTACACTGAGAGAAAAATGTATGATATCTGGAAATATAATAGTATAGTTAAAAAATGATAGATCCATGTGAGATCGTAGAGTTACTCTAGTTTTTTCTCTCAATACATATGATTTGCAAGGGTATTATCGGACGAACGGCGAGACTGTGACGAGGATGGGATTGAGCGGGGCATACCTTTGCTCAGTAGGTACATCTCAGTGTTTAAGTGCGCTAAGGGCACGCGGGAATTGCAAACGGGGAATCCGAAGTGGAATATTACGGACGATGCATTCCAGAGGGGGCTCTCAATAGCACTAAATCTCAGAACAAAGGCTCAAACCGAGCGCCGTTCGATTGCACGATCGAGCTGTTACGGGCTCGGAGCGGGTCAAACGTCAGACGAGAGGCGTTAAATATTCAATAATCACGAGCCGTCGAGGGACGTGACTATCAAAGCGACACTAATCGGGTAATCGACGATGCCGCTGTAATATTAATCGCATCATCGGGCAAAGACTCTACTAGTTGACGGCTTACTACTTGACCGTTTCATCTTCGACGTGACCCTCCTGAGTTAAGTAACTGCAATTTTTACACGAATACCTATCTTTACATTGTTATCTTCAACGACGAGACGCAAAATGGAACCTTTCGGTAGTGACCGCCCTCGCAAGACGCCCCGCGCAGTGTATGAGAAATATGTCGATTCTGTTTTCGAGCACCGCAAAGTACTTTAGGCAAGCAGAATCTCAAGAAGCAGAGCGTCTCTTTCTTTTTCTGTTTGGCAGAGCTCTTGAAAACTCGCATGATCTCAAGAGGTGTCTCCTGCAGCAGATCCTGAAGGACTTCACAGCGGACACACACACGTACCAGCGTTCGCTTTGTAATACGAAATCACGGAGGAGATGGGGCTCTCGAACGTCTCGAAAATAAGTCCGAGGGCGTTCTGTTCTTGACGAGAGCTGTGCTCAACGTGGCCTTCGTTTCATCGAGACACCGGTCTCGCCGATGACACATCCAACGACGGCGGATGAGAATCTCTTCGGGAATAAATTATTCGGATCAGAATTGCTCGGGTGCATTCGATGCGACATATCGATAGCCAGCTTACACGCGGGCGGCTGAGCCGAAGTAACGATACTTCGTGCCGGTATCGAAATATCGGCGGGATATGCCGACGACGCGCGCGAGATTAAGGGCGTCAAGCCGCGCGCCCGGCGTTGCGCGCCGCTCGCTCGCCTCATTCTTGACTCGCATACGCGCGGCTTAACAGGCGTGTTTACAATGTCGGCAATTCGGACTCTCCGGTGCTCCCTGAGATTGTCGTGAGGCATTCTGCATGCGATCGCGATGCCGGCGTTCGCATAGCATGACTCTCGAGCGTCGTATAATAAGCGATGCTTCGCCGGCACCGCAGGACCCCGGATGCCAAGGATTCGTCCGCCGCGTGAGAATGACCGACAGCTGAAATTTCGTTTCGTATGTCGCGATTTTAAAGGCCTCCCTCGGATAGGCGCGTTTACAGTTACCGAGAGAGATTTTCCTGCGGGAAAATCCAGCAAAGGCCGATTTTATCCGACGCGATAACGCGATAACGTTCGGAAAGAGTCGTGAGAGAAGAGTATCATGAAAAATGTGTGGAAATTCTATCAAAACATTCCCGGCATCCTTTCCCGGTCGAAATTTTCACGCTATCCTGAGGATAGTGCCCTCAAAGGGGTATTCTCATTTGGGACGTTTCGTTCGGTAGGCGATTTTCAGGAATTTTTTCTGCAAAACTGTGAGACGTGCAATTCTGAAGTTTTGCGTAAACATTTATCTATGTTTTAGCTATATGCAGTAATTTCTATGTATTATCATCTTTAATATTAATAAAGTTATAAATAATTTTGTTGGCACTAAACGTGAAAGGTTGATAACCACGATTCCGGACGTTTTGGGCTTTTGAAAATCGAGAACGACAAAAAATTATTTCGGACTCCCAAAGCTGAAAAGAACTGGCCAAAATTGACTTTTCTTTCTTTGGTCGTGCCCTTTTGTAAAAAATAAATGTTTATTCTCTATTGTGGTAAGGACAATAGCTACGAAATTATAGTTTAATTATTTATCCGCCACTTTGGTTTTTGAAACCTACAACGTTCGGAATTGTAGTAATCATGCAAGCAAACTCTCGTTTAACGCTGCACAAAATTTGTTTATAATTTTATAATTGTTTATAATTTTATTAGTATCGAGGATAATAATGTATATAAATCACTACATACCGGTTAAAACATAGATAAATATTTGTACAGAATTGCAAAATTGCATGCCTTCTAGTCCTTTAAAAAAATAATCTGAAAATCACTTACAAGACGACACTTTGTGTGAAAGTACCCCCTTAACCCTCCATCCTGCCGTTTCATTCATACTTTAAGAATTCGCTCGCGGCGCGCACATTCAAAATGTGGGAAACTTCCTCGTGTCGGAGGAGCCTGTCACAGGAAGCCAGGAATTATCACGCAAATCCACGCAGCCGTGAAAGTTTTAAATGCAAAATGCGGTCCCGTCGCACCGCCGTTCTCGTCGCATAATCGCCAGTCTGACGTCTACCTTCAACTAGCCGACAGCGGGAACCACGAACGCTCCGCCGTCTGTATCCCTTCAAAGCGTTAGCCGCGGCGCGCCTTGTGGAAGAGAAACCCGGAATTCCAGCGGTGATTCCTTTGGTCGCTTCGCGAAAAGTGTGCAGGGGCTTTAATAATGTCGGGCGACACACAATGCCGTCGGTGAGGCGTCGCACAAACAGGGTCACCGGTGAATCCGTGCGCGTGTCTTTGAAATATCTTCATCCACGTTAATACACCGAGAGAGAACTCGGAGAGGACGTTCCTGTCGCTATCATTTCCTTCGGACCGTCCGAGGCACGCGCTTAAATCCTATTCTGAGAACCACTTCCTTCGTTTCGCTCCCTCGTCGCAGTCACTCGTCACATCATGAATCGAGAAGCCTCGGTTGCAATCGATCGATCTTTTTAATAATCGACTTTAAATACCGACCGGCTGCTTTTCCTCAGCGAGAATTATAATCCCGACTTTATTTCTAATAAATCGTTGAAAGGTTGAAAAAGTTGTACGCCTGGCGAATGCCGCCTTGTTTCCGCTAGACCTCATCGATTACGCGCCCGATCGTTTACCCTTCGACTCGGTCCAGAATTTTCATCGGAATTCTGCGTGGTTTTAGCATCGATCACAGATATCGGGAAACCGCGTGCACAATAGCATAGAAAAAACACGTACGGTAAACGCTTAACATGTGAACGAATATTCGCAGAGACGAGAGTCCGCGCGGAATGCTTGCGAACGGCTGGAGGGATCAAGAGATTGTGGTGTATAAAAAGAACGGATGGTTTTAACGCGGAATGAAAACGCAAAAACGCGGTAGATTCGCGGCATATGAAGTTGACTCAGTTCTGTATATACCCGTGTTTCTCCGCTCCGAATTTATAGGTAGAGGAATAACATCAAAACTAGCATAAGTATGGTAAATAATTGTCATAAGACTGTCATATATTTTGGAGGAAATAACACTGCTGGTTTGCACATAAAGTTTAATTTTACACCTTCAACAAGATTTTTAGAACCTCCGAAAAAAATGGGATGTCGGTTTTTCCTTTATTCGAGGGAACAATGAGAACCTCCCATTAAGTTCAGTGTCCGAGTTCCCACCCAGTTAAGAATAGAAAAAAAAATTAATGAGCCCGAAAGGGATCCGGTAGTATCGATTGTCCATCTTTCGTTTCTAAAACGAGGCAAATCCGGCAAGAAAATTCGACAGATTTTAATCGCGGTGACGTGTTGAGCTAGTCACTCAAAATGGCGATAGGAAGCGGTATCGAGGTCACCCACCACGAATAACTCAACGAGGGATAAAGGGCGAGAATCTCCCGGTAATCCCAACATATGAAGTCTCCCTCTCTGTTGCGTCTCTCATCTATCTTTATCTCTCATTATCCATCCACAAAGGGACGGCCATCTAACTTTCCACTCTCACGCTCGTCTAGTTGTAAACCCCTTGACGTTTTTTTGGATATTAAAAACACAAGTGTCTTGGGAATAACATTAAAGAGAGAAATACTGTATTTGCAGGATATAACAGACAGGATATTTACAGACGAAATCATATGCACTGTTATTGTTTTACTCTAAAGTCCGAAGACTATATATCGACGAATTAATAATTTCGTCGAGATAAAATCGATTTCATTTCCATCTGGGAATTCATCATTAAAATCTTTCGACAGACCTTTGAGTATAAAATAACTCGACTATGGTAAAAAGAAAGTAATCTAAATGTGAACACGATACGAATTGAATTGAACGTATCGGCTCTTTGAGTCTCCGAAACTGTATATTCGCATCCTTTATGCCTCCCGTATCTTTGTCTTCCCCTGCCATCAGAAACCACATAGTCTGCTCCTAATATTCAATTTGACTGAGGCAGCGGAGATCTATTTCACGATTAGACGGCAACAACGGAATCTCGTACGTTTAATTCAAAAGTCAACATTCAATACAAATATCACGTAATTGTCCAACTAAATTAAATTAACAAAATCCGATAGAAGCAATACAGCACGTTATAAATCCTGATGAAATAAGAGAGACCTTTTAAACCTTCTATATTAATTTAAATCGCATTTTCTATCTTGCTTAGAGTTAATTTCTTCATTCCCTTTGAAACAAACAGTTTCTCACTGGAGAAGTTTCATGGACATTTGCACGTGAATTTCGAACAGAATTTCGTACAATTGACCACGGCGCTGTCATAAAAAAGTCATACGTGAGAAAGTTAGGATCGACATGCCGTGGTCGAAATCAATGATGGCTATATGATATGGCAATGAACGGCGTGAAATACGTGAGCTGGAACTGAAATGGAAGAGAAATCGTGTTCGAGGAAGCGGCGCATTCGGAGGATAGCGCGCGCAGCAATTGTGATACAACGATCAATTTCAGCCGACACACGGACTTTTGTGTTTATGATTGCCTGAGTAAACCGAACAAACTGAATCCTACTTATAATAATTGATATTAACACGTAAATATTCCAGTGAAAACATTACATATGTGCTTAGTATTATAATATTTTTATAAAGGATCGAGCGAACCGGACGTAATAAGTGGTAATAAAGCTGCAGAAAGCACTAGGTCGAAAACGTTATATTACCGCGGCATCAAATGACTGCCGTCATAAAAGCTCTGTCATAAATTTCCCCTCCAAAAGTAAACAAGTCTTTCATGATAAAAACTTCATTCCGCACGAAAGAAAGTTCATCTTCTAACGTTGTTGAAATGAGAGAACGGTGGAATATTAATAATCATTATTGTACGACCAAACACTAAGACATTTCTACTAGGCATATAAATTAACTTGACGCTTTTAGTCTATCTCATTTTTAATAAGCATCTTAAATCTAGAAATGTTCTTGGAAATTTTTGCCGGTTGGCGCATTTTTCCACTCAATTGCGTTTTGAAAGAACTGCCATCAGCGTTTACGAAACACCACGTACAAACATCGCAGCTTGATCGATACAACCTCAGAAAATAGTAGCGAACAGTAATGCCGTTAATAAACTGCATATTCGACACTGCATTCTTTTTTCTTTCTCTTAACTGCCAATACCGCTTTAACACGCGCGTAAGCGTGTATTCTTCGATGCTGCAATTTAGGATAACGTCTTTATCGGGGAGAGGAGAGGTGCGTTATATCACGATAATGACATCATCGGCTCGCTACGTACGTAACTCGATCATCCGTGCGAGCGCGAGATTCCGTGATTCCCTTCTCCAGACTTGTCTCGCGCGTCTCCACGCCGCCCTTCGACGGTTAGCGACTTTCACGTCGATCATTAATTACGTCTCGCCGCCATTGCAGCCGGACTGCAGCGGTGCACTTCGAGCATCTTTCGCGTTAACGACCTTTCTAATTCCTTTCTCGATGGTTTACGAGCGCACATGGCGAATATTCAGACCGACAGATAATGTCCCGTATCTTAATGAACCATTCAAGGTAGCTCGAAGTTACAAGCGGGATCTAATTTGCGGGACGTTAATCCGAGCGAGGAGACCTTCAATGTTCGACGCTATTACAAATTTCACGAATTTTCACGCTCAATTAACATTTGTACACTGAAAAAAGGATTTGCTAATAGGTACTAAAATTTGACAAATATTTACCGATTAAATATTTTATCAATGTAATCAAATAATTTAGTTCTGTATACTGGATGCGCCGTTAGAATCCGAACATGAAAACGTTTTCATCGGAAAAGTCGTTTATTAGAGCCGATATTAAAGATGCAAGGAAATGCTTTAATATTCAATTTAAGGGATCCTTCTCGAGTCCTTTCATTCGATATAGCCGCCCTACTCTTCGATCGCCACGATGACGTAATCGAATATTCGGTCGACAAATATTCACCAAAATTTAGTATTGATTGAAAAACATCCCTTTTTCGATATAGTATCATAAATTTCAAATTACGAACGGGAATGTCGAAAAAAAATTATACGAAAAGATTCCGTGATAATCTTGAAACATAATCTTTCCCAAACTTCTATAATTTTTCGAATGCAATATAATTAAAATTAAGGGGTGCAACTCATCGGGTAAAAGAGAAAGAGAAAAATGTAATAAATTTCGCCTTTGGCTTTGAGAGAGTTGTCTGGCCTGGAAAATCGGGTGTCTAGGGTATATATTATCAATAAGGTAACCGCACGTTCGTTCCGATCCATTCATAAGATACCGCTCGTATCGCAGGAAGTAAAACGAGAAGGCTGGTAGCGTCGGTAAAAATGGAGGATGTATGTAAAACGAGGCATGTTTCACAGTGATACGTTCCGTGAGCCAGGTACTGCGCTCTTTCTTCTCAAAGAGGCCGGCTTTGAGGGTTGGCCTGGCGCGAGGGTGAGCGGATCCCCTCTTAAAGCGAGATGTAGCCTTTAATGGCCTTTCATCCTTGTCGCGTCATTTACCGCCGACTTCGCAGGCTCGAGTCGCCGCTAAATATTTGCCCCCGCATCGCACCCTCCGGCGACAGCGTCGACGGCGGCCGTGCGTTTTAACCCTTTTTCGTGTCTTTTCCTCCGTCTCGCGCCTCCGAACGATAATTACGTTGCCATGTTGCCGCTGACGTCCTGGTCGATTTGCGGCAACGATCAATTTTAGGTAACGCAATTTCCGTTCCCACCCTATACGCACAGGCGCTTCCATCCCTGACGCTCGTGGTAAATAACAACCGATGTAAGAGAAGAACCACCGAACCACGTCCCACGTTTCACCCACGCTTTCTCATTAGTGTTGTTTTAGGATTTAATAGTTCACGCCCAAAAAGAGAGGTACGTGTTTTTTTTTTAAGGAGGTTGTAAAGCTCAGCGTTGTACTTTCAGAGATCCATCGAGGGAGCCACTCATAAATTTAGTATTTGTCAAGCAAAATTACTTTCCTGTACATTCACTATCTAAATAAATGTTATTTACTTATCTAAATAAGTGAATAAATTGCACAAATAGTTGGATAATACTTCAATACACGTAATGCGAGTACGTACGTACGTAATGCGAGTTTCGTATCAAGTTCTTATCGAACTCACTTCACTTTACAACTTCCTTAAACACAGAGATTCGCGCATAAGTATGCATAGTCTATGTCAATTTTCATGTTGAGAACCAATCCTTTATTAATATTCTCAATATTAATTCTTTCCTTTTAAATTTGCCGGGTCTTATGGAAAACTTTTGGCGCAGTTAATATGGAGTTAATATAGCTGGTCTGTGACAATACTGTTAAAAAAGTAATGGTTAATATTGTTACGTTCGCGCAGGGAACTAAAACGAGACAACGTTAAGTGGGAAACAACTTCAACTATATATTTGCTATTTACAAGAAAGCACGCGTAACTCGTAGACTCAAGCTCTCTCTCTCTCTCTCTCTCTCTCTCGCGAAAGACCGACGCGCACGTCACGGCGACTCGACCGTCCCAGAGAGAATCTCTCAAACCCGTTGTTTATCGGTCAACGCTGATCATCTGTTGTTGACGACTCGTTGTCAAGAGAATCAGCTGTACCTTCAGAGCGCTAAAAGCGCGGGCATCAAGACACGGGTGTAACAATATAATACGAAGAAACTCGACGGATCTATGCCAAATGTCTATAAATATGATTTATGATACACACCTTTGATACTATGGCAAGAGACTATCAATCAAACTTATATAATGTTCAAAAACTAATAAAAAAATAATCTCATAATCTTAGTTATCATTCTTACTGGTTTATAGTCAGATATAATCAGATATTTCTAATATCTTTTATGATCTGCGTCGTTAGGTATACATACACGTTCAATCATATCGAATTCAATCAATTCTGAAAGAAACGAGATGCAAATCGTTATTACGTCAATCGGTGCAGAAGCGTCCTCGAAAAATGCCTAGCGAATTCTCGAAGCGCGAAATCCACTCGGCGCACCGCACGTTACGTCGCTCGCCAATACCTCGCGTTCCTTTTTTCGATTCGAGGCTCTGTCTGCAACTTCACCCGCGAAACAAGAGATTGCCATTAAAGGCACGGATGGCTGCAAATCGGTGTGCATTTGTTTCGATGTAGGACCAGTGGCATAGCCAATACTACTGGAGTTAAGTCTCACACGAAACTCTATCCGACCAGTGCAACGAGCATCACGCGAAAAACGCTCACAATAGATCCCGAATGAAAAAACCGAACGCCCTTGGTTTTACACTTCTCTCCCCTCGACGAGCATCGAGGAGGAGGATTAACTCTTAGAATAATATCCGCCATCTTTGATGCTGAAGTAACATCATAGCTCTCTCAGATCTACATCACAAAAAAAATGGTCAAATTCGTGATTTTTCGCATTGTTTTGGTCTTTTATGAATTATATTGATTAAGTTTATTACCAATTTTTTATTATTATTCAAATTATTCTTGTAATTTTTGGAAGTTTTAATTAAGATTGTAAAACTCAATTTCCTTAAAACTTTCATTTTAACACAAAAACTTTCTTAAAAATTTATTTTAACACAAGAATTTCTTTTAAAACTTTTATTTTAACACGAGAGCAAATTTAGAATAAAAATAAATCGATCACATCGAAAAGTCTTGTTGTTAAGCCTAACAGAAAAAGAAAAACAAAATCCTTCTAAATTTTCTAAAAACGAGCGCCTTAAAATCCTATGACTTACTAATGACCATTCATACTAATGTAACATTCTAAGTCTCACAGACCTCGGATATGTTGAAATAAACTAGCGAGAACTTATCTACAAGGGCTGATACGGGTCTTTCTCTCACAAAGGTTGAAGATCAATTGTAATAGCGTTTTGTACGAAACGTGGAAAGGAGGGTAGGCGAGAGAAAACGTGTATAGACCTCTTCCAAGTTCAACATATTACTGTCAGGATTAAGATAGATTCTTGGCCGAAAAACGGCGTCGCCTCCCTCGGGGATCGATGCATATGCATTGCCGCAATCAGCACGTTTGTTACAACGAAATATGCATCTTCGTGTAAATCGTCGCGCCTACCGTAGCGGAAAGTTATGCGAATGGGAGCTCGCGGAATTTCAGTTATTTCCACACACATTCCCTCTTATAAAATGAAATTCCACAGCCGCATGAAAACCGACGCCAGTATTATCGCGAATTAGCCTCGCACGTTGAGCTTCATACACGCAAGGGCAACGCAGACGTTTCGCATCTTATTTCTCGATATCCCGCGGTCGACCTAAATTTTAATAACATCTGCACAGCCTACCGTGATGTTCAAACTATGCGAATCATAAAAGTTCGCGGTTTGTCTTGCGGCCGACTTCGAGCCTATTATGGGATTGTTTTGATCACGTATATCGCAAAAAAGTGAAAAATAACTCACGATCAAGCAACATCGGGCGTTGAAACAATTAAGACAGTCGGTCCGTAACAATACTGTAAAAAAGATAACAGTTATTACGACATGAGGAAGCAAGACAAATCTATGTTAAATGTTTATAATCATAATTTATGATATACAGATTTGACACTATAACAACAAAAATATTAAACTTATATAATATTTAAAAAGCCATAAGGAAATAATCGTTTTCCACGCTTTGACGTATAATATTTTTGTCGAAGACTGTCCCTGTTAGGCAAACATCAAAGTATCGATTATGTAATTTTTCTCTAGGGCGAAACGTGAAAAGTAAAAATTCCAAATGTTATCAAATTAGAAAATTTACATTTTTTACGAATTCACGTTAAAGAAGAAGATTTGAAGAATTAACCTCGTGAAGGCCATGAATCTTCTCTTCCAGCGTGAAATCGTGAAAAGTGTAAATTTTCTAATTTGAAAACATTTAGAATTTTCACATTTTCACATTTTCGTCCTAAGGAAAAATTATATGATCGATACTCATATCATATGTATAGTGAGTCACAAAAAGATTGCAACACTTTTTTTTCAGGCGGTACATTTTGATTTTATATATCATGATACTCACTTCTATGATACTTGCGATTTTTGAATTTTAAGATCGTATTCGCTTATTTTATAGTCATCTAAATTCGAAAAATTTTTTCACCACACGCGATCGATTCGTTCAAGTTCAAGGGATAAAGTGCAGGTTCAAATGGCATGATACGCGTATTTTCTGTGCGAATTTTCGAAGATTATGCTAATACCGAGAGCTTCTGGAACCCTGACAAGCTGCGCTGCAAGTAAAAGTCAGGTGGAACATATTTCTCTCCCGCGCTCTCAAGTGGAAAGAGACGCGTCAGTATCAGGCTCCTTTTTAAAATGCTCGCGCCAATAACGACGATCTGCGGGGAACTCGTGCCATAAATCGCATAGATCCCGCAAAGGTGGATCGAGCCGGCGTTTCTCGCGGCTTTTATGGCTTTTCGCAGGAAGAACGTATTTAGAGTGAGAAGCGTTTTTCGCTCTCGCTGAAACGTTTCTCCGTCCCGGAGAGTTAAACGTAACTCAGAGAGTATCGTCAATGATAACTCCCGCGACCAGTCACTCGCGATATTTCATTCTGCAAACGGTCTCGGTCCGCGAAATTTAATTACTCGTTGGGAATATTTTACACGACGCTATTTTCCGTCGACGATTTTTCGACCCGCCGGTGAGGCTTGCTCAGCTCGCAGTGTATTTCCTCATTTCCCTACGTAATTTTTTCCCCGCCAACCTCGTTCGCCTATCGAATTACTCAACTCACGGATACAAGAGGCGCTAAATAAAGCGGGGGAGGGAAGCTAATAGCGGAATGAAGGGTGGATTTTGAGTGGTCAGTGTTTATGCGGACAGACAGAAATGGAGAGCTCTAGGAGATTATCCATCAATGTCGAAGTTCGTATGTATGTATATGTACATATATACCTTTACATATATATGTAATTATATATAATTACATATACACACATGTATATATATATTTTTGTGTGTGTGTGTGTATGCGTTTGTATACCATATATATGTCCATATATAAATCGACTAAGATATATCCCCATTCCACTCCGTTTCGCCCACATATACGCACGCCTACATGTCGCCCACGCGAACGGGGAACACCGTCCAGGAATTCACCGACGTGGTTAGGAAATAGGCGAACGCGACGGTTCACGAATCTCTAAAATAATCTTCGCGCGATTCTGACGTGAGACGTAGGTGAGATCCCGGAACAGTGAATGCTGCCGGTTCCTCGAAGAACATTTTTTCCAGAATCGCAAGGAAATGTGTATATACCCGAGTCCAGTCCAAAATCTCGAATATTCTTTCGTCGCGTCAAAAATCCCTCGTAGGAATGTGATGAAATTGTAGCGTTGCCCATGATATCGGCCGAATGAAGATCGATCGATCTTCGCGACAGACAACGAGATTTGCTTTGACCTGTGCGTGGGGAAACGCGGCAGGCGTAATGGGATGTGGAGAGGCCAGCCTAACGTTTCGAGTGAACGCATGATCATCAATCACGTATGAAGACCTCGTAAACATGTTTATTGTTGTATGCGCTCGTGAAAGTTCACTTCGCGCATTAACGAAACAATACAGCTGCAAAAGCCCGCCGACAGTAATTAATGTTACGCGTTAATTATACTCAAAGGACTCGCTCGTCGTCTCTGCAGCAACTCGATGTGAAAACAAGGAAGAACTATTGTTACTACAGCTAATGTGTCCAAATGACGTTTTAAACGAATCCCGCAATCAATTCCCTAATACGTTTTACTTGTCCAAGAATATTAAAATGGACAGTGGGAAGGCTTTATGCACACGCATACACACACATTCGAAGTGTTTAACGAAAACATATAAACTGGGAGACTTACTATCGCATAAAACGTAGGAAAATTTTCATGCAAAAGTTTCTAGAGAGAAAATTATTTTGTTCTACTATTTTGTTCTATATAGTTCTACGGAGAAAAATATTTTGCTGGCATAGTAAATTGTTAGTTACTGTTGGGACAGCAAAAAATTTTTTTGGACAGCGAGAAAATTGTTAAGATTATTAATTAATTTTATTGGATATATAGACAGCAAAATAATTTGATTACACCAACTAAATTTTATTGCTGCCGCAACGAATATGCAGTAGCAACGATTTATATTTCGCTACAACAATAAAATTATCTTTCTCCGTGTATCTCCTGAAAATATATTATATTAAAAAAACAAATTCTCTTATTGGACACAGCATACGTTCCAAAATTTAGAAGAAAAAGGTATTGCAACCTTTTTACGACTGACCACACATAAGGATTTAAAATATATAATCCAATATTATGCAATCGAAGTTCCGAATAAGATTTGTTAAAGTGTAGAGAAGATTCGACGTCAAATATTGTTTCGAAACGAAATAAAATAAAAAGTAAACAAATATTTATAAACGAACCGCATATATTTTCTCACGTTCCGCAAATTCCACACATATACACACACATACACATATACGTGTAATTTCCCAATATTATATTAAATTCCGTAAATAGTAACTGCCGTTTTCTACGCGCCGGCCGAATTTTGTCCATTGATTTTCGTTTCTAGCAAAATGTTCTACACGAACGGCGAGCTTACGTTTTGTTGCGCATGCATCGTGTCTGCCACCGGCAGATTGCTGTGTCATTAGTTTCGAGTGATTCTTGCACATCACACGGCACAAGTCGCGCCTTCGTTTTGCCGTCACGATCGAATTGCGTCGTTGGAGCGTGTCCGGTCGTTTACAGAGATCGACTACTGATGCAACATTGGACGAAACATCGGCCGCTAACAAAAACCGACAGTGATAGATAACGCGAAGGCCGCTGTAACGCTGTGCCAGTTCGCCCGGTGAATTTCTTCCTGACAACGAAATGCAAATGGCATTGATAATTAACATGTGCAATATGCAAATTAATATTTAAAAAAACCGACCGAATCGCGGCAGCGAATCGATCAAATTTACATTCGGTTTTATACGAAAAGAATATATAACGAGAAAACTCTTTTTATGAACATCTCAATTAAAAGTAGATCGATCGTTTCGAAGATATATACGCACATGTGTATTGCAAATTTAATCCTTGCTAGGAAAAGTGGAGTAGCAGGACGAAAAAATAAAAAAAAGTATGAGGCTCACACGAGTGACCCAAATATAAAAATATGCATTAATACTTTCAAATTATTTCAATGTAAACGGTCCTTTAGGCCGACGTGAAAATGTTCCGCTAATGATCACGACGATGTGATTACGCGAGTCGCCTCCGTCTGGAGATTAGACGAGGTTTAGCAGGAAACACGTCGATCCGTTCAGATCCTCTTAATTTCCTTAGAGCTTGAATCTTCGGTGAACGGAAATAGTTTATCGCCGGTAGCTCGACCATCTCCGATTCCTAATTTACATGGAGAGCTGTCCGATCGTTCGCGAAGATTGACTACTGAAAGGATAAAAAATCAAGACTCGTATCATCGGCCGACGCGCACGCAATTGAACGGCGACGGTTATCGTGCATCGCTGCTGCAATAAAATTTCACTCACGTATTTCGTACGGCGCACACGAGAAACAGTCTCACCCGGAATTATTACAAAAGTCAGTCATCGTAATTTTGTATCGAATATGTGAACGAAATTCAGTGCTTCTTAATCGGATTTAGACCTTAATACGTGCGTTACCGTTGTCACACACGTGTGACGCGACGATCTCTTTTGCGAGAGACCAATGTTATATGTAATTTTTTCTTCTATGTCCACAAAAACAAACCAGGTCTGTTCCACGCAATTAATATGGAGATTATATTCCACCAAAAAATATGGAGAGAGTTTCCCAAATAAAAATAGTCGCGAACGTGTTAACCTTTCCTTGGCATTCATACATTTACATACATACATTTTGCCGTTCAGTTTGGCACACCGGGTCTATGAAGCCCGGTCATCTATTTTATGTATGCCTTTACTTAAATATCTGATATAAATGTGTTTATCCACAAATGGTATGCAGACTTATAGTTTTGAGCTTGAAAGAAAAAAGTAAATTTTGATTTTTATTTTTGAGGTTGAAGTAAATTTGTCACAATTATTTTTAAAATAGAAAGGTAAGATATCAAAGAAAAGAATACGTTGATTTTACAGAGAAAGAATTAAAAATTGTCGTAGGGAAAGAAATCTATGTTTGTACGTGTAATAATTTCAGATTTGATAATTATAAAGTCTGAATTTTTCGCTTGGATCAATTTGACCCGCGAGTGTCAGATCCCATTTGAAGACGTGCGTAATTTGTATACATTTCAAATATTTATACAAATGCCCGAGGCGCGATCAATCTTAAATATTTCACGGCGCAAACAGTATCCCGGTTACCGCCGTCAATACAAGACGCGACTATGATTTACGCGCTCGCACGATTATTAACCAAAGTTAATCGAGCGTGCTCGGCATTAATCGTTTAGCGTATCGATTCTGTCACAGCCTTCGCTAATTTCCTTGAATCTCCCGCGGGGCCGGAGGGAAGAATTTGTCAGTCGAAGCGCTTGCCTAAATTACCGGGGCGTACCTTGCGGGAGAATATTCCCCGTGTCAAGGCGCTTTAGCCTACCATTAGGCTGTTAATGTCCGTGACACGCACAGAATTAGCACCCCAATGGCGAATTATACGGGATTTATAACGGGGAACGGCGTATAATGGATGGTCCAGCACTTCAGGCCAGACTGTTTGCCGTTAAACAAAAGCGCCAATGTTCCGGCGAGAAACGAGATGACTCGGGAGTTATTATTAAGATGCTAAAGTGAAACCAATATGCAGGGTGTATCTCAACTCTATTGACAAACTTGCAGGGCAGATTCTATGTTAGAGAAATAAGTAAAAATGTTTGCGTTGCTATGCCCATCCGTAGCAAGTTGCTGGACTTCGAATGGGATGTTCTTCCTCATCCTTCGTATTCTCCCGACCTTGTTCCAGCTGATTGCTACCTATTTTTCTCTTTGAAAAATTTCATAATTATCACATCTACGATGGTCCGAAAAATCAATCGTCGACATCGAATCGATCATCGACTTGTGAACTCGGTGTTACTATAATAACTACGACCGATTTAATACGAGAACTGCAAGAAGAAAACACAATTTCGATCGACTTCCGTCGTTAGCTCGATCGGAAGAAGTTTAAGAGATCGGCGAGTAACCATCTAAAAAGAGTCGGCGTCGGAGCAATTAGAGACACGATCGATGAAAAGCACGAGATCGCGAGTTTGCAGAACGACGAGATTCGCAGGGGGAGGCTTGCTGGGGCCCGGGGTTTCCTCAATCTTTCCCAACGTAGATGCAATTTCCCTTCAATTACGCTCCAGGCGCCTATACGATTTCGAGAAACTTCGAGGAGATAGCTCGCAGACGTTGAAAAGAAGCTTGTTACAAATGATAATAAATGACTCGAGATGGCAGAGGCGCGCCGACCCGATAAATAAACCCGGTAATTTCCGGAAAATCCCATCGCCCGAGTAGGAGTCCCTACGTGCGCGCACCTGCGGCTAACTTCCGACTGGTTTTAAGCCTGTTCCCTACTTACTAACTAGTCGAAGAATTAATTATGACCTTAGTTCTCCATAAGTAGTTTCGGGCTCACATGACCAATTGCCTTTTCGTTACGAAATCGTAATTATGCAAAACACGCCGGTAAATTATAGCACGTCGGGCCGATATCGTCGGCGGAGAAAAGTGTTTCTCCGATACGCGGCAATTCCGCGGTACGTTATGCGATTTAATGGACCGACAGAATTTTTGCATGTTTAATTTTTCACAATAGAAGTCTCTATCCTTTGAATCTGCAATGAATTATAATCTCTTTTTTTCCATAGAGGATAACGTTGCATAGAAATTCTCTCTGTAAACAGATAGAAAGGCTAATTTTTTTTAATGGAAAAAGACACGCATACATACAATTTTATATTTAAATGCCAAGCAGCTTTTATCTTTGAAAAAGCCGAGGGATATTTTTAATGATTTGCACTATTAAAGCAATTGCGATTGCATTCGTACGCGTCGCTGTTTAAAATTATCGGAGAAAATCTTCGCCTCTCTCTCTCTCTCTCTCTCTCTCTCTCTCTCTCTCTTTCTTTTTTTTCTATTTTAGAGAGATATTTTTATAAAATACAAAGACATTCACTTCCCATCGTTTCCGCGCGTTAGCACGGGGTAGCAAAATGGAAATAAATTCATGGCCGACGACAAGCTCACATTTCCCATTAATATTTGTTCCAGATGGAGGCGTAGTGGGTGGTTCGAGAACAGGCCCAGTGGTGACTCCGCACACGCTGGAACTGACACCACGTGGTAGGGTTTTACTGCAGCTTGCACCGCCGGAAACTGCTCGAGCGTACCTGCCGCCAGAATATCGACCCGGCCGCGTTTATTCGGACACGGATTCGGAAAAAGTACGTCACATTCAGCAGAGCTTAATGACGCGCCGTTAATCCAATAACGAATTGCGTACTTTGGGCGGGCCCGTTCGATAGATTTCAGAGCGACCTTCCGGCACTTCATTTGCAGATCTGCTTCTCGACGATGCGACGGAAATTGGCCATTTACTGCGCGTTTAGAGATCCGGCATGCACGAAAGAACCAAAAAAGCCGTCCATAAACTTTTGACTATCTTATTATTTATATATCTATGCCTGCGTTATCTCTTTGGACGCTTACACGTTGTAAATATAGATCAGTGTGACATTTTCAATAGTACATCAAGGGGCTACTCATACATTTCATATTTATCAGGGAAAATTATATTCTTATATATTGATTTCGTTACCCAAGCAAAAAATGTTAATTTGAAAGGAAGTTGGCAAAATCGAATTTTTGCCAGAAATTTCGGTGTTTCGTCGTACTATGCGGCGTACATGCCAAAATCATGTTCATCGAGAAAGACCTCTTTTTTCCAATCAAACGGATCACTTGCGACGCGAATTGCTGCAGTAAACTCGCGGCTGATCATTCACGTAATGCGATATTCGACAGATAGTCGTGGCGATATTATGCTCGTAAAAGATAAATAATATCTGAAACGGAATCGAATGATAACGCAAAATTCGATATGACGATATTGCGCCGGGGGGAAGCGGTCGGACAAAACATGTTTATCGGTGACACGGAGCTTCGTTCCTCCAGTCGGCCGAATTATACGCGCGTACACGCGCTCGTAAGTGGTAGCGTATTTATTGAAGGGGGCGAGGCCGCCGATAGGTATAATTAAAAGAGCATCACGCGGGGAATTATTAACGTGTCCTATTAAAATCCTTTCAGCGCGAGAGGGATTAAGCCGACACGGCTGTCCTTTGACGGCTCGGGCTTTTTATTTGCCCGACTTTCGCGTTTCAGCGACGAGTGAATTTTTAACGGGGCTGCGAGCCGTTCGAAGGACTCGAAGAACGGAAAAGGGGGCGCAACAGGGAGCTGGCGCTGGTTCATGCCAGTTTTTGTGTACCTTCAGCGAAATCCCGCCGTCGCCTCTGTGCGTCTTCCCCCGCCCCGCAACTCCGCGTGTTCGGCGGATTTTCTCGCTCTTTCTGCGTCCTCCTCCTACCTCGCTGCGATCCCTTTCGTTCCCTTTAGCGCGCCATCCTTTCTTCCCGTCGACGGCCGGATGGAGCTTCGTTGTTTCAGTGCGACCGGTATTTATCTCCTGCAGATTAAAGGGAGAATAAACGGCGCGAACGATAAATAAACTTCGGCGCATCGTTCTTTTGTATCGTCGATTTGAAACCTCCCCGCTCGCTCTCCCTCTCTCTCGCTTTCACCTAACGAGGAGATAAGTCCTCGCAGAAATTCTGATGCATCCAGCTGCATCCATATCGCTCGTTAATCACGCAAGCAGATGATCAGGTGTAATTTACGTTCGTGCGATGACGAGAGGACACCGCACGGTAACTACGTTGACACAAACACGTGGCAGTAAAGCCACCGCATTTACGAAGATTCAATGGCGACGATGTTTGTCGGGCTATGTTGGAGTAAATAACACTTTCCCGCGTAAGAAGAGAACCGCAAGCGGGAACTCTCGCGCTTTCTGGATTCCGGCCTCTCGCGGAAGTTCACGCGAAACTGAGTCAAATAACAAATATATTTTTGGTATGTATAAAAAAAATTATTTTTAACTTTCATTTCATCCACATATAAGATGACGAAATTGATATGTCCTTAAAAAATTAAATTAAAATTTTAACTTATTTATACATTTTTACGCAGATAATAGGCAAGGCTTTAGCTATTCAGAAAAAAAATGATCATTATTTTTACGTTGCTATGAAAATGAGGAAAAAAAACAAATCTTGTGGTCATCACCTTATCCTCTTTACCTACATCAACGCGTCGTCTGTCAATAAACGTACAAAGAAAAAGTAGTATTACGATTTATGAGTGAATTTATGATATCAGTGAAGACGAAGATTGCGTCATGTATGTGACAATAGGAGAAATATTATGCGAACGGTTTTATACAACCAAGTATTATTAACTCGAGTATTTCATTACGCAGAAACTAGAACTCATTTCCCGACTCCAAAGTAGCGGCAAGGAAACGCAGTAAGTTTGAATAAAAGATATTTTTCCTGCTGCGCTTTCGCGACACACAAAAGGATATTGGTTGTCTTCATCGCAAAGTATTGATTTAACGCGAAATACGAAAGTTCTCTCTCAATAAAACTCATTAAAGAATCTTATCCCAATCTGTCTTCTGTTTGTGCACAAACTAATATTAAAATGCAACATCCAATCCCGATCGAATAAAGTAGACCGATACAACTCTATTAACGACATTTTAAAGTCTGGTATCGAGGAATAAACTCCGATTTGCGTCGACGAGATCTGAACGGAGTTATATAATCGGAGAAATAATTATAATCGGTAAAGTTCACAGCCTTGTTGCGTTCGCAAAAATTATGATAAACTACGTAGCGTGTTTGAACTGGAAATAATTACTAGTTCGTTAAAAGTGAAGGGTACTGAAAAGGAAAGTTCGAACGAGAAGCAGATTAGTAAAATATTTCGTTCCTATATTTACTGCGAAAGACATAATGTGAAAAGAGTCGCAAAATGTTCCTTTCAGGACATAAGTGCCAGTTTGCAATTTTCGTTAAAATTTGAAAAATTTTACAGTTAACCAAAAGAAAAATGTGATTTGAAGTAACTGAGTAAATTTTTTTAGAGTTTCGAAACTTTCTCTTAATATTCTCCATCGTGATTGGTTAAACCTTTAAGTGACATGTAATTAGTTAAAATGAAGTTTGAGGGCATAATTTATACAACAGTGTGATATATACTATTTTGTGTAATAAAAGTAATATTCATTGATAAAATTACTGAAACCTAAGAAATAAGCGGATGGGGCAGGTTAATACATTATTATTTTTTTTATCATTATTACGATTTTTTTGTCGTTGTAAGGATATAATTTCTTTTGCATCTTTAAGTATTATGCTCTTAAACAGTCTGATACTTCAAATATTATTTTTCGTTATTCTTGAAAATTTCATGTTTCGTATTTAAAAGTATAAATACATTTGTCTTATGCAGTTCTTGTCTATTTTTTCATCTATCTGATACTTTGTATGTAATCTCTAATTGGACACTTCAATCATTTCCAAAATATATACTTTAGCACAGTGATGACTTACGCTAATATGACATACGTTAATATAACTAAAAAGAAAAATTCATTATATTCTGACAATCGAAAACATGTTATAATATAATTCCTGCTTTATTATTAAATAGCTTTAAACGCACATACGTGTCTCAATCATATTTATTATATATAATGCTAATATCCCGAGTCACTTTCGGGCCAAATACCCGAACACGTTCGCACATATGTTCGTGCTTTGATTATTACAAACGAAACTATACAGATTATAGGATCTTTCGTAACATAAAAACATAGAGGAAGGTTGCCGCTATCATCGTTGTTTAGTCAATCACAACGATTAATTGTCTGAAAAGTTTCGATACCGAAATTCTGAAAAGTTACCGAACATGCCCCTACTAAACTATCACAGGGACGATCTTTTTGAGAACGATGACGAAGAGATTCCACTACAACTGCGAGAGGAGACTCACTATGGTAAAAAAAAGCCCGAAATGAAATTCTGCTCTTTCTCACGAGCTTCTACCGTAATAAAAAGGATCTACACACTCGTGTAACCTTTCCGCAACGTATTCCATTTTCCGACTACACACGTTAGGAAACTGCAGTAATCTTCGGACGAGTCTCCGAAACTATTTTTGATTGATCTTGAGTGCAGGTATAAATTATGCCCTCGGCCCGAAACGTTCTAGATATGTCACCGATAATGCGCTCCCGCCGTCCTCGCCGCTTACGGCTCCGCCACGCTTGCCGGAAATCGCGAAATGCCTGACGACGGCCGCAATATCACGGTGAACGACGATTACCTGCGCGGCGCGCGAAGCCAGCGTGAAAAAGCGCTACCTTTTTCCGGCGGACGTCGCTCTTATATTTTTCACTGCGCGACATGGTGCACGGGCGAACTGTCAGAATGACACCGCAGCAGTGAGAGTCGTGCAAATGTCGTAACAGTGTATGCAACACGGTCTCCGTCGCTTTCCTTCTCACATAAATAAAGTACGAAGCCAGAAAGGGCTACAGTTTGAAGCCGATGCAGCTTGAATTCGCGAAGATCCCACGCGTCCCGAGCGTTTCCGGCATTTCTAATTATGAACGCTGGCAAATGCGTCGCCAGATGAAACGAAACGTACTGGCGAGCTTAATTAAAAATGACAACGAAGCGTAGCGTTCAGAAATTGTATGGGATAAAAAGTTGTTCGTACGCTCGCCGGCCCTTTTAGCACATCTTGCTGATGTCATCCTGCTATTTATTCTGCGAATGTTAACCGTTGTAGTGGATAAACTGTCCATTACAAACCTCACTATACGCTATTTTATATGTAAAATAGACTTCATTTGTTTATGTGGACATAAAGTAAAAAATAATCGCTAACGCACATACGTAACGTCGCTCTTTTGTGACAATCAAAAGATGCGTCGGACATGACGCATGCCAGTGAACGTGTTATTGCTAAATTATACTGCTAATAAATGTAAATGCACCAAATGACATCAATACTGGTTTTTCACATATACGATGCGTCTTAAAATTCCCGCGGAATGTACAGGAAGATTCTTCATATCAGAAAAAGTAATTTTTCCTGAATGAAAATGTCGAGGAAAGTCATTATTTACAATGTCTTTACAATTTTCAATATAACACATCTTTGAAACCAAACCTTAGATTAAAATTCTGTTCAAGTAAAGTCTACTTGAAATCAACCGAAGAAGATCACTTTGTTACCCGTTTGTTCGCCCGGAGCGGAAGAGGCAAGGGAAAAAATCTGCTCAAAGGTCTAAATAATTCCAACCATTGGTATGAATTGATTGAGCATCGATTCTTCAAAATATCGATATCCGATATTCCATCATTTATACTATAATCTTCCTACGTGCCTACGCGCATGTGTGCGCGCATGCCTATATATTTTCTCACGGAAATAAGAAAAATCCGATTGTTAAATCCGCTTTGGATGGGAGCAGGCTGTCACGACCCGAGATTGATACATTATCCTTCGACGTGCGATATACAGTTTAGTCAGCTCCAAAAGGATTTACCCGAGAATATCTTTTCTCGAGAGATGGTCGCTCCTTTATTTATCAGTTTCCTTCATACAGTCTTTCGCGCCGAAATAAGAAAATGCATTTCAAGATACATCGCGAACTTTCGCCGCTGACTATAATATCGATACTAATGCGTCCGATGTATTCAACAGAAAACAATTTTATTCTGATTGCAGATGTGGATGTACTCATTAGGAAGGGCGTTACTGGACACGACTCCCAGAGTGGCGGCGTTAATGGGAACCGTTTCCGTTTCGCCTTCCTCCGCCTTGCAGTCGGTTTTGGCTGCCATGACGGAGCCTGATCCTCGCAGACGTGCCTCTTTGATGAATCTCCTCGACGTGAGTCCTTTTTACCTGATGCAAGCATCTCTTCAAAGCGAATAACTCTACCCTCCCGTTAATTATCTCGGCTTATCATACCTACGATATTCGTTCGCGAGCAAATGATATATCTCACTGTTGAACGCGTTTCTGAGTTTTGTTCACGTCCCTCAAAAGGCTGTCGCACTCGATTCATTTGTCATCAGTGCGTACGCACTCAACGCTCGCGTTATTACACAACTACGAGCATTGCTATGTACAGTCCCGTTAATAAAAGCGCGATTTCAGACGGTCAGATCGTTCAAAGTTTCGAGCTTTGTCGTAGTGTGAGCGAGACGCGCTATCGGCCGTTCGAAATAAATCAGCGAGTCAGTATCACCCAGCCACGACTCTTCAGCGCTCGATATTTCATTTCGCGCGCGCAACGTGTAAGTCACTCTCCGCTGTATTTCTCGCTCTCTGGTTACGCCGGTTTTAGCGGGTGCGTTTACATCGGACAGACAAACATTTTCGCCGCGACCGCCGGTATAATTATATTAATTCAACGGTATTTAATACGCCGCGCGACATATTATACCAATTATTCACTCCCGACGATACTGTTATATTCGACGGCATCTGGCAATTCATTTTCATCATATTATTGGGCTATGAAAAGTCGAGCACGGATATTTGAATGCCATTATTAGATATTAATAACGTCAACTCATCAATATAATCGATTTCTTCGATATATCGCGGAACTTCGCTTAGAAACAAAACTGACTGGCATACTTACTAAATCATAAATGTTTCATATCTAGTTGGAATGATTTCACGAATTTCGCGGAGCATCCATTAAATACGAGACGTATTAAACGTAACTCAGCATGAAATCCCAGCATTATATTACCAGCTGTATTAAATTAAACGCTTTCACGAGTGACCGGCGCACCAAAGAAGCCGGTCAGTGAATGAACGTATCACGGATCCGAGAAACGTTACTCGACACGTATCGCGCGCTCTGCGACTGCAATCTTCCCCGGTTAATAACAATATCTAATTCCAAGTAGCGCATAGCCAAATTAATTTCCACATCACGATTACGAATGGCGAGTAATTCAACGTCGCGAACGTGCAACGGTTCAAGCAGCTGCGTCGGACTCGAATGGCGCGCAGCCGGGGGTGATAGAGGGAAAGGTCGAGTCGTCTTCGCGGCGGGAGAAATAAAGCAATTTGTCGCGTAATAATTACGCGACACTGAGTCCTGCCGTTNTGATAGAGGGAAAGGTCGAGTCGTCTTCGCGGCGGGAGTAATAAAGCAATTTGTCGCGTAATAATTACGCGACACTGAGTCCTGCCGTTGAAATTTCGAGTCGCGTCGCGCGTTATATAGTTCGACTTTTTTTAGCAAGTCTTTTAGCAAGTCGATTCTAGTTATTCTGATTCAAGATCAATTGAAAAATTCAAAAATTGATTTTTTCTAATAATCGCCCATCGCTACCCCCGAATAGACGGGGTTACGGCCGTACTTTTCTCTAACTCTTCTTTAGCAAATCATTCGACCAGGAGGGCGGTTCGGTTAAGGAGTAAAATTGAGCGATCAATCTCCGACGAGTCTTCTTTTTCCAGCGTAACTTCATTCGAGCCACCAACGGCTGCGCGGTTTCCATCGAATCTCGCGACTGTATTTCTCTTTTGAGCTTTTTCGCTAAATTATTCGCTCAACGGAGCTCAAGATAGAATGAAATGATGGACAAGTCGTCCCTCCGCTCATTGGCGTAACCCGACTCGAGCAGTGGCCAACCGCGCGGCTCGCATCTGAGATTTCGGTGATATCCGTGTGGAATCGATGTAGACTCAATCACGGCAGCTCTCGGCTGTCGGACTCTTGCGGGGTAGCGCGCTTTAATCGAATCGCCTGTTACGAAGAGAGCGAGCGAGCGATGAGACGACACTCGAGATGCCTGCGACGTCCCACGTAACATCGGAGCACCACGTTGATTCGCCTGACAGGGAATACAGATGTCAACGTCGCGGCGCAACGACGAATGCACGCGCGCTTAAGTGGCTCCCCATAAGAACAATTGAATCGGACACGATTTCGAGTTTGATCGACGCGAAATTCAGTTATCCACATGGATTGATCCGCGATAGAATACATGTGCGTAAGGGAAAGACGTTCCCGGCTATAATTTTGCGACGAGATTGATAGTTAGGATAAAGGCGCGATCGAATTACGACAGGCCGGTTGTTCCGACGCTTGGAAGTTTTTTTTTAACACGGTCCATTCGAAAGTCCGTTTCCTAATGAAAACACTAATCGAATATCTCGTCGGGATATTTAGCGCCGACGATGAAAAAGTCCGCGCGAGCGAATCTAATGAAATCGCTTTCCGTTCCATCCCCCCGCAACTTTCAGCACGCCCAAGATCTCAGCGAGGAAAAATGTTTAGCAGCGCGAACGCTGCACGCGCGAAGCCTCCATTATCTCTTCCCTTTTTATATTTACTAGTACGCATATATATATAACGCCGCAATACGATAAAAATGGAATTGAATCGACGACCGCGAACACCGCGTATAATCGCACGAATATAACTCGGCGAGTTGTGCGGTGTAACACATTCGAGTTACGATACCACGTGAAAGAGATAACGAAAATAATACAGACGATGGGAAATGTCCCGCATGGTTGCGACAAAAGCGTTCGATTGTAAAAGCGCACTCGCACGCTCCACGGTTACGCGCCATCATTATCTTTACAATATTAACCCGGCGATAACTCAAACGCGTATAATTCTGCATGCTCTTTGCATACACGTGATCTGAATAAATAAGCCTCGCACAAACTATCAAATGCGATTGATGTTTCGTCACGATTAATTGGTTTCTATCAATTAGTCACACCCGTGTGATCTTTCCGCATTATAAATAAAATCGAGTCGATATTAATCGAAATTCTCGCGTTCTATTTACGATACGTGGCGATTAAATCGCGGCGTATTTTCCAAGCGCAATGCCAGAACGACAATTCGCAAATCTCGTAATCACATCGAACGTTACGCGCATTAATATTTAACGCAGGCGAGCTATTTTTCTCCTCCCTTTTGTCGCGATATCGCGGAAATTTATTTATAGAGAACGCAAATGGTAAGATGAGATTTAATCGCGAGTGATTAAATCGCGACGCCAACTGCGCAATTAAGTGATTTTAATCGTTTGGCAAATAGTACGGGAAACGCGCGTATGATACGGCTTCGCCGCACTTGTAAATATTAGGACGAGCCGGCAGCGAGAAAATGTACGCGTTATGCGGTCGTACGCTGCAACGTCGCTGGACGCGCCGGGTGTCAGACATTATCGCACCGGTGAGAGTGAACGACGAAATGCTTCCGAAATTTTTTTCATTCGACATTCCGACAGCTACGTTAACCTTGGAACGCGTAGAACGCACAGGAAGACATGAGGAAGAGCACAAGTTCAACATCGGCGGTCTACGAGCAAAAAATCGTTATAACGTTCAACTTTTTTCACATGTCGAAGCAGATTTAGTCGAAAGTCTATGAACGCGTGAAAATCTAGGAAACGTCTTGAGTAACAATAGCGTCACGATCGTGTCTCGTATGGAGTGCACACAGAGAAAAAAATTAATGGAGGAGAAGGTGGTATAATGGTCCTCGATTGCATTTTGCGCAATATTTTTACGCTGGATAAATAAAGCTTTAATAATAATAATAAACAAAACTTCACGATTATTTCGTCAAAGTGTTTGTTAAATCGATTCTAGGATTGAAATTATAAAATATTTATTATTCAGGGCGTTGTTTATAAAATAATATAACTTTTCATTAAAATAAATTTAAAATAATATGTTGAAAAAAATACAAATACTTTGTTACAAATTTATATATTTATTCAAAATAGAAGGGACAACAATGAATATTATAACGTTTTGAAACATAGTGTACAGCCGGAAATTTACGCTTTATTTTCAGTTTTATATATAATCTATAGTTACAAATCGCACAAGTAACTCTAATTATAATATATTATAATGACAGAGTTACAATGGCCTTAATTATAACTTTACTTGACCTTATGTATATATGTGTAAGGTTGAAAATCGCATAAATTTCGAACTAGGGAATGATATATCATACATATGACGTCGACTGTGAGCGCTACGATTATATTCGTTACCTGACTTATTGAGGAGAAATGAGAGAATATTGTATATGTGAGCAACGGCCACATACATTCGACTCTTAACAAGTTCAATCGATAATATTAATTACACGAATCAAGAGAAAAGATAGAAAAATAGAATGGCGACGCGAGAGCAGCGCAGAGCCACCGATAAATCCGCGCGAACAAAGCCGCAAATCCGAATACCGGAAGAGATTACTTGATGCAGCCGCCGGATATCATTAAGCGACCGGGCCGCGATATTACGAGACTCTCTCCGTTGAATTTCGGGGATCTCGCGCGAGGGTTTTAATGCGACTCGAAAGGCGATCCACGACTCGAATGCGCTACCAGACGCGGAATTGCATTTACAAGTGTAACTCGGCCATGATAATTTCGCCGAGCCCGATGATTAACGGCCGGCAATCTGAAAAACGCGACGGCCGTTATCACCGCCGCGAAGATCGAGGCGGTCGCCATAATAAGTCGTCCATCTCGGCCACGATAATTCTGTAAGCCCGATAACCTCGAAAATTGATGAAATCGGTCGGCAGGAGATGGAGAAGAAGCACGCGGCATGCAGCGTAAATGCGGAACCGCAATTTCTACGAGGATTCCTCGACGGACAATAAATTATCCGCTCGAGCCACCTACTTTGCCTGGCGGTATCTATTCGCGCAGATAAAGGCAGCCTTGAACACGTCGGGGTTAAGACGGGGGGGACCACCGCACTTCGGCGGATGCAGCCGTGGCACGAACTGATAGCCACCGGGGGCACCATCTGCCGTGTTTGTTAAGAATAATAGTCTATCACTCGCGGCCGGCCGCGCGCATCGCTTATTTCTGGATTTCTCAGAGTAATGGAATGGCGAATTAACGTCGCGCCTGTCTGTTTCCTCGACGAGCCAGCAAATTTCTGTCATAAGAAAGTGAGAGAAAGAGTGGCAGAAGAAAGAGAGAGAGAGGAGGGGAGAGAAGAGCTGTTTTTCAGTTTCATTTGCGAGCTGTCCCGGCACTTTTGCGTTAAAAGATTATTTCTTCTTTCTTCCAAATTCCATTCTTATCGTTCTTTTCTAAAAACTGTGATCGGTGCAAAGTTTCGCGTCTATCAAGGCTGAGGACACAATGAGACGTTGATAGGTAACGCTTCACCTCGCGGATCACAGTTTATTGGATCTATAGAATTCCGACTTAGCCATTGTTCCCTTGAGCTAATAGTTCGTCTGCTGCGAGGCGGAAGTTTCAAAACCAGATAATCGGCGCATACCGGGGTAGTGCGATAAACGCATCGACGCGATCATATTATGTCCGCGACCGCGCTATTAATACGAACTTTCAAATCTGCACGGACGTTTATCTGATTTAAGTACATCACGTTAATCGTGCAAGGCGGCGATCCGCCTTCTTGTATCTCTAGAGGAAGCGATTACAAAATTACATTGACAGATTTCCTTCTACCAATAATGACGAGCAGGAATGTAACATCGTAAAATTTAAAAATTTTAAGAAATATACAAAATTAAAGGTGATATATAGAAATATATAATAAATGTACAAAATAATGTAATTTCAGTGTTTTTTTATTTTATTTTTTTATAATAATTTCCTGTACCCAGTAAAGAAAAACTTACATTAAAACCGGTCCTTGTTAAATCTTGTGTCAAATTTTTAACATCGTATTAATTTAACACTTACCCGTGTGTTAAATTAATATACTGTGTTTATCACAATATCACCATACATTTAAAAAAATAGCTATTTGCAAGGAAATATGTAATAATTTTTATAGGACTATCATATATTTCGATAGAGAAGAGTTTCGCATCCATACACATCAGTTCTAATTTTACATCTTCAACAAGGCTTTAGAGCTAAGAAACAAAATAGTATGTCAGTTTTAATGCTCTTTTCCTCTTTTCCTATATATATATTATCGCTAAAATATTTCTTCCATTACTATTCAATTGCTTTTATTGAGATATTAATATTTCCGCAGATGTTAATATAACAACGACACGGCGTTGCACCATTTTCCAGGTAATATCCGAATATTGCCGGACACGTCTACAAACGAAGCCCTTCACGCATATAGTGATGGACATGTATCAGGAGGTTCTGGAATCGCCGCAATATGCCGCGCGGACACGGGTCTACTTCCAGCTGAACACTCTGTACCCCGCACGGACCATCATCGATCAGGCCAGTCAGCAAAAAGTCTACGGCCATCAGCATCATCATCGTCATCATCATCATCAACCGCAACGGCGACAACAGGAGCACGTTCAAGCCGCGAATAGTCAACCGTCGTCTTTCCAGCATCATCGCGTCGTGCAGCATTCGTCGACTGTCCAATCGCGCAATCAGCACCAACAAGAGCCCGCTCAATACCCGAGCAATCAATTCCGAGCGCTCCAACAGCAGCAAGAACACACGCAACAACAACCACCGCCACCGCCGCCGAAGAGCCATCGTCATCATCATCATCATCATCACGCGAAGGAAACGCATTTCCGCACGCAGTCACGGAACTCTCAGTCGCATCCCAACTTGACGAGCCTGTGCGGGCCTGTGCAGCAGCAAGCACAGCAACATCAGCAGGAGGCGACGCTGAGCGCGTGCCGGGTGCAGTTTCAGTCCCAATTGGACATCCAGAACGGCAGCCGATCGATAGGACCGTCGACGAGCCACCATCAACGCAGACACCATCATTCGAGGACGTACTCGCAGCCGGTCTACACGCGGCTCCAGCACACCAGGAGCAGCGGCAATCTACCGGCGACGACGAACGCGGCCGACGCCGGTAATCCCGGCGGGGATGTTTACAACGACCCGATATACGCCCTGCCGGTTAAGCCCTTCCTGAGCTCCCAGGATGTGAGAGTCAATGGACTGTCGGCGAAGCCCTCCGCGGCGATCCGTCGCGGCGACGATGTTTACGGCGGATCATCGTCGATAAGCAGGTGCCTTTACGTATATATTCCGACTGTATATTCTTGTTTCGGGAAAGAAATCGGAACCGATTTCACTCGCGTGACACAACCCCGTCGTAATTTGATCACCGCAACTTTCTGCTCGTTATGCACGTTTTCGACGCACGGTAAATAGTTTCGCGTTGAGAACATTTTCGTTGCTTTCACTCGGGAAAATTTCTCGTGACAAATGAAGGTAATAGTCTATTTCTCTCTCGATTCCTCGAATTCAGCGATAAACGTCCGTACTTTATTGGAATAATGTCAGTTTCTATTTGGTAGCTGAAATCTAATTGACGATTAACTCGATAAGACTGACTAATCGCATCGATCAGTCAGCTAATTGACTAATGCGATTGGTCAATATTGTTGAATTAATCGTTGATTAGATTTAAACCATCATGGTAGAAACAGGCACAAGTACATTGAAAAAAAGTGACATTTACTTGATCCAAGTAAAATGGTTACTCCAATACGCCTTGGCAAATATTTACTTTAGCAGTAGAAATATAATTAATTATATACAAGGAGGAAATATAATTAATTATATACAATTATACATACATTATATACATATTATTGTATAAGTAGACATTTACTTGTACGTGTTAAAAGGATTGCTTATTTTTTATTTTATTTACTTTTTTTCAAAAAATATTTACCGGACGGAAAAGCGAAATTTTTAACTGCTAGGTTTCTACTATGGAAAAGAATCATTACATTATACATAATTTTAGTAAACTCTCTTAAATTCAGAATTATTTTATATTTATATTCAGTAATTCACTTACGAATTAAGATAATACTGCATTTAAGTAAATATTTACTACGGGCTATTAAAATGTATTTAAATTGATAAAAATATTACTCGATTTAAGAGATTATCTTAAGATTTTTCGTTTCTAATCTTATATGATCTTGTTAAAAAATGAGAATCAAATGTGAATTATTTTCTTTTAATCGATTCTACTTTATACGACATGCTTTTCGTACACGAAAACATTAAAAACATCTCCGAAATAGACATTCTTCGAATACCGGCTGCTCTCAGCCCGATGTGGCGTCACAAGCGAAAGAGCGCCTTCGCGAGGACATTTACGGACGAGCGCCTTCAGGAAGGATGTGTCTGCAGAGGCAACACTCGAATCCCCAGTTGCCGAGCAGAACGCAAGCTGACGAGGACTTCAAGCGGTTGTCGCAGCCGAGTGTCGCGACGGCCGAGCCTCGATGCGCCGACGTCGTCGCGCGTAAAGAAGAACAGACGGCACAGCAACAAAATCCAGTGTCTTCCATGAGGCTCCGGGGAATCCAGGGACCCCCGAAGCCACCCCGAATTATCACCACCCTGAGAAAATCCGCTCTCTCCGACTCGGAGTGTAACAACCAAACAGAACCGCCGGCGAAACCTCCCAGGTAGGTTGACTCGTCTTTTCTCCTCACACTCACGTATTTGCGTGTCCAATTATCCGCGTCGATTCACCGCGGCTCATTAAGTCGGCTTTGCGTATCGCGATCAAGATGAAAGAGAGAAAAAGTGGAGCGTACGTTAGCCGGATGCCCTGAGTAACGAATTACGCCATTACTTATTACGAGGAGAGAGCGCACGTGTTTCCGATGCAATTTATTCCGAGCAGCCGCGAACTCGCCGTCCGAGCTATCCGAATGAAATTTTAATCAATAACCAATTTCTTCGGAAGCGTGCGAAGAAAACAAAATTTTCCGGCACAACTTGCATTTTTAATTGATCTTCTTTTTAGCTACATTGGAGTGCAGTTTCTCTTCCAAGAGAGAAAAAATGGGGAGAGGGGAAGGGAGTTGATTTTTCACAGGAGAATGTCTCGATTGCGCCGAGCGGCGCCGATACACCAGAATGCGATGCGCAACTTTGTGTAACGCAATGTCAAGCCAAGCAACGAAGGATCTGGAAATTTATATTTGCACCCTCGAATTTCGCACTTTCCTGCCCGGAATTTCATCAATCTCGCGACGGGGGCGGGTATTAAATTAGGACGCAGGAGGCATTAAACAGTTCCAGGATCTTCGAGCTCGCGCGCGACCCGCATTATTAAGTTTTGCCTCCCAGTCATACGTCCGTGTTAATGAACGCTCTCAAGCGATCCACGCTCTCGCAAAGAGCCGCGAGACCCTCCTCTGGCACAACCGTAACGTGGTTTCGAAGGATACTCGCCTAGCGAGTAACCAGCTGGGTGATGCAGCCAGTTGCAGTCTAATGCATGCCAGTCGGCTGCCGCTGGAAAGGTCGAAACGTGGCGCTCTCCGGCGAACCTTTGACCTTCGCGAGAGCTACAGAGAGAGAGAGAGACCTATATTACGATGACATTTAGCCGAGCGGGAATAGAACACAAACGCGCGCGTATGCAGTTAAGCGGCAAATTAATGCACAATGTGCTGCGCCCGGGAATTAAATCAGTATGATTAAATTAAAAATTACGTCCGCATGATCCTGACAATGCGGGAAAGTCCCGCATAAAATCCGTTCAATCGTGACGAAACTCAACGTCGACATTCAGTTCGGGAATATCGACGGGATCAACGGGACGCGTTACTCATCGCGGTGAGCATTCAGGGTCGTGCTCGAAATTTTTGCAATTCTTCGACCTTTGGATTTTTTGGGGAAAAAATCTATTCCTGTTAAAACCAGAGTTACTTTACAAATATTTAACTGATCTCGAATAACGAATACGGTATATGTTACTTGCCATAGCGAGAGTGGTAAAAATGCTGCTCGAAAATTTTCCAATTTTTCGATGGTTCGATTTTTTTTTTACAAAAAACCCATCTCTATTCAAAATTATTTTACTCAAAGTATTTAACTAATTTCGAATAACGTATTATAGAATATATTTAATACAGTAACGATATTAACTAACTTAAGCGTATTATTTTGTAACATTTTAATTAATGCGATACGTTTTAATCCAATTTGCCGCTCCTGTTGAAAATCCGAACAAGTGTGCACTCCCACAGACATTTTCCTCACTACACCTATAAATTTCTCTCTCTCTCTCTCTCTCTCTCTTTCCCGTAGGCGTTACTCATAATGCGTTGCAAAAATTGATTTGCCCCAGAGAGAGAATTCGCGACCTTTAATTTCGAACTATTCTTTTCGCGTCGAGTCCAGACAAGAGCAACTGAAGACGGTGAGAAGAGGAGAGAGCGGATAAAAAGAGAGACGAAACAAGAAGGCACTTTGTGATGACAGCCCTAAAAGAGCAGGTCTAGCCTAGTTAGAGTTTAATTAAACTCAGTGCGAGAGTTCGTTAACGTCGCTGCATAACGAACGTGGTGTCTACGAAATTTTGCCATAAGCTTTCCGGTTCGCTGCATAATTGGGCGCATCGTGGTCTATTATGCCAAATGAAAAGTTCCGCCCGGCACGATCCATATTAATCAAGCGACCGCAAACGCGAAAAAAAAACGCAAAGAATCGCGAATCCGTTCTGCTCAAAGGTTTATATTGTCATTATACTTCCACCCACTTTACGACAGATTCTCGCGCTTTCTTTTGGAACAATTTATTTACACGATTCAGCAGCCATTTATCTGGCGATAATTAAAAAGACCGTACAAATATTTGCAGGATCATAATGCGAAACGGACCGAGAGCTCGACGAGGGAAGGCTGTGCAAAGGGCACCGTCGCGGCTTTACCGAACAGTGGGTGGGCCCATGAGATGTTTCAATAAGGCGCAATGCGTGGGCCCAGAATTTGTGGTTCGCGCTAATCAGCCTCCGAAAACATTGTGTGTGGGTCAAGTTAAGGTAAGAAAGTAAATGTAAATATGCGATAAAACGGAACGTAGTTAATTGGAAATGTTGGTTTCAACACGTTATTCAATATATATTTTTCGACGTTTGTCTGTTTCGGATCTCTTTGCCCTCCGTTCTTAATTTGTTTATCATATGTTCAAAACTATCAAATCTACACCAAGAAAATAACGCGAGAAACATTTTAATAACAATATATGAAATTTATGCTGAACTGCTACCCGTTTTTTCCTACTCATTGTTTCTAAAAGAAACAGATATACTATAAAACTGACAAATATAACAGAATAAATACTTTTTGGAGAAAAAATACATACGTGTAATAAACCAAATAATTTCATAAATAATGTTGTTTTAGAAAATACCAAAAACATGTAAAAAAGTAAACTTTCCGGTACCGGGAATCGAACCCGAGCCTCCTGGGTGAGAGCCAGGTATCCTAGCCACTAGACCATACCGGATCGATATGGCCACTCGCTTTAAAGTTAGATTCAAGGAAGACTATGACTGTACATGAATATACAAATAATTATTATATTAATCTGCATACACAAATACATAGACGTAAATAACTTAAAGGAGATAACCAATATATTAATAAATAAAAACCAGCAAATGCCAACGCATGGTTTGAATTTACACAGCAATATGAGTTTCCTCCATGATTTCTATCTTCCTATCATAAATAAATTGGAAAGACTTTGAATTTTTGCGTCACATCACATTTGAGATCACGACACGCGAATACTTTACCTCACGCACCTCCTGTGTACCTTCTCTCGATCAAGCGTGTTCTAATATATATGTGTTCTAATATATAGTAAACAATTTTATATTAAATTTAATACATTTTACATATTCGAAAAGATTCACTCAAATTTTTGTGTAAATTTATAACACAATGTAAATACGTTGAAAAGTAACACATAATAACACATATTAACCTAAATAAAAATAAGTACTATAAAAATTTATATATATAATTCAAAGAAGATACACAGAAAAAAATATTCGCGAAAATTGCTAGACCCAAGTGCAAAATAACATTCCGGTACCGGGAATCGAACCCGAGCCTCCTGGGTGAGAGCCAGGTATCCTAGCCACTAGACCATACCGGATGAATGTACGACCGTGTGGATAGTAAAAACATAAACGGAAGATAATACTTGATCAAAACTTTAATTTTATAATAAGGCTATTTAGTTTTATGTTGTCTTCAAGTGGAAAAAACGGAAATAACTTCTTATTTGTAACATCAAAGAAACACAATAGGAGATAATTAATATAGAACTAAATAGACTTAGTGTAAAATTGAAATTTTGCTCGAATATATATTTTTAAAAAGGGGAAAAAATGAAGAGAAACAGTGCTGTAAAATATATTATTAAAATTAATATTTCTTTAATAATACTAATAGTCAAAACAAGCGATAGTCACTAAATAGTTATTACAAGCGATAATTAAATTTCTGAAGAATCAAAAATTAATTAATATAATAAAATATGATAAATTTTAATAATAAAATATAAACAAATGATCCACAATTGTCAGCGATAAATACTTGATATTTGATTCGACGTTACTTCACAAAAATTTTTTTAATTATTAAAAATTATTGATTGATTATTTTCAAATGAACAACGTATATTTTAAATGTGCACTAAAAAAGTTTTCAAAACAAAAATAATTCCGGTACCGGGAATCGAACCCGAGCCTCCTGGGTGAAAGCCAGGTATCCTAGCCACTAGACCATACCGGATCGATTATGGTTGTGCTAAAGATACCATATGATCCTGCATACGTAGCTAGAACACCGTTTAATCTTAAAATTAAAAAAAATATAATCAAATATGCAAAAAATTGTTAAAATACTTAACAAAACATACATATTTTAAATGGTTATCATACAAACACATACATGTTATCATACAAATGGTCATCATGCAAACACATACACATGCATGTTATCGTATCTTTATTCTATAAATAAGATAAAGTTTATATACTAATAAAAAATTGATTCTTTTCCGAGAGTTTTACAATTTGTATAGCAATATTTTAATTAAAAATTTTCAATTTTATTAAGTATAAGCAAAAAAAACTTCCGGTACCGGGAATCGAACCCGAGCCTCCTGGGTGAAAGCCAGGTATCCTAGCCACTAGACCATACCGGATCACGGTACGGCAGACTGTTAAGAACGTTCTTCAGGGTATGCTCAAGTAAATCACGGTTAAATAAACAAAAAATGTTCAATATTCTGAATTTTTACATCATAGTTACTGTTATCATATACGAATCTACGTATTAATTAGTATGCAAGATTATCTATTACAAAAAAAATACATTGCACTTAATTTGTCTTATCCGTAAAGATTAATGCAATCAATATTTTTTCTTATAATAGAAATTATATATACTACATTAAATGCATTAAACTAAATTAATTATAGCAAATTTGCATATCTAAGAAATAAGATTTTGAGACATATATCGTATAAAATATATCTATAATTTATAAATTGCACGCACCTGTGTGTATGTTAAGCACGAATGTTAGGGTAATAAGCGACGCATGATAATGAAACCGAGTGAATAATTCTGTATTAATATAAAATTTACACACGAGATATTGCGATAACGGTACATTAATAATTCGTTCAACTGCGTAGGCGGGCAACTCTGGCCGAATAGTCGTAATAATGCTGACAGGACAACGAGTGGAGGTAACCTGCGATCCTCAAAAGGTCACCGCTGGAGATTTATTCCAGGTAAACATTCCTCGCAACGAATATAAAATGCTTTCCAAACGTTCTTCTCACATTTTCACAACGTTCTTTATCGATGATAAACATTAAACATCGACGATATATATTTTATGTGTATTAAGTGTATGCCGCTTGCTAATACGTATACATTAAAATTCATTTATTAAGATTTCAACGAAGATTATTGATAGAAAAATTAGCCGGGTAGAGGAGACATTCTTCAAAAGTTTAACCGTGTCACGTATCGCGTCCCTAAGAAAATTGATTGAAACTCAATTAAAACTGCGAACTATCGCGGATGCGCTATGGAGAGTGGTCGTCACCGATAAGGGGTTCAATTTACCGGCTAATTATATCCGAATGAATTAAATTGAATAAAAAGTCACCCGGTCAAAAAAGGACCTCCTAGCGTATAATCAATGGCGATCTTCAAAATAGTAGAAAATAATTGTATTACAACAAATGTTAATGGAAATGTCAATGAAGTAGATGCTACGAAGAATTTCATTAATTCAACGTATAACACATTCGTCATTATTTCGCATATAACACGATTATCGTTTCATTAACAGTAATTCGACGTGCACGTAAATGGCACACACCCGCCTGATATGATAGTAACGCAACCGATAGTCATTACCTTTGCGCGTTGGCCAATTCAATACAATACGTAACACGTTCTAATTTAATACTGCGACGTGAATTTAAAATGACGAACCAAATATGCCAAGTACATAAAAATCTCAAAAAGTAGCAATGAAAGTAGTATAGCGATGTTATTATAAAACAAACAAATTAAACACATTTATTTAATCTAAGACAGTTAACAACATAAAGAAAACACCAAAATATTTAAAAAATATTCATCAAAAAACAAAAGTGAAATCGGTTGAAATATATTAAAATAGTAATTAATTAATTATTTCTTTCTCCAATTGCTTGACAATTCTGATATATTAAGATTAATATGTGAATATTTTTAAGAAAAATGCCATTATATATTTAATGACAGCTTTTCGAGATATCTTATTCAAAGTTTTAATTGACGTGAAAACTCTAGATAAGTTATTAATCGTCTCGATGCTTCATCACGATATTGTAAATATATTAAATTTGTAATTTTATTTTATACGTATATACTTGTCGTCGCGACGTTATTAAATCGCTTGATGAAGTCGCTGATAAAATCCGAAGATATTAAAGAAACAATAAATACTACCGTCTCAATGTAATAAGCTTGAATAAAATGGCGAAATTAGTCGAAATAATTGGAAACAGTCGCAGAAAATGTATTATTTCCCCGCAAGATTCTTCGAATGCATCTTATTGCGTGCTGTTACGTAGGACTCGCCCACGTCCGTAAGATTCTTTTCTGCGAAAGAGAAATTGCTCTCTGCAGGACGTTAATAAATCGTATCATCTGGAGGTGAAATATACGGTGTCTGGAGACGTTCGCGAAGGAATCGTTTGCTTTTATCCGCGCCGTATACGCGAATGCTACTTGAACGCCGGCAAAATCCTTGAAAAAAAAAAGAAATATTTTATCTGCAAGTTCTCGAGCGGAATTGATTCGATCGTAATGCTCCGAGCAGCGGCCTCTTGAATCCACAGTTGGACCGCGAGAGCTAAGACGCGGCCGGTTGTTTACGAGACCACAAATTCCGCCGTGAACTCGCGAGAAATTCTGGCGAGCCGCCAATCCTAATCATTATATACGACAAATCCAATTCGCTAACCGCGAGTTATGTGATCTCGATGACAACAGTGTGTGCCTTTCCGTCTTATAAAAAGTATCCATTCGTTGTGAAATAGCAGATCCTAGCATCAACATTGCAGAGAATGTCTACCTCGTAATAACACCAGTGAATAAAAATCAATAAAAGTAAGTTCGACCGATTAACTTAAACGATTATTAACTTGAACGAATGTTGTATTAAACGATTCTGTTGTGATAACCAAGAGTGGTGTAAAGTCGTTTAGTCGACTTTATTAAAACACTAACGAACTAGACCCTTAAAAGTAAAGCAGGAGCACGCAGGATGTAGAAGCTTCCGTTAGCAAAGATGCATAGTTAAGCATAAGGTAGAAGCGGAGCGAGTGAATTTAATACCGCTTAGATTCGGTAGTTTAACAAGACGTTCCCGTCTCGCGGCTATATACGCCACTTAATTCAAGCTTTCGAACGTGACTGCCGCGTAGTTTTTAATAGATAGTCCGCGATTTATAGGCCGCACGAGCCTCGAGAATCTGCCCGCGGGAAGAACTTCCGAATTGGGTTATTCTCATAAATTCGCGCCGATAGAAAATTACCACTGCGTCGCTGAAATAGATATCGCGTCGCGCTACGATAAACTTTTAGAGCAATCAAATGCAGCCGCGCTCTGTCTCCCTCTTTCTGCCTTTGCGTCTAATTGCTTGTCTCGCGTAATAATTCTGCGCAGAAATGTACACAGTAACAAATTTCGTGTAAATGACGGTTCACTGAAATTTTTCTGTTACTTTAGCATGGCGAATATGTTAAAAAAGTAATATGTTAACAAGGTGAATATGTTAATTTATTTGTATACTTTTTAACATATCCCTATGTTAAGGAGATCCTCGAGTCGTCTTGTTTTATCGTAAATTCTTTATTACTACACTCGTTAAGGGAGGGACGATTGATTTTGTTCAAAAAATGTTAATAAATTATGTAATTCTTTTTGGTTTCTCGAATAAAGTCAATACCGTCCTCGCCTATATTAACGTATTGTAATTGTACAAAAGGATATTTAATTCCGTGCAACCGGTAACGAATGTAGTACTGACAAATTTCCAGTAAAACAAGGAGACTCCAGAATTCCCTTAAAATAATACGAAAATTTCAGCGAACCGTTATTTACACAAAATTTTTTACCGTGCAAGTTCACGGATGAGTCATCAAATGTGCTCCTTTCTTGCATCTTACAAGTAACCGTCTCGTGCTGAAAATTATTACATCGTGTCGGCAAGTACCATCTTTACGGCATCGGACTAATAACCACGTGATGTCTGTGTTTCATATGTCGCACTAATCCGTTTCATTGTTCCGCAGCATTAACACGAGTTGCGTACCGGCTCAACGTACTCGGCGCACATGAGTTTAACCGTTTATAATTTTAGACGAACCCGTATATTACTTTACGCGTTATCCGCAAATCGCTTTCAGGCTATCGTCCAGGCGGAGAGTCTCGACGAGAACTTTACTCTGGGTCTAGCCGTGCTGCTGGCCGGGGATTTCGCAATGTTACCTCCAGACACGAAATTGAATAAGGTCGCACCACCGGGATGGTTGAGCAGCGGCAAGAGCAAAGGGCTTCTGGGTTTACCGACCAGTTTCATGCTGTACCTGCGGCTTCGATTCTTCCTGCCCTCCTTGCGCGGCATCAGGTTCGTTCTCGAACCCGTCGACAAGAACAGCGGTAACATGTCACGCTCGATTACAGCTAACTACCCGTATCGCTTTCAGGAGCTGGATATCGAAGCATCTATTGTACTTACAAATAAGGCGGTGCATACTGGAGCAGCAGCTGGTATGCCCCTATCCCGAACTGATCAATCTGACGGGCCTCGCTCTTCAAGCCGAATTTGGGAATTACAATGTTAACGTAAGTTGGCGATAGTTCCGTACGATTTCTCGAAGTCGTCATCGCGACGCGAGACAATTTTCGAAGAGGGCCGCCAAAAATTTCAACACTCGAATTAAAGAAAATTTGTGAGTATTGTATTTTTGGTGGTGCGTCAAAGGGGCTGCTCATAAATTTAATATTTAATTTTAATTCTTAATAAATATTAATAAATATTATTAATATTTATTAAGAATAGAAATTAAAAATCGCACGCCAATCTGAAAAAATTCACGTAAACAATATAAACTTTTGCAAATATCTCATCTCCCCAATGGTCAATCTTCTTCTAAATTTATGAATGTTATAAACGTGAGTTAGATAATATTTCTAAGTATGCGTAATGCAAGTTTCCTCGAATTCTCATCAAACTCACTTCACCCTACAATCTCTTTAAGCAAAATGAGAGAAACTATGGTATCGAGATGGAAATATCTAGGATCCTCCACGTCTTCGCGGAATGCGACTAACTTTCACGTGACAACGAAGAGGTCTCCGAAATTCTCGCAAATTAATCTGCGAATTGATTCGAAATTGGAGTGGAAAGAGATTGGACTGAAAGCGAGTGTATTAGTAATGCAGCATCGTCGCTTCTTATCCGTGAGACGCTCCGTAGAATCGACTTTCCATTTCACGCAGAGGGGCGGGGTATAATTTGCAAACTATAAATCAGCCGTTAAACTACTAAGCTAAACTATTAGTAGTTGAAACGCGCCAGCCCCTGGGAGTTTAAGTAGACGATATCGGGAAGCCGCGAACGAAGGGCAGGGTGACGATAATTCCTCGGCGTCATCGACATTGTACCACGCGTTTTCAGGAGCACGGTTGCGGAGATTACTTCCTGCTCGAGCACTACGTGCCGGAATCATTGATAATGAACGCGGACCGTCATCACTCGCAGCCGTGCATCGAGGCGGACCTTTTACGGGCGCAGCTGCATGGCGCTCATCACGACCGACGCGGCCTGGACTCCAACAAAGCCGAGGAGATGTTCGTAACTCATGCGCAGTCCTTGCCGGATTACGGCTCGCACTATTATATCGCCACGGTGGACTCCAAGGAGCTGGAGAAACTGATGGCGCAGCAGAAGAAAGTCAAGAGCAACATGGATAAACGCGGCGACGCGCCGTCGTCGGAGAAGACGTCCGTCCCGCGGGGAGAAGCCAGGATCCCGCGATTGGGCTCCCGCGAGAACGCGCCGATGATCCCGTACTCGGATGAGATCTACGCCGGGCAGAAGGGCAAATCGCGTCGCGACGAGACGCGCAACAACAATCCCAATCATAACAACAACAGCGTGAACAGCAACAACAATAAGAACAACAAGAGCGGGAAGAAGAAGACGGAGAGCAACGTGTGGCTGGCGATACACGCGCAAGGGTTGAAGCTGTTGGAACGGGGGGGCGAGCCGAGGGAGAGAACGGAACTGGCCCACTTTCAGTGGCGAGATGTGCAGACGTTGAGTTACAGCAAGAGCTGCCTGGTGGTGTACAGCAAACTGAACGGGAAACGGTGCAAGTTCAAGCTACGGATGGATCATCGGAAGTAAGTTTCGTTCGAAGCGGTCGAACGTCAAGCCAGGGAGAGCGGGGAAATAGTATCGCGAGTGTGTATTGTTTGCTCTCCCTCCCTGGCAGTAACGACCTACGTAAAGTATCTTTCTATTTTCCAGAAGTTACTTCGCTTTCAAACTCACCTCCCTGCACCACCAGTTCTTCCTCCGACTTCGCTCGGAGCTTACGTCGCTTCAGGGCCTCGCGAAAGGTGGGTAACGCGCGTCCTTTTCCTCGCTGATTAAGTTCGCCGCAAAATGTGCTCCCGCGAAATTCGTATCGGCCAAACTGCGATGCGAACTTTGTCTACCTTGAGTAGGCTTTGCGTTTACTTCGCCACGGATCAATATGGTGCATGGGGGAAAATAATTTGCCGTCGCAGGAAAATCTGTCAGTTACTGTGTGGGCGGGCAAACGATTCGTTTGTGCCATTCGATGGGTTATTTTGCTGAATCTGCGAATTACTTTGATATGAGAACAAATTAGTAAATGTAGGGGAAAAAACATTGTTTTGTTCGAACTCCACGTTAACTTCGTCCTAATTCACTCAGCAAAAGACGAAGCGGACCGATTTTAGTTCCCGGAGTGGTATTTTATCCACCATCCTTTTTTCATTCCGGCAACAAAACTGTTTCCGCTCTAATTACGAGTAATTCGTTAATTTGCTTTCGCCAACTTGCTGTCGCAACGCAGTAGCAATGATGGTTCCGCCGCAAAATTATTTTTCTCCGTGTAGACAATACATAAACGCAGGATTTACGACGTTATTCTTTCAGACTTCGGAGTACCCTTGATAACGGAAAGCAAAACTACACCGTCGAAGTCGAAGATCGGCGAGGGTAAGACTAAGATAACGATCGCGAACACGGTCATGGTGCAACAGAGGATGAACTATCCGATGCAGTTGGAGGAGTATCAGAACAAGGAGAATGAGAATCCTCAGAAGGACGCTAATGTACCCGCTGCGAAAGACGTCGAGCCCGGCTTTTACTCGCCCGAGGAAGACGCGCTTTACGCGCAAGTGAACGTGCGACTGGAGCCGGAAGGAGAGTCGCGAGATACCGAGGAAGAATCGGACAGAGGCTTGACGACGCCGGACGAGATCTTGTTAGATCCTAAAGAAATCAAGTCGGAACACGGTAAACTTTACGGATGCCCGGTGCTGGACAGCGAGGCTGAAACCGAATGCGCATACTCGCTCCCGAAAGCTATCTCGAACAACATTAACCAGCTGGATAAACCTAACAACCCTGAAGAACTGTACGCCGCCATTAATAAGGTTCGTCTATCGGGCAAGACCGAGTTTCCCGCTCAGGACGAAGTTTGGAAAGCGTCGGACGTGAAGAAGACAATGCACAAGGTACAATATCGAGCGCGTTAATCATTCGATATTGTCTCGACGCTCTGAATGCTTCCGGCAAACGCCAACTAACAGTAACATTACATCAATGTTAAAATTTTCTCACTCAACAATGTAACTGTTACATACATCTTATATTGCACTTACATTATTGAGTGAAAAATTATGTAACATTGATGTAATGTCACTGTTAATTACTGGGTTGACGTTTCAAACTTACAATTTGGAATTATTTTCAAAACATTTTGGAATTGGGCCGACCATGGAACAAATTCTTATGGAATCAAATGGTTATCGTTATTGCATTCAGTGGAAACGAATGATTCATCAATCAATTCGTTTTCGTTGTCTATAATCCTTCGCCAACGTTGTAAGAACAGAACATTATCAACATTGTCTATTAACATTGTTGTCTGTATTGTACGCGTGTGACAAAATTTGTTGTGTGACAAAATCAAGTTGAACTTTGAAGTCTATCTTTATTGAACGAGCTCGCGTTACCATTCCAGATGAAGACATCCAGTTTACCGAACTACGGCACGCCGAGGCAATCGGGTGGTTTCCGCACACCGAGTTTACCGCGTCGACTGGGCGTGAAGATGGGAACACGCGCGATCTACAGCAGTTTAGCGCAGAAGGATACCGCGCTTACCGACGACACGGAATCGCTATCCGTCAAGTCCGACACCGAATCTTCCATTCAATCGCTATCAGCGCGATCCGCCGAATCGCCCATGCCGGAAGCATACGTGCTGAGTAAGCAATAATAAAAGATATTCAGATAAATTTATTATAAGCTCTGAGCACGACACTGACAGATAAAAATCTTTCTGTAAATCTCTTTGCAAATTTTTAAGCATCTAAACAAGGGTGTTTATCTCTAATCCAATTTAACTCTCGATATATGATAATACTATTTTTTCCTATAGACACTTGTTACATACGTAGCTATTTCTTATAAATTCGATTAAATGTGACATCTCTCTCTGATTGATTTCTTAAAAAATTTATGTATAAAATGCAAAAGTGTACGGCCACTTGTTATAAAATATTGTCGTGGAAGGACAAGATTTTGCTTAAATCCACTCGTTCTTCTTTAACAGACGCCGATATACGAACCGACGACGAAACATTCCGAGTTCCCGAAGAGGAATCAATGTCCGCGTCTCTGGTGGCTCGATTAGAGGAGCTTTCATTCGCCGAAGAACGGATTTTGCATACGATTAATTTAGAACGAGGTCACGGCGGCAGCATAGGATTGCAAGTAACGGAAGGTAACGATGGCGGAGTTTACGTTCAAGCGGTCTCCGTTGGCGGATCGGCCGATATGGCTGGAAACGTTAATAAAGGTTCGTAATGAAATCGCTGAAATAATAAATAAAGGATAAATGAAATTTAATGCGTCTTCAACCGAATTTTCTGACAGGCGACCGAATTGTAGCGATAAACAAGCAGAATCTGTTAAATCTTCGCTACGAGGATGCTCTGAAGATGCTGCAGAGCTCCTCCGAAACGATCGAGTTGGTCCTCTCGCAGGCTGTTACCCGAAAGAGCGCGGAATCGAGAGACGAACAGGATCAGCGTCCTGCAGACGGCAATTACTTGCAGTGAGTACTATCAGCGAAGGTGATCGATTTAAACGCGTACACGGTGTTTCGCAAGAACAAATTTACTCATCAATTGTTAATCGTAAGTAAATTGAGAATTCGAAGACAGTGTTTCGCGTTCGATCGTACGTGTCGAATATAACTCATCGACTTTGGAAATTGATTCGTTCTCACGTAACATCATTCGGAGAAAGACATCGCGGCGGTTGAGGTATCCGCGAAATTAACATCTCGCTTTTAATCACAGTGACATCAGATTCGACGTGTCGTCGGAGGCGGAAACGTCCAGCATGACGAACAAGTGGATCGTTCAGAAAACCACGGACGTAGCGTCGGTGCAGAACACTTCGAGCGCATACAGCAGTGCCGCGTCCAGCGCCATGGGCAATCATAATGCGAACAGCCTGTACATGACTGATCTCGTTGACAATAATGCGTTAAAATCTGCCAGTATGCTGCTAAGCCTAGAAGACTTTGACGTCAGTAGAACGAGTCGCCAGGTTTTCATTTAGGTATGTGCGGACCATACGCGTCGGTGTAGTATGAAATTGCGTCGTGCTCCTCGCATGTTGAATATACGCTCGCGTAATTTTGCGGCCGTAAAATTCCCAGTCGACCTGTTACGCCGGCCGTCGCGGGACGCGTTGAGGGAAATTCTATTTGCGAAAAGACTATTAGGCCGCGTACGCAGCCATGCCGACACGGCGGCGTTCGGATAATCGAATTGTTTCAATCCGTTTAGCGAAGCCTTGCCCGCAGTTGCCAAAGTACTCCGTTCGTTACTTTTAACATTTACCCCATTCAATGGGAAATATCACAAACGGGGCCTATCGTATCTCGTAGATGAAAGGAAAACCCCGAGTTTTATTCGACAGGAAAATATTCAAGCGATTTTGTAGAACAAAATGCGCGTTCCTTCTCTCTCTCTCTCTCTGTTTCTCGTCGGGCTAGAATTTAAACTCGAATATAACATCTCGTCGATTTTTCACGTGCGTTACAATGAAGACGCACACACAATGAAATTTTCCCGATGATAATCTACTTCAATATTTCACCGGGTGCTTCCTATCCTTTCTTAATGAAATTACATTCAGCGTGAAAATAAAGCTCGGCAAAAGCGTTGTTATTGACCGGGCATCAGGAAGGGGAGGCTTGACGTGTCATTTCTAAGGAATCACTTTTAGTATGTCTCGGGCGGCCTAACGTCGTGGTTATTCTCTCGCGTTCGTGTCGCGAACTGAATAATTCGCTCGTTAATCATATTAACAGCATCGCCTCCGCGATATGCATAATTGTAAGAACCGTAGTAAAAGTTACAGTACTTCCCTGTTGAAAATCTGTATAGGAATCCACGTGGTGTGTGAAAATTCATGTAGGAATTCACATGGATTGTTGACCTAGGATCTGGGTTTTTGGCATATATCCCCAGGGATAATCATAGGATCCCGTGTCGGAACAAGCAAATTGTTTGTTAATATAATGACGACAAAAAGCTTTGTTAAGAGTATTAATTGTTGATTATGTCAAGTAAATTTTATCGTTATCGCAACAACGTTCTGTTCAAGCAGCAATATTATTTTTCTCGCGTAACAAATCTCTTTGCTGTTCCGACAAAATGTTTTTCTCCGTGTACTTACCAAAAGTACTCTGAAATTTCCCGTAAAAAGTAATCATTTAATATCGTTCGTTCGCCATTTCAGCGAAACCAATTGACTTCTCTTTTAAAGTTGGGAATATCTCTTTCTCTCTCTCTCCCTGCAGATAAGAGAAACCCGACTGAGCCACCCGTGCCACCGCGGCGTACAAAGCGCAAGATCAAAACTGTCGCGATGTCGATAACGAGCGAAACCACGAGCGACGCGAGACCTGAAGAAAAACGTCCGCCGCCGCCTCCTCTGCCGCCCCCGCCGGAGAAATGTCGACGGAACAAATCTCGATCTGCCGAAACCTGCCAGCCGCAATGCGACACCGCGAGCTGTCCGACGGCCGCAAGTGTCGGGAGTGAGCGGCGCACCGACATCGCGGCGGCTGTGATCGAAGCGAAGTCCCCGAGATCGTGCGACGCGATATCCACATGGGAGAACTCGACAGGCGACGCGAACGATGACCTAATTCCGGGATCAACGTCAAGTGTGCCGCGACGCCGTCCCATCGACGTCGCGTCTAAACGAAAGGCAACCGACAAATATCCACCGCTCTTCTTCACGATGCGCGATTTCCAGGAAGTGATGTCCGCCACGTGGAAGCGAGAAAACACCGCGCCGGCGAAGGGCGAGTCGTCGACGGTGTGTAAGCTGGACGGCGACGACGTTTGTTTTCGCGTGACGACGACGAACTTTCCGTTCGAAAGGTGCCTGGAAAGACGAACGAGCCCTTTCGACGAAGAGTTCGCTCCGAAACCCGGTGACTACCGATTCGAGGACAGTATAGGTGGGGACACTCGGGTGAACGGTGGAAGATCCTCCGGCTGTGATTCTTCCGATATCAACGAAGATCCAGATTGTCGGGTCGGCACGAAAGTACGATTCGTCATCGAATCGCCGAGTCCTACTTCCGAGCTCAACGCCGACGTAAGAATCGGCGCACCGTGTGAAAGTTTGCGCGAGTCCATCCGGGACGGAGAGCAAACCGACGAACGTCGAGTCGCTCCTTCCTCGAAGCTCGCTGAAATCCGAGACGAGCGTGCGGACATGGAAAATTGCAGAATTGATTCGCAAGGAAAACCGAGTACCGACAAAAGTAATATCGCTACGGCAAAAGACGATGCTTTCACGTCGGCGGACGCGGCCGGCGTAATATTAAGGACGCGTTATGCCGATGAAGACAACTACGTTAATTGCGGGGAAATTCGCAAAGGGGATTCCAATTTGGCGTCGTGGAACGGACAGGTTGAGAATCCCGGAGAGGAAAAAATAATAGTTCCGGTTACGAGCGGAGGAAACGCTGGAAAGCGGACGGATCAAAGTCAGATGTTGGATGCTTCTTCTGAGATAGCGGAGAACACTTATAGTTTTACGGATGAAAGCTCGGCCTGCGGAACCGAAGAGGCAAACGCGGCGAAAATAATGTTGAGGAGGCCGCCGCGAGAAGAAGTATTTTTGAAAGAAACAAGCGATGACATCAAAGAGAAGCCCATTGCCAAGAACGAGAAGGTCTTCATCGGTGAGTCACTCCGAAATGCTTCGAGCCGCCTCGACGACGCTAACGCGAATCCGGACGATTCCAACGACGGATCCGAAATCTTCATCGGTGATCTCGCGAGAAAATCGTTCGGAACCGAGGAAACCCGGCGATTATCGATAGTAGAAAATAAAGAAGCAGGCGGCTCCTTGGGTTCCGGAAATAGCTGCGAGCAAGTCTCGCCGTCGGAAGAAACCTTCGCAAAGAGCGTTCCTGTGAAGGTTAGACGAAATTCCTTCCTGGAGACCATGTTATCCGACGATTCAGCAGATCGCGCAATTATTGCCGCTACGATACCGTCTCCAAGCGTGGATAAAGAAGTAAACATTCCGAATGGCGTACAAAATAAAGCAGGGAAATCGGATATCGCGGGAGAAAGCGGATGCTCGCGCGGATTGAATATCACGACGAAAAGGGACGATCAGGACGTTCCTAGGGACTCCAAAGGGGCGAAAGAAAGGATCGCTGTGGTCTCTGACGTAACGCAATCGGAGAATAAAAGCGCCGGTGAGGTGAAGAGTGACGTATTGAACGAGCTGCTCTGCAATTTCAACAATATCAAATTAAAACTGGTGAGCCCGGAGACGGCGAAAACGCGGGCGGGCGACGACGAAAATATTGCTCGTCCGGTCGATAACGGAATCGCCGATGAGAGGGGGGATACAGCTTTCCCACGGCGAGTGCGAGGAAAATCTCGAGACTTCGAGCCTCAAGCTTGCAGCGTTCTTACGATCTCCACTGAGGCGGATAATAACGCGACGATCACCGAAGAAATCGCGAAAGGAGTTCCCGCGGACACGAAGATCAAAGGTGGGTGTGAAAATCCCGAAAGCGACACTCGCGATCCGGCGGTTGGCGGGAAGAAAATCACAAGGTATCGAAATACCGACGAGGCGACGATGCCCGAGGCGTCGCACCGCGGTGTAAAAATCGCGAAGAATACCTCGACGAAGACGGAGATCGACATGAAATCGAATGAGACCGAGGCGAAAGCCAACGGCGCGCCCGTGGAGAGCACCGGCGAGGTCAAGCCGAGAAGATCGCGAGACGTTCGCGCTCCCAAGACGATACTTAAAACAACAAGCGTCGAGCGGCGGCCGAAGAGAATTCCCATCGGGGCGCCCACGACGATGAACAAGATTTTCGACAGCAGAGAACTCGAGACGTGCGCGTCGCGCCGGAAGGTGCGCGAGGAAGCTTTGGGGGAAGCGCACGGCGACGAGAAGAAGACTGACGAAGAAGTAATCGACGTGGATCGAAGGATCGCGAGTCGGCCGGCGTTAGAGGATAGCGGCGATAAGTGTGCCATAGCTAGGAAGAATATTTCCGTAACCCCTTGTAATAATAATGACAATAACAGGGCCGTAACACCCGTAGCCGTAAGTAACGACCAATCGTCCCGTGACGTTGTAACAATAACCCCGGGTAAAGTTAGGAGCTTCGTCAAGTACTACGAGATTCGGGGAGACGCGGGACAATCTGAACTTAACGATAGCGGAAAAGTAGTCAGGCGTAAGTCCACCGAGACGGCGGCGGCGCCGGGCGTCGCCGCGAGGAACTCGCAGCGGCCGGAAGTAACGACAGAGCGAAAGGAAAGAACGGGAGGAGATGAGAACCTTTTCCAAGGAAACGTTCCCGTTCTAACGTTCCACAGCGAAGCTCGACCTTTGACTTTTGCCTCGAGGCTTCCGGAAGATCCTCGTGACTCGCCGGCAGTCCGTGAAAAGACGGAGTCTGGAGCGAAGGTGACGAAGGAACACGGGAGGAACGACGTCTCGCGTCCGTTCGACAAGGAGACGCAACACAGCCAAGTTGGCGCGAAAAAGTCCGTGCAATTTCTAGGCGGCTTCACCGTGATCCACTCGAGAAGTTTCGACGAAGACGTCGGGACCGTCGCGGATTCGAGCGACGCGAGCTCGTCGAGAAAGAGGAGAGCGCCCGGAAGACCGCCCTCGCAGGATTCAGATGGTCGCCGGGGGCTTGTTCGCGAAATCACCAGGTCGGAGAAACTGCCGGACGCCGAGAAGGGTTCCTTGCAGCGACGGGAGGCCGCTGCTCAGGTCGGTAGAGGGAAATTAACGTATTGGGTTAATTAATACATTTCAACACCTTCGCTGCTCAGCGTTGCATATGTATGACACAACGATCTTTCACGAGAGATCAACGTCACATTTATTTCTCTACGGTCGCACGATCAAATTAAGTCTGTTTTACGTAATTACGTAAGAAAATACGAATTTGTAGAAAAAGCCTCCAAATCGTAGCGAACGTCGCTACTCAGAAACTGTCGCTATTCAGAAACTCTCATTTAGAAAATTTGAAGGACTTACTGTACTTTCCAGAAAAATCTTGTTAAACGCAAGTAAAATCATTTCGGTTAAAAATTCGGTTAAAATAAAATCTATCTAAAATTAAGAAACGACAAAAATCTCGCGTTCTACTCGCAAATGTGAATGTATCGGTTTTGTTTCTTCTTTTCAGGTACACGCAGTAGCCGGTCACAAGGAGAATTCAGGTATTAATCGCTTCGTTCCAAAACCAGAAACTCCACAGCTCGTATTTTATTGTACTGTATAATATGTAGTCTTTGTAAACCGTCGCTGCTCCGAGTCTCGGAAGAAGTTATGTCGATATAAATCCCATATGAATGTGTCTTGATTTTCGCCACCAACCGAAGAATAGATTTTACGGTGCTACGTAAAGCCTGCTAAAAGTAATTTTACGCTTGTCAATACCTATCACGTACTATGTGCTTTTGCGCATGTTTCGATTCAAAAGTTTTCCTATTTTGAAGACGAAGTCCAATTTTTTACGTAAAATATTAACACCATGTTCTTTTTTTTATTTTCCACGATTTGCCCGTCGAATCAGGTTACGCCAATTCGGTTTCACAGTTACACCAGAATGCTTCGCGTGATGAACAAATCAATAACGGATTAAATGTTTCAGATCATACATTTTTCTCTTACGGCACACACGCGCGCAGCATATTCTATTTTAAAAATAACCCCGGCTTGGACATGAAATTTTAAGCGAAATAATTTTCATGGAAACTCAGCTTCGTATGAAATCATAAAGTCTCGCTTTATCCGTTGAAATTATTCATTCGACCGCGTTTCGATAAACCAGATACGCCACGCGCGGGAGATTTAGCTCAAATAAGCCGATCGCGCGCGCGCACGCTTGTCTCGATAAAAGCGACGGGTGGATTTGCAATGACCAAATTTTCCTCGTGGTCCGAAAAGATTCGAGGATCGCGGCGAATCGCCTGGCAAACAGATCGTTTCACTGCGAGCTCGAGCGCTTTGACTGCAAGCGCGGTTTGGATATTCCCGACCGTGACACGAATTCCGGCCGATTTATGAAAAGACGATGATTTCTTTTCCACCAGGTAATTGTAACCGGTCTGTAATTCGTAAAATACTTCAATTTCCGTCTCGCTTGGCACGTTACACTCCTTTTCTCGACTTGACCTTGTGCACCGGAACATTTCTAACGCGCATAATACTCGCAAGTAGAAAAATTCTCGCGCGTACACAAAGTTACAATTATATCTGCAATCGTGTCTGTGTGTCAAAATTGAATTGACGCCACAAAGAGGCCGTTGAGAATATCTCGGAGCGTCTCGTTCCGAACGTTCGCATCGCACGAACACTCGCATTGAATATTCATGATATTTCTTCAAGCGAGTGACGTGAAAACGGACTTCGTCTTGCACGAGCGGTACGAAACGTATTAAAGTTAAGATTGCGAGCACGCTACATTTTCAAACTTCAAAGTTAAAGACTGCCAGGCGCGCACAGAGAAAGTGCATGTGCGATCGTCGGCGAGCTAGAAAAATTCGCCTCGCGTAGTATCTATTCTTCCCTTGGGAGCTTCGTATGTCGTTAGTTTCGTGCTCTGTGAATACTTTAGACGCACATTTCCGAGAAGGACAGCTTTTAGCTCTGTTATTGTCGAAACCTTCCCCGCGACTCCTCGGAAGAAAGAGAGAGAGAGGGGCTGTTTTTTCGGTGATGTATGGGGGAAAATTACTCGGCAAACTGCCCACAGTTGTAGGTGGGTAATTTAGGCAGGTAGGCAGGTTTGCGACGAAAAATGCACTTGTTGCGCCGTTTACGTTGCACGCACGTACCTAGGTATGTTCGTTTAGGATTACTTGGGCCAGGTTGAGCTCGGTCTCGGGGCTCAGCCGGGGCCCTACCTGATTTAGAGTACCTTCACAAATACGTAGCGCCGCAAAAAGTACGTTTCGCCGGCAGCGTCAATGTTACGCAACGGGACGTATACTTTGTTCTTTGAATAGTTAGTACGTTTTGTTCTCCTTTAGTTTGAAAGAGAGAAGCCTATATATATATACTATAATTTTTTAGAGAATCTCTAGAGAGAAATAGTACGTGTTTAACAGCGAAATGTAAGAATACGCGATTAACGGAATGCCATCTCGTTTCATTGTGATCCGATTGTTTCTCCGCCAGCGCGTAGGTCCTTTACCGAATAAACGCATATGATATCGTAATGCCATGGCGCAAGGGCGCTCGTTGCGGATGCGTATAATCCTCTTTTATTGAGTTCCTGTCCGACGCAGCTTACGCAATAAGGGCGCGAGGTGTCACAACGGAAGTGCTTTTTACGATGATGGAATGATACGTGATATGAGCCCCTTTCCCTCGGAGAAAACGTGCAATCCCGCGATAAACGAGACGTAACGCGCCTGTAATTACGTAACGGTACGTTCTGTTGACTTATTGTATAAGTATTATGATTTATCGAAGCGAGAGCGTATTTCCATTGTGCGAGCTGAGAGTGATGCATCGTCGCAGTCAGGTACGGGAAATGCTTATTACGATTTAGTACTATTATGCATATATATATATATATATATATATATATATATATGTATGTAAACTTGCTACACGTGTATTATTACCATATGCAACTATGTGTACACAATAAATGTAAGTATTACTACGCGATTTCTGTAAAATGCTGTGCGAGCAAACGCCTCGTTGTAATGCGCGTACGTTTTATAACGTTACTCGGCATCATAGATAGGTTTATCGAAGTGTAGATTTTGCGTAGATCTGATCGTGGCTCCCGCGTGGAGAAAGCGAAGCAAAGAATTCTCTGAACTAATTTCCTTCTCTCACCGTCGCTCGCGTACATACACGTCAGATTTAGCGAATGATAGAAAAAAAGATTTTTTTGTGTATAATTACCGAAAATCTTTTGACAATTATTTTAGTTTATATCGGTAGCGCCCTCGAACGCCGAGGCGCCGCGAACTATTATTCCCGATAATCGAGTCCGAGTAGTTTTACGACGGATTTTTCCCGCTAGAGACGAACCGCGACAGATTGAGCGCTACGTACAAAAAAACCGCTGTACATTCTCAGATGCGTCGGACGAGAAATTAGGAGACTCGTTTAGAGGTAACACATAGGAGAGAATAAAATGCGATCATGTCGAAAAGAGACCAACTTAGAGCAATTTTATCGCACTTCTCCCCCCTCGATGCGTTTTCTTTTCAAGGCAATAGACGTTTCATGCTATTTTATAATATCCAGGAGATGATTTATAAGTGACTGAACCGCGTGAGTCGTGCCGAGCTTCGCGCTCAGCTCTACGCGGCGATGCAATTTGTTGTCGCGCGATGCAATTTCCGTTTACGTTCACATTCGGACAGATATAACTCCCGACAGTACACTGTACGTTTATATTCCCGCTAAATGCCGAATAAATTATTATTTTTTATGCTGTATAACAATTCCTCTTTTCCATCTCGTCCGGCCTTTGCGCAGAGTCGCCATCGCTCGCGGTATCAACGATAATATATTTTACAATTCTCATTATCTTTCTAGGTTATAATGTTCGAGCTTGTTTTTGCTACTGAAAGTACGTAGATTTCGATTAAATATATTTTCACTGAATAAATTGTACATTAAAATCACAAATGCGTATGTATACGTAATTGCGGCAACAGAGGAAAGAGGGGGGAGGAAGATGACAAAATGGGTAAGATGATGATTTGCTAATTTTTCTAAACTAGTAACAAATAACAAGTCGATGCCCAACATATTGTCAGAGGCTTTAAATAATAATTAATAATTTGTTGTAGTTTGGCTTCAATCTGTCAAAGATAGTAGATAATATAATAAGAAATGTATTTTAGGTATATTCATACATAGTATTATGGAATTTCTTCATGAAAATTTATATAATTATAGTAAATATTTTCATTTTCTCCATATAAAAAACTACTATACATTATATCTAAAGACGCATATAATAACGTATTGTTATTTTTCATTTCTCTCATATTCCCTCTGCGATATTTTGTTAATTCGATAAATAAATATAATAATCATGGGACAAGATGATATATTGTGTGTGAATATCACGTAAAGAGTTGTTTTTATTTTTGTTCTTATTTACATTTTATTTTCTTTAAGTTTATATTGTCAGAAATAATATTTTTTGTTTTTAAATATTATTTTTATTTGTACTTTATTTGTACTTTATCGTGCTGTACAGACATTATAATGACAAAATAATATAAAAAGTGCGTGAAGATTATTTTTTATGTGCATAAAAAATTTATTTTTAACCTTCATCATCTTATCTATATATAGGGAGGTAAGCTGACGACATTGACACGTCATTCTTGAAAGATTTAAATTCCAAAAATTTTCAATTCATTTATAGATTTTTCAATTGATGCAGATAATAGACATTAGCTACGCAGAAAAGAAATAGATCATTATTTCTATGTCACTGCGCAAATGAGGAAAAATCGACAAACCTTACGGTCGTTGTCTTACCCTCCTTCCCCCTTTTCATCCCTCTCGTGGAATCTACATTTTACTGAGAAAGGTGTGCCTCAACGCGACATAATCGCCGCAGATGACTAAGGCGCGAGACACTATTTGGCAATTACACACCTCTTGACTCACTTCTCGCGAAAGTTACGTAAGTGCGCCACTTAACGGCGGCCCGCGGTTAATCGGTTAACGACACTCCATGAACTTTATCGCGGCGCAAATATAGAGAGAGCAACGCGATTTCTACTCCGCTTCTCTAATAATAGCAGTCGTCGATTTCTTCCCCGGCAGCAAGATAAGGACTCGCGCGTCGCGATCCGCAATTACGAGCCGGATTTGGACGCGCGCGCAATCGGCGGTATCGATCGGCGCATAGATTCCGCGAAAGCGTATATGGCGCACTTCCTTATCCGAATTTAGTGCGGCGTACGAGAACTCTCTTCGATATCGGGGACACGTTGAGTAAAAATAAAGAGCCCGTAACGACGCGACGCGACGACCGTTCGCGGATCCAGTTCGAATCGGCTCGATCGCATAAAAGGACACCGGCTAATTTTTTATTCATGACGCCTGACATTGCGCCGCTCTCGCACGCCTGCTCGTGCGCGACACATTTTTCCATGCCGCCGGGAGGATATTCCTCGACTCTCAAGCGGGCGACTCGCTTCGTCGTCACGGAGGTGTATCCGGTTACGCGGGGTGTCGGGTTAAATACACCCCGGTTGCCTTAAATATGAAATGCAGCTCGCGGATCTCGTGCGTTTCCCAAAGAGCATTATGCGAATCTGGAGATACTATGCTAATCCGGGACTCCCGAGGCTCACCCACCGCGACGACAGCGCGAGAGGAAAATTATTATTTAACATTTTTCGAGGGGCCTTTCCGGGAGGAGGACGTTTCACTCTCATAGCGATTTCTGCCAACATCCGATTTTACGATATTTTCGCGATCGTCCGTTTACCGGTAACGACTCGCGCTTCGGCATTCGGTGTCCACGAAAAAAGAACGGCCGAAACTACACCGGTGCCGCGCACCGCTCTCGTGTGTGCACCTACTACATACATATGTGCGCACCGAGTCTGGCCGCGATCGATCGTAAACAAATTTCTGGCGGGGCATTGATCCATCCTTGAGACGCATCGATCGCAGCTGCCGACCGACGTCACGTACCTCGGTCGCCGACAGTATCGCAGTGCGGAACGTGCATACACGATGCGCCAGGTCGCTTCTTTCGCACGAAAATTTGAAGCCAGTCCGGCCGGCGTCAATTCGCAAGAGGAACCAAGTTCCTTTTTCTGAGAAAAAAGCGCTACCGTTCAAACAATAATTACAATAAAGATGATTATTAAAGATAACTAAAATTAATTTTCACTCAGTTCTAATGTCAAGGGTTTTTTTTATAACGCTTTCCTAACGAGTTTATCTGTAATAAATTTAATATGATATCAATTTTTTTGAAGGTGGATGAAGTCTACTTTAAAAAAAGAATTGATATTATATTAAAATAGGATAATATGGAATAGATTAGATAAAACGAAATACTTCATTTATCTCGCAAGAGAGTAATTTTTCTCGTATTTCGATTAATATTAATGACCCAATAGTCTATAGTAATTATTATTCAACATCATATATCTCCGTCCGCTTTGTATCGATATCGAATCGAGGTTCTTATGCCTACTTGGTAAGATTAATTACATTTTTACATCTCCTTATTATCAACAAATTAGATAATAATTTTTAATCTTTTTGAGACAATTTTGGGACATCCTGTATATATATATTACTCACCATAACGTCACCATTATTAAAAATAGAACTTAAGCTCAAGTTCACAAATATAAATCTTCTAAAACCGTGGATTTAAAATTAGTCTCGCGCCTACAACTTTGAAGACGCGTGTTTACAACTTGGCTCACCAAGCCGAGTCCAGCCGTGAAATCAAGCTGACTCCAACAAAAACACAGAGCTTATTCAGCTTGATCGAAACTAACAAAAGTAAATTACCATCGCCGCGAAATCAGTTCCCATTATCAATCTGCGACAAGACGATGTTACTTTCATCCTTTCGCAACGACAAGAGAGACAAACGTTGTCATTACGCGAGCCTGCTAACGCAGCTCGTAAAATTATCTCGAAGATGAAGCGCGCCTAAATCACAGAGAACTTTCGAGAGTCTTTCTAATCTAACAAGGAGAATTATCTCTCCCCGGGAGAAGATTCTTCGCAAAGTTACGACATTTCTCATAACGTTCTCTTCTCGATAATCTTCATCCAACTGTCCCATCTGGTACGCCGCGCTCCGTCTTTACGGTCCACTATTTCGCGTAATGCGCATTGCATAACGGTTCGACGTTCCCGTAATCCCGATGCGCGAGAACCGAACGCGGTATCGCCCACGCGACGCACCTGTGCACATTCGCGCAACGAAAACAAGACCGCGCGTCCGCTGATATTCGTGACACGTCCCACGTGCCGGAATTCCTGCACCCTACCCGATGGATCCCGCGGGATTTATTTTCGGATACGCGGTATGACGCCACCGCACGCGTTTACAGTAGTGCCGCGCCGCACGGATTCGCCACACGATTCCTCAGTGAGACGCGCGGCTGGCTGCCGCGAGCCACGCGCGACGATTAATCGATATATTCGTCCGATCGAATACCCGATATCGATTCCCGAACGAAACACGAAGAGTCATCTGCGTGCGTGAGACGCGCTCAGCCGGAGAGCGAGGAAAAATTTCTCGCTTTCGAGTCCGCTGCTGGAGGAAGGTCGGAGGAGCGGAAAATTGGATCTGCGATTTCCACGGAGATTCGTGTGTCAAACTGACATCTCTCGTCGATCGTTACCGATCGCGTATGTTATCGTCTCGTTACTAAACGCCGCTGGAAACGTATTATACGGAGACGCGTTATAAATAGACCGGGCAAAATTTCACCAAGGTTCGAACGGGAGTTACGCGCTTTCATCGAGCGCGCGCTCGCATGCATCATCGAGACGTATTTCATAACGCGGCCAGTGGTACAGACAGCGGTGTGGTATCATTTCGCGAGCAGCCGGACTCGTCGTCCGCTCCTGCAAATTACAAGCGGCGTGCTGGAACGCGCGGAAGATGGATCGTCCGCAACGCGAGATGTGAGACCGCGCCTCCGTCTTTGCGAAGAGGAAGAAAGAGGCCTCGTCGTCCCGCGAATTCTGACAGGCTGCCAAGTCGCGTCGCGCGAGGTCGCGTTACATAAGCGCAACCCCGCCGATCGCGTTGATCATGTGACCAATGCGATTCGGCGACGGAGAGCGCGTGTATTCACGCTCGCTCGGAAAACGGTACCGCTGCAGGTTTGAATCGGGGCTGATCGAGCGGACGGGCCGAGCGGGATTCTCAATCATGCGACCGTTCGTTCCGCTTGCGTCTCGCCGATCGTGAACCGCTTCTCGGACGACGCTTGCGTGAGGAGACCGCGTCTCGGTGCTGTGAACTTGGTGCGCGAATCGTGTAATTGAAAACTTTTTATTAACTGATCTATATATATATATATATATGTGTGTGTGTTAAATCGCATTGTTAGAATGTAGAAGAGATTTCGAGGTACAAAAAATCGCCTCGTCTGGGAGCAAGGATTGGCCGGGTGAACGGCACGTGAGCGAGCGGGCGCTTCGGCGAAACGAGACAACGGTCTCCACACTGAGGAACCCATAAAATTCAGCGAGGCAAGGCCCGTTAAGAAGTCAGACGACGAACCCGCCCGGGACGTGGAATTAATCGGGGCGATCGAGCGAGTGGTTTTTCCCGCAGATTACAGGAGCAAGCGAGAAAGGGGGAGAGAGAGAGAGAGGGGGAGAAGAAGAAGAAGCGAGAGAAAGAGCAAGAGAACCGGGACCATGAAGAACGCCCATCCGATCATCAGCGCGACGGCTTCCAGTCCGGTCGGTCCGGATTCCACGGACCTCGGCGAGCCGATCATCCGGCTGAAGCTGCAGAAACCGCTGCACTGGGAGTGGGAGCTGACGACGTCCGCCGACGCGCTTCCCGTCATCCAGCTGTTGGACAAGGACGGCCGGCTGTTGGTGGAAACCACCGGCAGAACGGCGCAGCGAGCCAGAGGCTCTTTCAAGGAAGGCCTGAAGACGCACGAGCAATTCCCCGTCGACGAGTCCGCAAGCTCGGAACAACCGCCGACGCCGTCGTCATCGACGACATCGTCCTCCGTCGTGCCATTTGCAGGTAACCGCAACATAGACGGCTTCAGCAGCAAATTCGGCACGTGTAACTTCGCGCCGAGGAGATCCAGGAGCGACGTCGACGTCAAGGAGAGACGCGACAGGAGGAGGCGCTCACCAGTGGAGGACTCGACGATGAAGGCGAAGCTCGAGGGGAACGTCGAAGGGACGACAACGGGGCTCAAGAGATACTCCGTAGGGGATTACCTACGGCAACAGATCATGGACGACTTACGTACACGGAGCACGGTCGGCAAGAGCCCAGAGGAGATCGCCAAAGACAGGTGCAGGAAGGTCAAGGCGTACTTGAGGAGCCAGAGCGAGACCCTGCTGAATCTGGTGCGTGAAGAAAACGAGACGGCGGACGTTAAGACCGAATCGCTGAGGAAGAACGCCGAGAGTCGCAGATTGAAGAGAAGCGACACGGCGGAGAAGAAAACGACGGAAGAAAAGCGAAGAGCGAAGCCGTATCTGCGCACCCGGAGCGCCGTGGTACCGCCCGAAGGGGACCGCGAGCCGATAAAGGACGACATGAACGAGGAGGAGCTGGCGGAGATTCGGGCGTTCCTGCGCGAGAAGATACAGCGGCGGATGAATATGGAACAGGCCGTTCCCGCCGAGCACGCCGGTATCAGGAAGAGATACTCGGACTACAGTCACGGGAACGATCGTGGGAACTACAGGACGCGAAAGGTGCGCAGCGAGACCAACATCATCCGATTCGATCCCGAAGTGCTCGAGAGGGAGAGACTAAAGTCCTGCGGGCAACTGGAGAAAGAGAGGCCCACGAAGGGAGTATCCCCGGAAGATCCGTCGCTCCGGGGACAATCGCGTAACTATCGGCGATCGGGCAGCGACGTAGCCCTGCTCGAAGCCGCGGAACCGGACGATCGATCCAAGCCGCAGTTGAAGAGAGAATCGTCGAGCTTGGAGAGGAGGAAGCTCTATCGGAAAACCAAGAGCGACGTTTTGCTCGGACAAGCCAACGCGGAATCCGCCCGGGACCTCGGCAATCCCCCGAGGCGCATAAAGAGCCAGGAGAACGTCGAAAGATCCTGGAGGGAGTACAAAGAGAGGAAGAGGAACGAGAGGCTCCGCAAAGAGTCGGAGAGAGAAGTGCCCGAGGAGGACTTTATGAGTAAGCCGAGGTGGAAGGACCTGCAACGCGATCTCTGCTCTTCACGGGGCTGCAAGGTGTGCCAGAACCTGCGGAACTGCGTGGACCCGCTTCATCAGTCTCGTCGCGCGCCCCACCGCGAGGACGAGACCGCCGACTCGTCGAAGGTCCAAGTGAGAGATCGCGGCAACGACATCGGCAGCGTGTCCGCGATGAACGTCAATTCCCCGGACTTCGGCTACAATTCGATCCCGAAGAGCGCCTTCAAGGACTACCGGGAGCTATACGCTCGCTCGAACGTGAAGAAAAGCGACACCTTCAAGATCATCGACGGCAGCGAGGAGATGGGGGAACGCGCGGAACACTCTGACTCGAAGATAAATGCCGACGTTTCCGACAGCGATCTCGGCTATCTGAACGGCGAGGGCTCGCTGGCCAACAAATCGAACGAAGACATCACCAGGGATTACTTCAAGAGAGTTTACGAGCTGCTCAAGAGGAGGCAGGAGGAGACGCGAAAATCAGCGGACGGAGGCGGCGAGTTTCCGGGCCACGATGACTCTTCGTCCTCGAATTACGTCGAGGAGATACAGAGGAAGAGGCATCGCCGCCGCAGAAGAGACAAAAGCCCGCAAGGTAAGATACCGTGTGAAACTCTGTGACAACGCAATTACAATCGGCAATCTTGCGGAATAATTCGCGTTATCCGAACAGATTATTACGACTCGATCGCTTGTATAGTTATTAATTGTAATTAATATTATTTTATTAATATTACCACTGGCCGACGAGTGACGATATGTTCTATTGGAGTAATTATGTCACTGATAATAGACATAATTATTCGAACAGTTGATTTTAATAATAATGTCATGTTGTCATATTTATGTCGCTTTTTATGTTACGCTAGATTCTAGATTTTAGTACACTATTTTGTAATTCTTCTTAAAAAGTATACTGAAGAAGAAAGTGATACCGTTCAAGTAATATTTACTTGATTCGAGTAAAATGGTTACTGTAATAGCCAAACCCCTGGCAAATATTTACTACGGCCGGTATTCATGGTCGGATCTTATATTTAAGGCCATCTTAAAGCATCTAAAGATAAACTTAAAGACGGTTTTAAATATAAAGTCCGACTATGAATACCGGCCTAGAAGCAGAAATGTCATTGACTTTATACAATTTCCTTCGTACAAGTAGACATTTACTTATATATGTTAAAACAATTGCGACAAATATTAAATTTATAATATTGAGAATACCAAAGAATTTATTTGTAGCAAATATTTACACTGGACAGAAAAATCGAAATTAAAAAAGACTATTAAGTTTCTTCAAGGAAAAAGAAGTAATATATAATTAAAATAAATACTTTCTTAAATTTAGAACTATTGTAGACTTACATTCAATAATTAATTTACAAATTAAAGTATTATTATATTCAAGTAAATATTTATTGCAAGCTATTCAAATATATTTAAACTGATTATATTAAATATTACTTGATTTAAGAGATTGAGAGACAGGTAATTATATTTACTTGATTTTAGCATTTTTTCTGTGCAGAGATAGTATATTCAATGTGAAAAACTATTCGTACGTAATCACTGGAAAAAAAAGAAAGGTCGACAGACGTGTAAAACTCGAGCTAGGAGAGAGGTTTAAAGGAATACCACCCGGGAAATACGGAAACTCCGGCAAAACAGTAATTACAAGCGATGCCTGAGAACTTTAATTTACATTGCCTGCGATGCACATAACTATCTCTTCACAGGATGGTACGCCTGATATCGCCCTGCGCCTTTTACTAATGTGAAAAGTTCTGACGTGAAAGCACACCCCGCCTTTATGTTGTACCCACTTGTATTTATACGACGATGTCGTATTTCGCGGTGTTTCAAAAATATTTAATAATCCAAGAATGGCAAAAGTTTTCGTATCTTATCAAAGCAAACTACTCGTGATTTACGCGTGTCCCGACGTCAACTTTTAATGCGATTGCTCGTCTCTTTCACCGGCAAAATAAAATGCATTACTAAAAACCGCACAGCGATGTAGTGTTGGCGGCATTACGTTGCAATTGCGTGATAAATAAAAATGCGTAATACGTAAAAACTAAATAGTAAATAAATAGACACGTCAAAGACGCTTGTATATATTTGCAGGGCTTCGTTGTTCTCGCGATTTGACGGAATATCGAGACGTCACTCAGGATTCGTGGCAGTTAATTTCCCCCTTTTTCACGAAGTAGTCCGCTGTGGAAAACTCCGTTTTCGCTTTCAATGCATTTTCTTACGATTTCCAGCCGTTCGTCTCTAGCCTTCCAATATCCGTTCTGTCGACCCTTCAAACTTTGAAGAGATTCCTACTTCCACCGCGCGCGCGGCTCCTCTCGTAGGATAATTAAATTTACCTCGGCGGCGCGAGGTATTGACCTTACAACAAATTGTGAAAGATGCCTTTGTTAGGGTGACGAAATTTTCCGCTCCCCACGAATAATTATATTATCCGTCAATTCTCCGATAATCATTGTCTTCTCGTAAATGTTTATTAGTCAAATTAGCGAATAAATGACGCGTAATTTCAGGACAGCATATCCTGAATAACGTCATTCGATCGTTAGAAAGAGCCGAGGAGAAATAGCGTAGCGAAGTACTTCCGTGTCATTTAAATGTCAAACATCTCAGCAGCCATTCGATGAGATTTAACAAACATTAACCTTCAACTTTTATGAATTATAAAGCGCGACCTTTCCCTGTGGACCGGATTGGATAGATTTGACCTCGTAAGAAAAATACCGAGCGGATCTCTCCGAGTTCCGGAAGCTCTTTCTCTCTTTCTCTCCGGCATTATCAATTCTTAGAAGTCTTACGTAAACTTCAAGACTTTCGGCTTAAAGGCTCGCAAGCTCTCCCCGTAAAGTTTATGAAAATCACGTGCGTTTAAGACAGCTCTCTGGCGCGCACTCGTCTCTGATCTGCTCGCCAGCTTTCGCGGGAGAATCTTGTTATTACGACGAGGGAAACGAGGTATGTGTGTGTGATCTTTTGACCTATAGCCGCTTTAAATTTCAATCTGAGAACGGGGTGTGCAACCGCAGCGCGCCGCTTCACATTCTCTCTCCCACGAGATAAATATTTCAATATGTGCCTGCGCGCTGAGAAAAGACATAATTTATCGTCTTCTATTGGGAGGTTATTACGCGAAGCTCCCCGCACAATTATCTCTCTATCGTGAACATCCCGTTAAAATTTGCAAAAATTCCTAAAAGAAATAAATTAACGGGCCAATTATCTTAACGATATCTGTCATTACATTTTCTGATGCGCGCACTACTCGGCAAATATTATTTATGTGATTAAAATTAAAGTAAAAGATATTGATAAAGTATCTAGAATTCTATATATATTCTATAAAAAAAATATTATAACGCTTAAGAGGCTTGAGGAGGCCTTAAGATACTCGATAACGATCTTACGAATTTATACCAATAACGATTGTCTAATGAGTTCGATATGCAAATAAACCAATGATATCCCGCGGAATGATATCCAGCTGAGCGAAATAAATCGCGCGAGTAATTAAATAACCCTATCCGTTCCGTCGGCAGGAAAAAATCGTCAGCGCGGGGAAAAGTTCCGACATGTTAATTAAAATATATCACGGCGCTCTCCCTGGGCATCTGCATACATAAATAACAAACACAAGAACACTGCGGAACGTCCGGTGATGGCTGGTGCGAGATTCAAACGAATCCTCCCTTCCAGCCATATGACGTCACATATACCGCTCCGTGTACAAACGCACGAAGCGGAAGCTGGCACGCACGCGGTGCTTCCGCTACATATCCCTCGCAAGAAACGGCGCAAGAAATGAGAATTCTAGCAGGTAATTTACAGGCGGTAGAACAAACGCGCGACACACCCGTCTCCGTCAGAGCTCGCGAAGATCAGATCGACATCGAATTTCGCGGCGTTTCCGGTATCGAATCGCATGCATACGCGCTCGCACTGCTTCTCGCAAATATATACACGTATCGACACATCGTCGATCTAAAAATAAACCCTTGTGTATTAGTGGCATTAACTTCCACCTGAATCGTGTACCTATGTTTAATAGTGATATTGTTCGGCCATAATTGTTTGCAACCTCCTTTTCTCAACCCCAATCTTTTCTTATATACATTGCAAATCTAAGTGCTCAATAAGAGCGCACTTATGTATGTAAAATTATGTGTGTGATTTAATTTTCTCTATACAAATTATACACTTCATCGAATAAAGAAGAATTAGACTCATACATTCAAACATATAATTTAACATATTATTAGTGTTTCTCGATGAAAAGTTCAATAAAAACTTAAGGATTTCCTCCTAACCTCTAATATTTAATTTTTAATTTGCTCTGTAATTAAAAAATACCGAATCTTTCAGATAATAATAAATATAAAAATAATATAAATTTACGATACGATAAGTTTATTACAAAAGTATATACTTGGAAAAAAGATATGTTTCATCTATAAAATTCAATATGATAATGGTTAATTAATTAACGTCTAATGAAGGTTTGATTAATCAATGTTTAATTAAGGTTAATTAATTAACGGTGCAAGCTTTGGTTAGAAAAGATGAAAGGGAATAAGAAAATATAAAAATTACAAGTTTTAAATGTGTAATGCAATATTTAAACGTATAAAATGTATGCGAATGTACTCAGCTGCATAAAATAAAACAAAGAAAACGTGTAGCAAAATAATACGCGTAAAGACGGATATATAAAAAGTTACTTGATATATTTAAGCGTGTAAGAATTATACACTTGGATTTACAATGTATATCCAAAATTATCATGAACGGCGCTGATGGTTAAACTTGAAAAATAAATCATTATCATGATTTTAATCTAATTCGATTACGTAGAGGTGCATTATTTTAATATTTTAGCCGGTTATATGACATTATTTATTTAGTTGAAAAACTACCACAGGCATGTTTCCAGCGGATAACTGCATACAAAAAGTTGCTCACTCGTTACCCGGCAAGTCAGCCTGCACGATGCAACGGGCTCTCGGGAGTTCGCGAACATCGAGAACTACCTGCACCGATAATGACTGGCGCAAAAGCGGAAACGATGCTTTCGGCAACTCGCGATTTAAGCTCGCAGTGCGGCAAGACTCGGGAATAATTATAACGAAAGTCGGCGAAGAGTTGATTGCGAGAGAAAGAGAGCGGGAGCAACCTTGTAATTTTCGACGGTGGAACGGCGCGCGGAATTGCCGCGTGCACCGGAAGGGCCTGCGCGCCCGGTTCTTACGACGGGTTTTCGACCAGGGAGATTAGCGTCGCGAAAATGCAACGGTGCAGCGCGCAACGTATGCCGCCGACGTCTCTCCCGTGTGCTCTGGCGCGCGATCTCCCCGTTCTCTTTAGCCCGGATTCGCGCATATCTTGATTACATTCCCGCGGTATCTGACCGTCGTCCGGAGTCAAAAGTCGTCCGTTCGTGCCAATCCTGGTGTCCGCGCAATTTCATTTAAATACATCGCTCTGCGGTCGTCCGGAGTTATCAAAAATAAACAATAACTCGCATCCATTTGGATGAAACGACCGGACGATTCGGCGATGACAAAAGGTAATGAAATTTTACGCAAGCGCTTGATATTTCGCTGTTAAAATTATATTTGTATATTCTTGATCGCAATGTCAGGCATCAAAAATTAATGGTGAACGCGAAAATATAGAATAAACGGGTAATAATCAGTTTAATACCAAATAATCGTTACCGCCGGCAAATTTCCATCGCCAATTGAGTCCGGGGAAACCGGAACAGGCGGGACAATTTTAAGCCGACGAGATTGTTGCATTACGCGGCTCTCGGTATTTTCGTCACGTCCGCGCTCAGGGACAATTATTTTCTCGTTGCGGCCGATCGGACTTGTAAAATTCCATCCGAGCCCCGGAAACGAGCGTTATATACGGAGTGACATAAAAGGTATATTCCGTGCGTCGTTGGCCTCGGTTCAAAAGCGTTCGAAGATACGTACAGTTTTCGTGTCCGCGATACCAGTGTCTTTACGCCGACCGGACTTGTTGCTAGATGCAAAACAGCGACGCGTTTGACGTTGGCAAATGGACAATTGGCCGGCGATGTTTTACACGCAATAGTCAAGTTGCGTCCTCCTTGCGTCCTGATACGTAACCGTGTAAAGCTCGAGCGTGAAACACGGCAACGAGTACATGTACATGTCGATACCTGTCCCGCGTTCCCGAAGAGCGGCCAAGTGCAAAGTCAATTTTTTCAGCGTCCCCGTTGCAATGTCGCATACAGTGGTCTAGGATAGATATTTATTCCCGGCTAAAATTCATTTTTCAAACGAAATATTAATTTATTCTTTAAAGAATGAAAGTTGTACCATAGTTACCCCGTTTTACGATACTCGTAGAAAAGTTGGGTTATTTTGTATTTATCTATAAAAAAAAGTGAAATAAATGAGTCACATAGCTATTTTCCATCTTTTTCCGTATAGGAAGAGATTTTCCGTATATAAAAGATTATATTGATCAAGATTCAGAGTTTTTCGAAAACTTGACTTTCAAACCACTGTGCATCGTCGGTACTCGCAACATAATATAGATAACGGAAACGAAATCACGCAGAGAACAAAAAAGAATCTGTTTTACAGCTTCCTTTCGTAGGTGGTACGCTCGTAGCGTGTACGTCAGAGAGCCTTCCACGCGATAAGGAGAGCTTAACGAGCATCTCCATCGCCCGCTGGCGTCCTTTGATCAGCATAAGCTGCTGAAGCATCCTTGTACATCACCACGCATACACGATGTTTGTTACACGTGCATATACGTGGAATGCGGTAACGATAGCGCATTGTGCGTGTGTGTGTGTGTGTGTATGATATTGCGTAAATGCTTGGACGCTATTTGCAAATATTTTTATACGACTTGAAAGTTGGAGTGACTTAAAGTTAACCGAAAGAGAGTATTCTATCGCGGAATACGAAGTAAATTTCTGCGCCGTATTATCCATTGTCGCGAGTCGACGTCTTCTACATTTTCTCGAGTGGAAAACTTTATCCTCGGTGTGAAGATTCGTTCGAATTTCTTCGTATTCGCGCGACGAGACATTATGTCGAAGGCTATTCGCGCGACGACGACGACGTAACGAGTTTCTCAGTTTTCGGTCGTCGTCGTCAACGCCCTTTAATAAGGATCGCGACGAAGTTTCGACGAAATCCGTCGGCGAGAAGTTGCCTAAGCCCCGCTGTATCAAAATTCAATTATTCGTGATGCAAAAGTTACGGTAAAGGCCGCGCAATTATATTATCGCCGTGCTACCTTGAACGCTTTGTATCGCATTTTTGACAAAAAGATACATGAAAAAACTCAATACGATCGCGCACTTTCCGTAGAATGGTTGCATGCCCGGCAACTTTTCCGGAAAGTAACTGGAAGCCGATAAACACTGTTTGCAAACTGTCGCCTTCCCGACTACTTTCCCGTTATTTGTACTTCGTACTGCAGCGTAAACATTGTTTCACTCCTCGTGCCAGATGCACGGTATATAATAAAACTTTCTCACCTCGAGATGGAACGCAAATAAACAAACGAAATAATATTTGTGCGGAAATCTTCACTTGATAGATTAAATTTCTCACTTCTTTGAGGATCATTTCCAGAAATGAGAAAAGATAAAATCCAAGTATACCGATGGTGCTTCTACCCGTATAAGATTTTACGATCAGTTTCATGACGAGCCATTTATTTATTGGATACCAGATTTTTTATATCGACCAGCAATTGGCAATCAGCATTGGCTCAGAATTAAATTACAGTCGAATTATAACTCGGGACTATTATAGACAAACAATTTTTACTTGAACATTTATAATCATTAGCCAATCGTGATGATGATCGTCTCGCGTAATATTCTAAAATCGATTAGAGTTTCATAGAATTCTTTGTGGAACGACTAGAATTTTGTTCATTTCTTCAAATTTTGGAAAAGTGGGGTTGACTTCACAAAGGTCTGAGGCCCGCGTTGCGCTCCATTCCCTTTTGGTCCAGCGCGTCGCTGTTTTCGAAACGAAAGAGGTGTCAAGTCCGTAACATGAACGTACTACAATGTGTTACGCGCATACCTTCGGTCGCCAGCAAAGGACTGCACATCATCTTTGTAAACTTCAGACTTCAAACGTGCACGTCTCGACGAAAAATTGACGTGTGAAGGTGAAACAAACACTACTCTTCTCGACATTTTGTGCGGCATGCGTTTATGCTCGTCCATGTGCTCTTATTATGACACATAACAACGCGTTTGTGCTCACGAGTTAATTACGTCACGTGATATGACGGTATGAAAACGCTGGAATATATTTAGAGCTTTATTTTGCTTTGGGCAATCTCACCGACATTCGGACTTACTGACACTCACTAAAGTTACGTACTACAAAGGGCACAAACACAAATATTTGCGAAAAAAAAAATGTATATACGACGATGCAAAAAACGAGAGTTGCTGACAATAAAAATAAAGAGATGATACATTGTAAATGTTACATCATGGATTGAATGGCCAGAAAAAGGCAAATTAAATAACGATAAATGTACTTCGCTTGCTGTGCATTAATACAATAATAAAAACGAGAGATTTACGTATAAAGATATTTAGAGATATTTCGATAAAAAATGATGAACATTTTCGTCATATAAAGCACGAAATTTCGTACGTATTTCATAAAAAGTTCTGTCAATTAAAGCGATCGAAATGCTATATGAAAAGTTTGATGAAGACTATTTCCGGAAATGAAAAAGAATCAAGTGACGAAGATGCACTTTATTTTCCTTCATTTTCTATTTTTAATGTAAACACATTTAAACATTCACAAATCCACACGCAAATTGCGAAAGAGAAAGATGCGTTGAAATGTAACCTTGCAAAATATGTATATATGTCGTATATTTCAGCCACGTGAATTCATATATTCAAACGCTACCTATTGAAAAATGCTACGAACTTTTATTCCAACCTAACAGCTTTTGTAAAACTATCGCTAAAATTTCGATTTCGGGTTTCGACCAAAATTAAAAAAAGAACTGTAAAATCGTTTTCAGTATCGGCCGAAATTGGAAAAGGTAGTTTCGCTCGGTCACTATTTAACAACTACAGTTCGACCAAGAGCTGGCTCTGTCGTAACGCTCGATTATCCTATACGAATAGAGGAAAGGCACCAAAACTGACATAGATACGATAAACCAACAGATACATGTTTCTCGGCTGTAAAGTACCAAACTTTGTCAACAATATATGAATACATTTTCTCGAGGCGTTATTCCTCCAAATTTTTAATAAAAAGTAGTTATTTGCAAAACAATATATACTAATTTCCGAAAACTGCGATGTGTATTTTCACAGAACACATAAATTTTAATTCTTTAACATATTCAACAGGGTTTTAAAAAAATGAAATGAACTTGGTGCTCTTCCACTATTTTCCAATCTTCTCTGCAAAAACAATTTTTTAACAGATTACTTTATATCCATAAGAAATTAAACGGGGAAAAAATAGTCCGTCGGAGACCGCGAGAATTTTTTTCGAGCGGTTCTCAATTTGGTGATATACTTCGTTATATTGGTACGTGGTAAAAAAAAAAAAAAAAAATTAAATGGCCCGCGTGGAGCTGTTAAGCGATATTGGTTTCTCGTGCCGAAATTTAGTGCGTGCCCGACTCGAATGGACGATTCTGCGGCAAAATAAGGCAGATCGGGGACAACTGTTTCCGCGCAATTACGGTCGCCCGCGCGGAATATTAAACCCCGCTCGAATAAAGTGGCGCTTTAAACGAGACATCTGCTGTTCAGATAATAGAGCCTACTACGATGGAGGAAAATAACGGCGGAAAGAGTAACCGTAGAATGCACACTCTCGCGCATCCGCTTGCTAGACCATCACAGACTACACATCGCGCGGTAAACTATGTCAAAGTGGTACCACCATTACATTGTGGGCATTCACACGTGACAATTAACGCAAACGATCGTCTGTATCGCTGCTTTCCGCTCCACCACGTTTGCCATTAGTTGCACATTCCCGTGTATATTGCGCGTAAAGCAAAGAAATTAAATAAATGCACCGATCCAAATCTCCAGCGAGTCCTTTTCGCTATCGACGAGTATCAGCGCTATCAGTAAGACCTAGAAGAGGACACACGATATCCTCATTAAGAAAATTTACGATTTCTGTTCCACGCGCACACGGATTATCCATTTAGCATAAATTACTCGCACGGTTCCGTCGCGAGCAGCATAAATTATGAATTAAAGCTAGCGAGAGTTTATAGCGATTAATTTTAACGAATAGGAATATACACGCCGTTTTCTCTCGTAAAACATCGTCAAAACGCATGAATTATTCGAAAGCTCGCGGCAGCGTAAGAGATTAATTAAGAAGCTCCCTTTCAGCCGTTTCTCTCTATTTTCGCGCAGTATAATAATTCGAGATTACGCTCGCTGTAGCCGCAGTGCGTTCCAACGCGTGCAACGGCACATTCAGTTTTGATATCGAGGACGTCGCACGACGATGGAATTATTGATTCGTTTTCTTGCTGCCGTCACACGGTGTGTGTGTGTGTGTGTATGGCTGTTGGCGCTTGGCTCCGTTGAAAAAACGCCGGCAAAGAATTACGCTCTAACGTCGACGCTCTCTTCTTCCTTCGCGGTTTCATTCGGCCGCGTATCGCGTGCGCACCGCCGTGTAATGAATTGCATCGGCGCGACTCCGACGATGAATGCCGGCTCTCGAATAAACAGAAATCACGACTGCACGCCTACCGGTCAACGTTTTATTTACGCTCTCGATCACGAGCGCGCTACACGAATGTATAGTAATTATTCAGTGGTAAAAAATGACGACGCGTTCGTTCGGCGTTTTGAAAACGAACGTTTGTTCCACGATCCATTCTGTCGGGCCGGTGGCGGCGCAGGTCGGGAGAAAATTAAACCGTCCGCTTTTCGAGCCGTATGATTTATGCCGTTGCAAGCACAATTAAAACGCCGTGGATTTTGCGTTCTTGTTCGCTCGCGTCCGTGGTGACTATTTTCCGGAAAATATTATAGTTATACTCGGAAGAGTGGCCAATAATAGTAACGGCAAAGTAGCTCAAGAGTTACCGACGAGAAATTTCGTAAAAAAAATAACTACGCCTGAGTAATCGCGAAATTGTAGACTCGTATATCTCGTCGCGTTTCTTGCGAGAAAGAGCTCTCTGTAAAATGCAAAATCGACGCGGCCAAAAAAAAATAGAACGGAGATCGGGGATTGAGATATTCTATTGATTACGGCGGAATTTTGCGGACAATCTTTCTCGGTCATCCGCAAATGTGAATGTGCAACTTATTTCTATGAACGCACGCGACGTCGACGTAATAAATCCGTTAGAACGCGAAAGCTGAAATCCCGGAGGAATTTCAAATCGGCCATGCGGACTCGCGAAACACCGGATCATGCGATCTCGACACGGTACATTATCCCGATTACGTAATGCGACATCTATCCCCTCAAATGAATTGGAGATACACAAATCGACCGCAAGCACCGCATAGATGTTGAAACGCAAGCTGTAATCCAAACGCCTGCATATGTCGCAGACACCGTGTTGCATATGCATCGCGAACGGAACAAAATGCAATCGTACGCATGACCGCGTTACAAATTTCATCGAGAAATCGTAAAAAAATAATAAAATGCATTTGACGCATACAGAGAGTGTATCTGAACTCTACCGACAAACAGGACAGATTTTATGTTGAAAAGTAAATAAAAAGTTTTAGTGAACATATGTCCGCAAAAGCTTAGTTTTTGAGATGTAGTCTTCAGAAGGTGATAATGAGAAAAGAAAATATGTCGCGATAAGAAGGTTAAGAATGCTAATATAACACTTTTTTGACTGTTTTTAAAGATAATACCTATTAATTTTAATATTTTTTAATATATACCTGTAAATGAGCTAGATGAATTGCTTTCAAAAATCCAACAGGTATGCACGGAGAAAATATCGTAGTATTGTAATAAAAAATTACTGCAAAAGTTTGTAATGCTGGATTATATCGGAATTATTATGGAAATTATTACATATGTTATAATCTTTAATGATGTATACACATGATATACATCACTAAAGATTACAACATACATCATAATTTTAGTCATAATTCCGGTATAGTCCAGCGTTGCAAAATTTTATAGTAATTTTTACTACAATATTTTCTCTGCATGCGATAGCGTTAGAAATAGTGGAACAACGTTTGAACACATACGTGCGTTTGTGTATGCGTCCTAAAGACGTCAATTATGTATTGATAAGGGAGGCAGACATTGTAACATAACTTTATAATACATATCTAATTACTTATTTGTGAAACGTTTCATTTAATGAAAAAAAATATTTTTTTATTTCATTAAATTTGTTTAATTAAATGTATTCAATTAAATTTCTTGAATTAAATTTATTTTTTAAAGTAAAATTGCGACAATTATTCAGAAACTAAGCATTTGAGGACATTTATTTACTAAGACTTTTTTACTTATTTTTTTTTATTTAGAATCAATCCTGTGAGTTTGTCGGTGTTCACATTCTATATTTTAGGGGAAACGCGTGTGCAAAATATTTTTACGCGGGATTGCACCGGGATTCGTGTTACAATTTTATTCGGAGATTTGGTCATTCGGTAGATTTTATTCGGTAGATATTTTTTATGGTATTGTATTTCGCATTTTTTTGTTCCTTGTATTTTCTCCATCGATATTACATCTCCTCGGCTTTCAAACGATCGGAATTTTTGAATGGCCGAAACGGAGCTCTAATCGACGCCGCGTCTGCAGAATCGGGCCGGCCATAAATGCGGTTCCACGTGTGCGCGTGTATAACCGCAGCGAAACCCCGAAAGGCGGTACGTGGCCGCCTGGGATAATGGAACTTCGGAAACTGCTGCGTACAGAATACCCCTTTTCGAAAAGAGACACTGGCCCCGTCGTTCGGCGAGCTATAAACGGGCTCTCACGTGCGCGTTACGCAGTAACGGTTATAAAGCTTTTATTAGGGACGTGTCAAAACAGCGATACTGTCATTGGGTGATACGTACGCGAATATCTCTCAGGCATTATGGCCCGTTATTCACAAAACACACGCAATATTAATAGCGATAACATTCATAACATGTTATAAAATAATGATATCTGCAGCCTATGTAATAATCGTGGCATGAAATATAATGGTGCCTGTCTTTCCAATTAATCGCGTACTTTTTTTTGCTCACCGATATCGTATGATCAGAAAAGAGATACCATTAATATGAATAAAAATCTATCAGCAAATTTTCGACGTTCTTTAGGTAGAATTAATTAATTATCGGCGAAATAGGTGGTGCGTAAATCTCATGCTGTATTACGTGAAGTCGTGTAACCATCGAAGCCTCTCATATATATACCTACATTTTTTATTAAAATTTTAATTTGCTACCGGCACGCTCTCTCTCTCTCTCTCTCTCTTTCTCCCAGGCAAGCTGGTATTCGCGTTACCCAGAGACACGCGTTGTATCGATCCGCAGATAGAACCTACCGCGATTCGCGGTATCGATGCGTAGGTGGCGAAACATTACGCGAGCTGTAGAATCGCGAGTGGAGAGTTGAGGGGAATGGAGTCCGGAAACTCGAGAATCAAGGAGCTACCCTTGTTGCGATGAGTCACGTCGCTGAAACCATAGCCATTCCTTTTGAGCGTGCAGAACTCCCGTTCTCCGCGCGGGTCATAAAAGTTCTCCGACGCCCCTTTCATTTCACTCGGCTAATTCGGATTAAATTCCCAACTTCCGTGTGATTAGAAAAACGAATTTATACGCGTCGACGCCGTGCCGAAAAAAACCGAATGATCGCGGTGAGCGATTCGAATGAGCGTCCGAACTCTCGCGCGTGAGGATCGCGCGTTTTCTCTCGTCTTCTTCCTCCGTTATGTGAAAAAAGAGAAAGAAAGAAAGAGAAAAAGAGAAACGCGCTTTTCCGCGAATGAGGAACTTCCGACGAAGAATAAAGTAGGAGTAAAATATATTCGGCGTTGGGAGATTCGGGCAAAACTTTATGTATCGAGGTGAATTCCAGATACCGATCCGCGCCCGACGGCGAACTGATATTTACGACGACATCGAATCATCCGTCGTGCATTTTATTCCACGCAGCCAATACCCATTGTTTGCATAACGTGATATCTCAACCCCTATGATCATGAATACGTAATTCGCGGATGAACGCCGCTGCCGCTCTCAAAACGTGCTAAACTCCATTTTCCAGAGCAAACTTGATTCGCGATAAGATATCGCTGTGATCTCACTCCCAGTAACTTCATTAAATGTAGTTTAACGTCAAATAAGCTCGCACACGAAATCAACTGCATTACTCGCGGAGTGTTTATTCGTTGTCGATTACATTCCGTAATACGTTGTAACGACTCGTTACGTTTTAAATAACGATAACGGTAAAGAGTTTTTTTTTTTCAGTGAGTAACGAGTAACGGTAAAGCGTTATACTTTTCAATGAGTAACGAGTAAAAGTAATGCGAATTATTTTTCAAAAGTAACTTTTCCAACTCTGGAAATAACATGTTTATACATTCCGCCTCGTGTTCGCGCATCAAAATATGAACAGTGGATATACGTCATCAACCACGAATGCATAGCGCGCGCATACTTCACAATAATTATTGCGTTTAAGCCGCTTATTTGCGTTGCCTTTTCAGTAGGTGCGAGATACGCGACGCCCGTGAATATCTGTACACCTGGATACCCCGATTCGAAATGAAAAATCGATCGCATTTGCTACGGTGGAAAAACAGTTTCCAGCGAAAGAAACTCAAATGGATAATACAGTTACTCTCCCCAATTCATCCCCGTCGTACCCGTCGTAGTTCCATTTTCTCGTGGATGCAATTGTCAGTCACCTGACGTGTATCCGCGTCACCTTCACATTCTGTTCTTCCAGAACTTGGCGCCGCAACGCCGCCGCCGCGGTTTGCACGGGTAATTCGATATTTCGTCTCGCGGAAATAAAAGCGACACAACATTGTTGTGTATAAACTCGCCCGCGAGGAAGATCGTTGCGGTTCTTACATCGATCGCCGTATACTCACGATCCGCGGCGTATCCGATATTGTCGAGAAAGACACACGCAATCTCGTAAGATTCGCGAAAGAACCTCGTCTCAATAACGTTGCGAATAATTCCGAACATAAGTGGGAAATCGCGTAAGAAATGTTGCCTCGTCGGCGAAGGTACGTGTCGGCGCGTTTAATACACAGTATCGAACGGCCTCGAGCAAGCGTTAAAAAGAGGATTTCGCGTCTGCGGAGAGCATCTGTTAGAATATTACCATAACTTTCCTCCGATTTCGGATCGCGGACCGCGGGAGCGATTCGCCAATGCGGTGTCAGCGACACGCCGCGAGATCCCGGCGAACAGATTAAACTTTGCGAGGCGTGAAGCCGAATCTTGGCGCGGAATCGCGCTAGGATTCCCTTATTGTTTGCGATCCAGGGCCTTTTGTTCGCAAATCGGACTGGCAGACGCGAGGAATGAGCACGCGGGAACGTTTGCTCCTCGGCGGCGTGGGTCGCGGAAAGAAGCTGGCTCTCTCGCGAAAGAGAGAGAGAAAGAGAGAGAAAGAGGGAGATGAAGCTCCGTCACGGATCTCTCGACATTGTTAGATAAATTGTAATAATCAGGCGAACAAAAGACAGGTTCCCGTTGCTCTCTCTCTCTCTCTAGTCGCGGCGCATCAACTGCATATTAATCACCGCGAATCGCCTGCCTCTGGTGCACGCGTTGCCATTAGGCGCGCTACTTCTGCCCGTCCGTGGTTCGGACCTGCTGAGTTGGTTCAGATGTCGGTAACCTCCTCCGCGTGCGCAATTAATTCCCCGTCTCTTAATGAGCACGCTTACGCTCGTTATCCCACGAAAATGTCGGCGCGAGTAACCTGTCCCATATCGCTCTACTTCGGCGCGGAATTAGCCTGAGATCGAATCAACTGGCAAACCCGATTACTTCGTTCGATTCGCCGCGAGAATTGCCTCATTGATTCGCAATCGAGCGATATCGACAGTTATTTATTGCAGTAACTTATGGCGATAAGTGTTGAGCCGCGTATTAAAGCGGTAAGAGGGAAAACGAAGGAATGTGTCAATACGAGTGTAATTTACGCGATTACGATCGAAAAAACCCGATCAGAAATGTACTCGTGCTGAGTTTGTCATTGGGAATAACCGAGCGATTAGTCACGCGCGATTATAATAAACGACTCCACTTATCGACCCATACGTAAAACGTACCGTCTACTTCTGTTCGACTCACGGTATATATCGCGGGCTCAGTCGCCTGTAGACGCGCAAATGCCGGAAGAAAGAGGTTAATTAACGTCGCGCATAAACGTGTGACGTAACGATCAGCTGATATTTTGTACCATAAACTTTCATTCTGAATATTCCATTAACCTGTTATAAGCTTGACGCATGCGTTTAAAGGGCTTACAACATTCGCTCGCGCTTCAGTCTTATGTTCTATAAACCTACATAACGCGTGACATCATCATCTCTCATCTGTGTGTTAAAGTATAATACAGTTTTACGTTACTGTCAGAACTGGTATCCCATACACCAACAGACGTGTCACGATGTAGGGGATTAACCAAACTATCGTGTGATACTTTAACAGTTTAATTGGTCAAAAATATAAAAGTCACGATTGGCTAATGCGTGTATGTGTGATATCGCATAAATTTTAGTTAAAACTGTAATACTGTCTGATATATTGTCTGATATATTGCCCGTTAATAAAGTTCGAGAGGATGTGCTTGATTGGTCCGCCAAATCATTTATTTCAGAATCTTTTTCAATTTTAGCTGTATATTGATGGAAATACTGTAAAGTACTGGCCATAAATTGTAAATATATATATATATATATATATATATATATATATATATATTTGTCTTAATTTCGCTAAAAATTAATGTTTATTAATTAGATAATCAAATAAAGTTATAGGAAAAGTTTTCTTTCAATAAATTATATAAAAACTCTCTTATATATAATCAAACGAGAAAAGAGATGGGTATTTAAAAGTCTATAGGTCCACGTAAATACCCTGTCTTTTTTCTCGTCTTTTTTCCAGTAAATAATAAATTTATGAAGGGATTCCATAATATCGCTACTGAAAATCCGGCATTTCACGGACCAATTTCAAAACATCATACTATCAGTGTGAATATTAATAAATTGTTCAAATATATGCAGATCTTAAGAAGTAATCTATAATTACTATATATTTTTCGTCGAAAATCTATACAATTTACGTCTACGCATGCACTACGTAATAAAACGTTTTGTAAGCGTTGATATTTCACACTCACCATTACGCGTCGGTATCGACAATAGCCAGGTTCACCGATGAAATCCGTCACTGCATCCTGAACCGCATCGCTTCACATCCGTCCAGCCTCCAAAAGATTCAAGCCATCGTCCCACGTCGATTGCACTTCACTACACTCGCGAGAACGGTAATTTTAACGGCAATGTACGATATATCGAAAAGTACGATAAATTCCAGCAGTCCGCAAAAACACTAGCGAATCGTAAATCACGTGGAAAACACTGCCAACCGAAGATCTCGCGACGTATTTGACGAAAATTAAAGAAGGAAAAAGAATATTCAACCCTGCTTTTTCAATGGACTTATTTATCGAAAAATCGAGTTTCGTCCTGTGAAAATTATAATTTTTTTCGAATAAACATGTACATCTTGAATGTAGTAATAATATTACCAAAATAACTCGTGATAACTCACAATATCATTTCAATACACAGTCGCGGCGCAAATCGTGTGTAAAAAATACCAATAACGAAAACATCGAAGTGAAATTAAACCTCGCGAACAGAGTGAATATAATGAACATTAAACACCGATCGCGACGATCGCGACATACGTTAATGCGATATATAAGAGAAGTAGTGTGAAATTCTCACGCACAGGATTTCGCAATACTCATGCGAAGATTGCTCTACAATATTTTTTACTAGAAGATTACTAGACTACTAGAAGACTACTTCGCGAATACTACTTTTCCGAAGTTCGCTTTCAGAATGTTTTCGCAAGTTTAATTCGATGTAATCCGAATTCCTTAAAATCGCGAATATGCGCATAAGTGTAAGAAATTGGAAACCAAAAAAATGCGACGATTGCAAAAGTTACCGAAGCGTACGCGAGCAAGATAAAATCGTAACCGCTGGAAATTTCTATTTATTTGTGAAACGTGATCGCAAACGTATGCCAACAGAGTTTAATTTTTCATTCTCTGTTTATATATTTTATATATTTTCTCAAAAGAGATTACTAATATTCGAAGGTATTGTACTTAGCATGAGACATTAAAAGGATAAAAATTAAAAATTCCAAAGATAATAAACTTAAATCTTTATGATTAAATTCACTTGGAATTCAGATTAATCAAAATGCATGTGCACGTACGAGAAATTAATAAAAAAATTAATAACCGGAACAATCGTAAAATCTAAAAATGCAAACGAAGTAGTCGAGAATTCCGCGTGTGATGGCGCCATTCTAATGCGCGTTATACATTACCCAAAAACAACTGGTAGATCACAATGAACAAAAAATTTTATTATATATCTTTAGAATTTAAACTATGTATGATAAGAAGTAAAATATTTACAGCTTGATTGGTATAAAAAAGTATGCTTACTGAAAATTAAGAAAGTAAATATATTATTTAAAGGAAAAATGCATTTTTAGTACTTTACAAATATTTACAAAAGAATACATCTGCAGGATTAATCCCCTAACTGTTTTGAGCGATATATTATATACGTAATGATATAACGAGATATTACGTATATAATAATATACATATGCAAAAAACATTACAGTCAAATTAAATTGCATCGAATATGACGATTTTAATAAATACCCACCACCTTAATGTTGTACTTATCACCTTGTATTTTTTTAACCTCATTTTTCGTACTCACCAAACCATCGCCAATTCAGAGTAAATCACATTTTGCTTTAAAATCTATAAAAAAAAATGTAATTTCATTAATTAGACTTAAGTATTGGTTTAACGAATGAGAGCAAGGAAATAAGGTATGTTATTCCTTTATGATCATTTTACTTTTATTATTCTTGTCCCTAATACTTTTAATCTAAATATTTTTATTCTAACACTTATATATCTCTTAGTTGCTAAACACAAATGGTTAGTTAAACAAACGGGCCATAAAGGAAATCGATAAATTTACCTTCGAGTTGACTCTGCTCGGCACGAACCGGATCCTCCGATGCTGCATCTGCATTGACCGGAACTGCAGCAGCTGGAGCTAGCCTCAAGGTACGGCAGCACAAGCTCTCTACCAGATATAAAGCACAATATAATTTTCATATTAGCGACAGAGAGGATGCTTAGTTTGGACGAATCGAGAATAAGAAGGTATTCGAAGCAGAAATACTAAGAATGGAAGCTGCAAGTGTTATTTTATTATTTCTTTAAACATAAGAACAACTAATATGGTGACAACCTTTAAATTTCAGAATATTTCCACTCTTCACGATGACAACTTCAACATAACAAAAGCAAAAGCAAAACTGTATTCTCATATATGCTCTAATCAATATTAAATAATCAAAAATGACGAGCGGCCGATTTGATAGATGTTCATCACCACGTGCAGATTTTAATTTAGGTTCGGCACGATAATAAGGATAAGGATAATAAGAATAATAAGGATAATAAAAATTAAAAAATATAAAAAGATATAGATGAGGCAAATTAAAGATAGGACTTGCGATACACAAATCATTATTAGACGCACAAATCAGCATTTGCGAGATATATGCTATTTTCTAAGATATTTATAGTTGTATAAATTGTTTATAATCTCTTGATTGAGAATATGACTAATTACAGTTTTGTATTCGTGGGTTGTTCTTTGGTGGTTTGGATCAAAATTTCCTTTGTCGTATAAAATAAATGGAATAAATTTTATATAAATTAAAAGACTTTTATGAAATAACCACAGGTTAACAAATAATAACAAGAGATTCATTCAGCTATAATTAGTAATAAACAAATCACAATTAGCTATAAACAAATCATTGGCAAATGATAGTAGACTATGAATTCTGATCTAAATTCCTACTCAAGTATTTCTTTATTGCCGGCCATTTTATCAAATGTCCGTTATAATCGCAAATATCATGTATAATAAGTAATTTTACACATTTAAAAATATATCGCTGCTCTCTCGTTCTAACATCACGATTCAACATCTTAGCTCTTAGTGTCACGCGTAGTGGCATTGACATTCGCGTAATGTTAATGTCGTTTCTAGCATCATGGTTTAAATCTAACCGACGATTAACTCAATGGATTTGACTAATTGTATTGGCCAATTAGCTGAACTGATCAATGCAATTGGTCAATTCCATTGAGTTTATCGTCGATTACATTTAAAACAAAATGGCAGAGAAACGGGCATAAATCGGAACACGTATTAAACAATGCGATGCCGACGAGAACTCGATTCGATATTTCAAGAATCGATGAAATATTCTAATCTCCCTCCGAGAATCATAACTAATGCATTTCGGTCCCCAGTTCGAAACATATTTTTAACTCACTTTTATTTATAAAGATACCTTAAATGTGGCTTCTCAGTCGATCAGGTGGTTTCTAAGTCATATAAATAATTTTAGAGACACTTTTATCAGTGAAAGTGAGTTAATAAGAATATGAGCCAATTGAAAACACTGAAAATATCACATGACGCGCGAAGGTTAGCTTGCCCGCTTGCCGCTTTGAAAGTTTTTGTTTGTTGCCTCGCGTAGTTTTTAAGGACAAACGACAACGGCTGGCGATTAATGGCGGTTAAACGAGACTTTTTGTTTACTTCGTTTACTTACTCTCGCACATTCGTCGAATAATCAGCGATTTATGCGCCGGCCAAAATTTGGACTCAAATATTTCCTCATTTCTGATATTCGTCATGCATCGAAAACCTCTCGTGTACTAAAGAATTCGACAAACCTGGAACTACATGATACGTCGTGCGACAGGGTGTTCTGCGTCCCGCGTCTCTCAGCCCTCCTCCCGCCATCCTCGCAAGTAGAACAGAAAGTGACGATATTTTCGATCGCACCGTCGTACATTCAGGCACTCACTCGTGGTAATGACGCTTCACTTCACATATAAACGGCTCACGTAGATACGACTCATTCGGAGAAATGTGTGTAAATAACGCGATGTCGACGAGATCTCGACTCGATATTTCACGAAATATCTCGATCACCCGCCGGGAACTGACGCGCCGATTACACGAGCTCCGCAGGGGGGCGTGTCGCTCGCCGGCTCGTGACATAGTGACTACTCGGCTTACGGAGAGATACGCGGTGCATGCTGGTATGAGAAGACAAAGTGAATAAAAAGTCCAGCATCACGTTGATCGCCAACCGTTGTTGTTCACCACAGTTACGAGATGACAACATTCGGCACCCTGGAAGTATCCTCGACCTTTAAGATGGTCAAATTTATTTTCATACAGTACGTACTTCTTTTTGAATGTTTTCATTACACATCGAGCGGACGAGCGACATACGTGTATCGGAACGTTAGTGAAAATTCCCGTCGGATGATAAAAATATCGTGTCGGCTCTTGAAATATTGAGCCGAGCTCACCTCGGTATCGAGTTATTTAATACGCGTTTTCCGATTTAATCGGAGCTACACAAATGTTGGTGCCATTATGAAGCAACCAAGAATCAAGATACTCATGGCGTTTTCGAATTGTGACTCGACTCGGGCAGTATTTCGGTATTCGCTACAGTATTGCAAACTATAGTATACGTAATATGAATTATAGGTTACAGCACTGCAAAGATTATCGGAACGCTATCCGAGTTGGGTCGAGTCAGCAAATCGAAAACGCCATTAATCGAGATATCAGTAGTCCTATTCTGTAACTTTTAACGACAATGCCTTTATCGTTATGTTGTCGATGTGCAGCTTTTTTTTACCATGTATTAAGGATTTTGTACGTAACAAGTTTTTAGTCGTAACAGTAATTCCGTAAGAAAATTGACCAGTCACAGTTGATTACTCTTCGAGCGCAAGGAGAATAATCAACTGTGATTAGTCATTTTTATTACGGATTTACAGTTACGACTAAAAATTTCTTACGGGCAAAGGCCTTCATACCTGCGCAATAACAACATAATACGACAATGATGTTGTAGTTAAAGGTTACAGAACAGGCCTGCAGGTTGCGAGTATTGATATAAATCACATATTTCCAGGTCACTTATTATATTATCAGGTAAAGTCAATAATCATATAAGATTGATTGCGATTTTAACGGACATTTAACGAAATTGACGAGAATAAAGATACCCGATTCGAAATTTAGGCTAGCATACATAATCCATTATTATTTAACAAGTAATTATAGCTTCATTAATTTGCGATTATTCATCAATCCATATTTATTTCATACAATTCATTTCTAATTTATATACAATTTGTTCCAATCACAGCTTATTCCGTCTATTTCATACAACAAGAAATATTGATCTCGACAGCCATAAAATAGCTCATGAATTAGTTATGCTTTTAATTAAAGATCGTAAACAATTTATACAAGTATGAATTTTATTCAATGTAAAGCTCGCAAGTACTGACGTGTACGTTTATAATGCAGGTCTAATTTTGAATTTCATTTTGAATCTATCATCAATTTCTTTTAATTTCTATTTATCTTTGTTATCTTAGAAATTCAAATTTAAATTCTATGTTGGCACATATATCGCATTATTATATATATCATTACAATTTTTGTCTTTACAGTTTATTTGTTATTGCGAATCTCCTTATGGAGATTATAATATTAGCCAGATAATTAAGAAAGAAAATTTCTCATTATACTTTCTTATTTATATCGATATTAATTATTTAATATTTGTTTACCCCACATTGATTGAAAAATACCATCATTTTTGAGTATTTAAAATCGATTACAGCATATATGAGAACATATTACGACACTTCGCAATTGCTTTCGTCGTGCCGAGGTCATCGTAAAGAGTGAGACTATCCTTAAATTTAAAGAGTGATGATTACATTATTTTTTCTTATATTTAAAAGAGTAATATATACACTTGCAACTCCCATTTTTTATAATTCTGCATCGAATATCTTCGTGTTTTCGATTCGTCGAAACGGAGCATCCTCTCTGTTGCTAATACGAAAATTATTTTCTGCTTTAGACCTGTAAAGCTTGTGCGGCTACACCTCGACGGCAGCTACAGTTCCGGTCAATGCAGCACCGAAGGATTCGGTTCGGGCCAAACGGAGCCGGCTGAAATGTAAGTCTACCAATTTCCTTCGTACTCCTTTGTTTGTTTAACTAATCCTTCATGTTTGGAAACTGAGATATAGATATTATAGTAGAATAAAAACACTTGGATTAAAAATGTTAAGAACAAGAATAATGAGAGTTATATGACCGCAGAGGAATATCATATCTTCTTTCTTTATTCTTGTTTTTTAAGTCAGACACTTGAATCTGATTAATGGATTTATATTTTTTAGGTTAATATATTTTTTGTTACAGATTTGAAAGCAAAACATAGTCGGCTTTGAGTTAGCGATGGTTCGATGAGTACAAAAAATGGGTTGTAACAAAATATTAAGGTGATAGGTGTTTATTAAAATCATCAGAATCGACGTGTAGTTAATTTTAATTGTGGTATTTCTTGCATATACAGTGGCATGCAAAAGTTTCCGGCCAGTGACATTTTGTACTCTAATTTATCAAAAAAAAAAAACCTAATGAAATTGTTCTCATTATCAGGTGTGAGCATGATATAGGAAATGAAATAATATAGTGAGAGAATATTGTTTATGTTCGTAAAAAAATTTTTTATTTTATTTTATTTTACAGATATTTTCGTTTTTTTATATATGTATATATATATATATATAGTTTAAGCTATAGAGATATTCAACAGAACTTTTCGTTCATTGTGATTTCCTAATTATTTTGGGTAATATATAATGCGCGTTGAAATTGCGCCATCGCACTCGACTACTTCGCTCGCATTTTAGATTTCACGTTCGTTCCGGTTATTAATATTTTATATTTCTCATTTGCACATGCATTTCAATTATTTAGAATTTCTGACAGATTAAATCACTTTCATTCGCCTTTATACTTACGTGCATATTCGCGATTATGTTTTTAGAAGAATACAGATATCATCGAATTATACTCGCGAGAACATCCTGAAAATGATCATCTGAAAAATGTTGTGGAGTAATTTTCGCATGAATATTGCGAAGTCCTATGCGTGAAAATCTCGTACTACTTTTCCTACGTGTCGCGTTGATGCATTTTGCGATCGGTCGTTTAATGTTCGTCGTGTTCATTTCAATCGTCGGATTTAATTTGACAGGTCTTCGTTGTCGATATTGTGTACATACGATTCGCGCCACGAATGTGTATTGAAATGACATTATGAGCCGTCACGAATAATTTCGATTAAATTATTACTTTATTCAACACGTATGTGTGTACCGTTTATTTGAAAAACTATAACTTTCACAAAACATAAACTCGGTTGGATAAATACGATGGAATATTCTCATTCGTCAAAAAGATCTCCGACCGGCCATGTTTTTCTTTTACTTCACGACTCCTCGATATTTTCGCGAACTACTGGAATTTATCGTACTTTTCCGTGACTCGTCGTACAGTCGTTAAAATTATCGCGCTCGCGAGTGTAGTGAAACGAGTGAAGTGCAATTGACGTGAACGATGGTTGAGCCTTTTGGAAGCTGGACGGATGCGGTTCAGGATGCAGCGGCGGGTTTCGTCAGTGGATGCAACATCGTTGGCCGGACGGCGATGGATGTCGACGTATAATGGTGAGTGTCAAAGTCCAACATTCACAAACCGTATTATTACGTAGTGCATATATAGACATAAAATACATTGGTTTCTAACGAAAAATATGAGGGTAGTTATAAGTTACTTCTTATATGTATGCAAGGCTTTCTGTGCATATATTTAAGAAAATTTAATATTTACATGAAAGTATAATGTGTTTTGATCATGTACTTTGGAACTTTACTAACCGACAATATATCAGATAATATCTGATTACAATTTTAAATATGCAGAATTCATACTTATATCATTATTCAGCTATCGTGATTTCGATATTTCTTTTATTTTAATTAAATTATTCAAGTTTACTATCACACAATTCAAGTTTACTATCACACAATTTACATCCCCTATATCGTGGTCACGTACGTTATTTTGCGGAATAACAGTTCTGTTGATAATGTAAAGTTGTTTATTTTCACGAGATCTCGGTGGTAAGAGACTATGACGTCACGCGTTATGTAGGTTTGTAGAACAGGAGACTAAAACGCGCGAACGTTATATTCTCTTTAAACGCATGCGTCATTTTTTACAGTCGTTTGACAAGCGTATTGCGAATAAGGATAAAAAGAATATATTAAGGAATTATTAAGGAATAATTAAGGAAGAAAAGAATATATTCGTAAGATAGTATATTAATTTCGGAAATAAAAGATCTAATGTGTTTTAATGTTCAACGTTTACAATCAATTGGGATTATGTGCGAATAAAAAAACGTGTATAATCTTTGAAATAAGCTTAAATAATTTGTGCAATATGTTCAAGAGTCGTCAACTTTGTCGAGACGATTCTAGTTCCAACATTTTTTTCTAAACCTTGAACTTTTCCAGTTAAGTAGATAGAAATTTCTTTGAATAATCAGCCTTTAAAACATAATAAAACAACATTGAAACATTAAAAAATAATACTTCGTGTTGAAATAGTTTACGCGATGAAATAGTTATTGTTAACTATTTTTAAGTTGCAATACATATAACATTTCCCGCTAGAGCGTCACACTCGACAAGTTCGTGAAATTTTTCCGAAAACCCATCGGAAACCACCTCCAAATTCCTCGACGTTTACTCAACGAACTTTGGGTAAACTGCCGCGTCATCCTTCGCATTGTATCGACCCGAGGTCGAAAGAGGTAGAAGGGATGAGAAAGGGGGAGAGAGAGAGAGAGAGAGATAAAGGGAGGGTGGGAAAACAAAAACTTCGCTAGACAATCCCGGGAGAAAGGCGTCGATACCGCATGTAAATAATGCCGCGACAGATATAGGTGTCGGAGTCGCCGACGTGGTCGTCGTCGCCGCTCGGCAGGATCCCAACCGCGTCGATCCGGACCTGGGCTAACTCCGGGGGTAAATGGGGATGTACGTCGAAAGGTCGGCCGCTGCCGAGGGTAGGGGATGGCGACGGCGGCGGCGCGGGTTCTACTGAAGCAAGGATGGTGTAGTAGTACCTGCTCCACGCACGGTCGGTCGGTCGGTCGGTTGAAAAGGGGCGGTTGGGTGAGTTTGCGTTGGCGCGCGGCCCGCCAGTTCCTCGCGAGCCGCGAGCCGTGTCGCACTGTGTCAGGTGCGAACGCTCCTGCCCGCGCACCTGTCGCGCACCTGAGCGGCTGCTGGCGAGCTCGAATGTGTCCTCGTCGCGCTCTCGTTGCAACCCTTCGAACAACCCCTCGCGTCACATCGCTCGGAAAACGCGCCTCCCCGCAACGCGCGCTCGCTCGATCGAGACCGAAAGCGCGGAGAATGCCGTCGATTTTCATTCATGAAAATCATTCATCGCTCAAGAGTAGCTGCGCGCGGAATAAGACGTCGCTCTGTGTGCTAATTAGAACGATCGCGCTCTCAGGACGATTGTCGCATACTAATATCGCGTAATATCGCGTGAGAATCGTGAGAAATTTGTACATATTTGTGTTATCTCGACGGTGTATCAGGTCGGGGTATCTTTCTGTGCCAAAGTGATCGATCGCGACGTTGACGATCTCCGTGCGGCAGCCATTCGTGACGGTAGTCCTTCGCGAGAGAATCGAGAATGTGTGCGGAGACCCGAGTGTGAATTCACGCGGAATCATCGATATTTTCGGAGCAATTAATCCAGGTAAATCCGCGAAATTGCGCACACGCACGTGCCTCCTTCTTCCCTAACGTACTTGTTGGGTTATCCGTATTGTTTAAAATATCGCCGATGTCGACCGGAATGGTTTAACGGAATAACTCGCGAGGAGCGTACGCAGGTAGAGGCGAAACTTTCCGAAGGGCCAACGTATCCTACCTACCGCGCATTCCTTGCTCTATTGTGACGACTCATTATCGTTGCTGTTTTTAGTGTTCCCCGATGAACTTGTCGTAAAAACATCTACGCTTAGGCGACGCTTCGGAGATAAGTGTGCAGAAACGCGGAGGAGGAGAGTCCTCGGTGCGTCTCCCGCGGAGATGCGCTCGTAGATCGATCTTAGACCCTTAACGATCCCCCCTCCCCCTCCCCCCGGTTATTTTCGTCGTTCTGAAAATTCACTTCTCGGGAATTTCTGCGCACGCCCGATCATCGGGACGAGCAAAATTCGTGGGCAAAAGCACGCTGTCCTTCGACCGTCATCCCCTCCAGCGATCCTCGCGCTGCAGTCTCGGTGCAACGCGCGAACCGCTCTCGTTGCCGGCGATTCCCGTCTCTCTTTGTCCGCGAAAGTGAACCGAAATCGAGTTCCGAGGTTCGAGTGCGAGTGCCGTCGTCGTCGTCGCCACTGAATTTCGAGGAAACATGGGCGATGGGCCGCGAACGCAGCGGAAGTGCAACACGTTTACCGCCGCGGCGCAGCCAAGTGCATCACCCGGCCGTTAAGTCGTTCGAACTGCGGTGAATCACAGCACGAGAAATCGTGAGTACCAGGAACCTTGAATTCTATCGTTTTCTCGTTTATTTTCAACTAACTTTACGAAACAGATAAGCAAAATCACGATCTCATATCCCCTCGCACGTAGTTTCTTCGAGATATGATCGAGGACTGAGTATAAATTCTCTTAAATTTAACATTATTCCGCGATTTTCTTTTTAGTATATGCCCTGCAGTTTCATGTTAATTTATACACGGTTGGGCGAAGAAATGTCGGGACGTTGAAGCGTTAAGTGTTAAACTCACGGAAACGTCGGTAGGTCGGTCACGAGAAACGTGACCGCGGTCGCAAAAATGTGAATACGGCTCCGAAAAATTTACTCGGGCGTTTCGTGACGACGCACAAGAGGAAACAAAACTGCGGAAATACGAAGGAATCCCCTTTTTTTTTTATTAATGGTTTTATATGGGATTATCCCGTCGACGATCCGAGGGATCAACGCAAAAACAACAACGGTCGACGCACGGATAAGGCATTGATGAAAATTAATAGACGCCAGAGACACAAGATTTAATCTCGCCGCAAATCGTCGCAAGAACTCGGATCGTTGTTCCAAATAGCAGATAATAAAGGATCGTTCGCAGAAGATCCTCTAGAAGCGGATGGTACGCGCGCGCGCCGATCGGTCGAGACACGGTTCAACTTATTCTTAGCGATGTCGTACTTCTACAAATGTATCGCCCTCCCCTTCATTGACCAGGTGACGAAGCGGGATTGAAAAGATTCGTCTGAAATCAGAGCGGTCAAATTCGCGCACGATCGAATCTATTCTTGGTCGTCCCTTCTCTCGGTCGTACCGGCTCGTTCTGCGACGCAAAGCGCAGGCATTCTGCACTTTTCCAAACGCATTTTAACCGTCTCCCGTGCCGCTCTTAAAGTAGTTGGTCTGTAGAATGTCGGATTTTCAGAGGCGATATTAAAGGGCCTCTGGTAAGTTTATTTACTAAATGAAAAATACTTTCCTATAACTTTATTTAATTATCTAAGTAATGTTAATTTTAAGCGTGCACGTGCAAAATTAAGGCAAATGTACATACAATAATACAAATATGAAGATAATATTTCTTGTTCTTATTAATACTTTATATATTTATAATAGAGGTTAATAGAGGTGCACACATGATAGGAAACGATGTATAAATATTTAAATATGTGTATATATACATATATCGCGGGTATTACTATAAATTGTAAATTTCTTATAGCTATATTTCCAAAACAAAATGGTCAAAATAAAATAATTCTGAAATCTTTTGTATGATGTCTCTATATTAATCCTTAATGTCTCAATAATTTTTTTATTAAAAAACTGTGAAAAACTAAATGTGATTTAGAAGAAATTAAAAATAGAAGTTAAAAATGGAACGTTGTAATCTCAAGAAATATGTATAAAAGGTGTCATCTTTAATTGCGAATATCTTAGCTTTCAAACGGTCAATCGTTTTTTAACTTTACAGATGTGCCGATAGTACTTCTATTTCAATATGCAGCTAAAATTTAAAAAAGATTTCTAAGAAAATGATTTGGCAGACCAATGATTTTAAGAGATAAATGTCTAGTAAGAGATTTCTGTGGAACAGGAATTGAATTTTCAGAGTCGCCTTCCCAGAAATTATCTTTTACATGTTCCACGCCGAACTAATTTATTTGTCAAATATGTCCTATAATAATGATCAAAGTACTTCATAATTATATTCCGTTTTAGTGCCAAAATATCGAACGGCTGAACGAAAAGTTCAGCATGGGCCACCGGTGGCCTACGCGATGCGGAACGTGTTAATATCAACTTGCTGCAATTATTACAATATTAAATAGCAACGTAGTATATCGTTAAACAATTACCTGTAATTTCCTCCTTTAGTTACATACGCGACACAATTAACGCTTTGCGCTTTAATCTCTCTCTATTAACACGAAACATTTCGTAATTCCACGAACGATCGTTCGCTCGACGCAGCGATCTCCGGAATCACGTTCGATCTTAAGTTCCTCGATCTAAAAAATGAGAACTTTCCGCGTATAAGCGCGTCAACATTCGAGATTTACGGCAGGCTGGAATCTCCTCCGATCGCGGATAAACGTTACGTTCAAAACTTCGTCCGGGGCTGTAGAACCGATGCGGTATACCGATACTTCCTCGACCGCGAGACTTTACCAGAAACCGCAGCGCGGTGCAAATGCTACCGAATCGAAGTTCGGAAGATCATCGTCGGATACAGATGAAACTCGTTTATCTGCTCGCGCTGCATCAACGCATTTTTATGCATTTAAATGCGGCTACGCATCTAAATGCGATTTTGAATTGGATCATGACATTTTTACCGTCACTCCAAGTTTGCATATTCGGAAAACAACAATCAGAAATGCCTATCGCAGTGCAGCTGTGTTACCTGTGGCAGAAATGAATTATTTGATCAATTATCGTTTCAAAAATATTATTAGAGATATAGCTGAACAAGGGAATATATCAAACATATTGTGTTAAAATTTCAAATTTACCTTCATTGTTTTCATCCGTGGCACCGTTTCGAGCAAACGAATAATCTCTATTTTATCGCTCACGTGTACGTCAAGATATAAATATGGTTTATAATTACGTCACTGTGTTATTGGCGATATGTCATTTAAACGCGCATATGATTAATAATTATAAAAAGATCTGAATCAGAAGAACCACGATTAATCAGGTGTGAAGTCAAGGTTTCTGCATGCACGTCGCGGATCGAAGCGTCTAAATCTGCGACGCAGATGTAGCTCTAATCAACGTGTCGGTAACAGACAGCCACGAGTTCCTCTCGAAGCTTCGTCGTGAATGTCTCGATCACTTTAAATTAAGACGCGTGACCAGGCGACGCGTGAAATGCGTGTGAGTGCGCGCGCGCGCGTCGCAGGTGTTATCGTATCGTAAAAGTCGGACGCGCGTCGGAAACAACAACGTATGATAACAGCTGTACACAGTTGTTATGGAGAATTTATACGATCCGGCAGAAAATTGCGTTTTTTGCTTGCGCGCGATCATTTCCCGCAGTTTAAATATTTGATATGTCCTCTCATCTGCGCATACAGTCTCTCTCTCTTCCCTTCTTTTTTTCTGCTCTTTCAGACACGTCAAAGTTTGCGTTGACGCTAGCTTGAGGCGCGAGTTCGCGCGGAGTTTAAGGAGAAGAGGGACAAGGCCTGCGTATAAACTAGTTAACGAAGAACGGAACGTTGAAATTAGAATATACTCCGTGGCACGTGGTACATTAATCTAAAGCATTACGTTCTGCCGAGCAGAACAGATCGTTGCCCTACTCTGTACTTTATCCCATTGTCGTTTGTTAAATAACGGATGAAGCTGCATGTAATAAGAATCAAGCAGACGCTAATGCGGTGATGCGGACGTAAAAAACGTTACTCGGTTTTCTCGATTTAAAGCAAAAATACCAATATCTAGCCGCGTTTTCCCCGACTGTTCGACCACCAGCGGGCGCAATCCGATATTCCTAAACGACCGAACATTAGCACGTGAAAGCTCCTCCAGGATCTCTCTGAGCGATATTCGATTCGACTACGATACAGCCGTTTGTCGTCCAGGTGCGTGTTGAGTGACAGCTTGCACCATTTCGTGCTTCGTTCGTTCTTCTATGCCCATCCAACTGTCGCCCATGCCAAGTCGCTTCGGATCGAACCTCGCAGTATCTCGGAGATCGGAGATCTTTACCTGAAAACGATCCTGAGACACATTAAATAGAGCGTCGGTATTCTTCAACAGCTAGCGATGCATCGTTATATGCATTATGATGGCTTCGCCGGGAGAATCCGGAAAAGCCGGGTGCTCCGAAATGGGAAGAATGAGAGACGGAAGTAGCGGCGGGGCGATGAGAAAGGGATGAACGCGAGGGTGAAGGCGAGAAAAACGCGAGCGGGCGAGAACAGTCAAGAAAGAGGTGGAGGAATAAGGGGAACCGCGACCTGGATCCCGTATTCCTGTTATATATTCCTGCTTCCCCTGACCTTGCACGACGCGCGAAGATTTCGGCGCGGAGTCCCGGCGAGGATTCGCGTGAGAAACTCGGCCATGGCGACGCAAATTATCGTAATCAAGACCCGGATTGGATATAACTTCGTGTAGGAAGTTTCACCGCGAGCGAATGGGGATGAATAAAGTTAACAAACTGTACACGATAAATCGCTCAGCTTCGATCGTCGTAAATGTTCCCCGTTTATCTGTCCGCGTTCGAGATGATGGAGAGTTGCTAGGAGATCGGCTGAGAAAAATACCCTTTCCTTCATTTCCTTCCCCCGTGTGTCCGCACTGAGAGAAATTATATAGCTATTTTCAGCCGTAACTATACTCTTTTTATAATTTTAACCACAAAAATAGCAGTAGCAACGTGCAAAGTTATTATCACTGACACTATACACAGAGAAAAATATTACTTGGACTGCAAAGAAAAGCAATTACTCAGTTTATTTTTCTTCTTTTAAGTAATGATGCCATCTTGAATAGAGAATATTTTCTTGATATAGTATTGCAACATACTCATCACAAATATTAGAAAAGCTCATCATCATTTACTCTAAAGAAGAACTTGTTCTCTTTCCGAGAATATTATTAATAAACTTGGTCGAAGAAAAGTTAAATTCGGTTAATTCGAACGAACAAACCGAACTTTTAGTTTGTGCTTTAATTTAATATTCTTCATTGAAGTATTAAACTTATTAGAACTGAGAATATATTTTGAGTACATTTTTTATATATTTATGATGAACTTATACTTTAGGATATGTACTTGTTTCTAATATTTCATAAATTTATATATCCACAAGTATATCATAAGTTCATCATAAGCATTAAATTTATTCAAAATATGTTTTCAATCCTGGTAAGTTTAGTATTTCAATCAAGAATATTACTGAATAACTGCGTTTCTTCGAAGTAATATTTTTCTGTGTATAGTAACATTTACTAAAAAAATGTAGTTCTCTTAACTATGATGATTGGCTCTTTCGCTATGATCCTTTATAGTTACAAAAAGCCAAATATTTCCTTCTCAATGTAGGAGATTATTTCCATATTCGTTTTAAACAAAAACAGCGACTATTGGTTTAACGACGCGCGCGTTGCGGCTCAAACGGATTAAGAATTACGATACATAAAATATGATATCGAAAATTAGGAAATAAGAGAACGACGAGTCAGTGGTAATAACAAATTGGGGATAATAGAATCGACAGTGTTCGAATATGGATAATGCATTAACGAAAAGCTAATGAAGCAGCGGCGAAACTGGAACGCGACGCCGCACTTATTCGTGCCGTGGCTGCATTAAACGTTGTAACGAAAATTAGCTCGACTGAAATTACCGAACGCTTCGCCGCGGCAAAAACTCCATCGGTTTGCCACAATTAAAACTCGGCCGCCGCATCTCCGTAATCATTCATTACGGCGCAACTGAATGTTAGCATGACAAAGAATGATGAGCTTAACGAGATTTATGACAGATTCTCTCGAAATGGCATTGTAATGTATCCCGGTGTTTGATAGATTACGGTTCAAATCAGGTTAAGCTTGTCGTTAAGGGAACAGATGTGTGTTCGCGATCTCGGCCTATGCCAAATTTTCAGTGAATAGATTCGCACATTAAACGCGTCCCTCGATGAAATTTGATAAGAGAGAGAAGATTGTTCGATACAATTCAACTCGGCGAAAAAATATTGTTAAAAAATATCCAGGACAAGGTTACGGAAATGTAACATGAAAATATTATAAATTAACGCACCAATTTGTTCTAACTAACTCGTGAAGCTTCCTACATAGTTAAGAGCCGATTCTTGATTGCGCAGCATCTCGTAACACGTTACACGTACGGTTCGTTTATTAGCACAGACCGCGGGTCCTTCGATCGCATCGAGTGTTGCCTTGACATCGGCGGTTACGTCAGCGCGATGAGTAACATTTCGCGGCTATATCGGCTCGATTATCGTCTCGATGTTATTCTCAGTCGCGACGACAACGACGTGCATGTGATGACTTGATAATGAACATCTCGGACTGGCTCCAAGACGCGAAAATCATCTTCAAAAACACAAAATGACGTACACACGTGTATTTTCTTAAATCTGTAACTTTTCATCAAAACAATTGTTTATTCTATTTTAATAAAAGAATTTAGAGATTTAAGTAAATATGTTATTATAATAGTACTCATCGAATAAATATATTTTATTTTTTACATATTTTTTCTCTCAGTACGCTGCAAAAAGGTTTTGGTAATAAGTACTAAAATTTGGTGAATATTTGTCGACCAAACGTTCGATTACTGCAACCATATAATTTAATTCCGTATATACAGTATATACAGTAGTGTAGTTCCGTATATTGTATGTTTAGTATACATAAATTATTTGGTTGCAGTAATTGAATATTTAGTCGGCGAATATTCACCAAGTTTTAATACTTATTACCAAATCCTTTTTATTTTACGTATGAATATTTTACTTAAGACGAGTAACAACTATTAATACACAACATAGAAAAAAGATTTCTTAAAATTTAATAAAATTTTTTTTAATTGAAACAAATTGTTTTTGGAATAGAATTAGCAAATTTGATTCAACAAATAGAATTGTTTGGTTTCTCAAATAGTAATTAAATAAAATTTTTTTATTGAAAGCGATATATTATTTTTTTCAAATAATACTTGTTCCTTTTTATATCAAATATAGTTTATTCTAGTGAAACAATAACATTTTCGTTCAAACAGAATAATATCTGGTATTAAATTATGTTGCTTATATTAAACAAATCCAAATTAACAAATATGTACGCTAAATCCGAAGAGATCTTTTTCCCCGTGCAAGAGTCTTAGAGATCGCAGCTTTATCACGTTTTCCTTTTACCTTTAATTCCCAATTGCGTGTGAAAATTTTCCGATATTTCATCCGATATAATTTATTTTCGATATTTCGGTTAATAAACATGCTATTTGCATATTACGTACATAACTGTAAATGGAGATCTCTCTCGAGGTTCTTCAAATATAAATCCGATATCAGTTAACATTATGTATCACGAATGGAAATGCGTCGATGCGGCTCGCTGACGTTTATAAATACGCGCATGTGAATATTCGGGAAGACCCTGTCGCGATTTACATCGGAGCAGGAACGAACTAATCGAGGATTTAATAAAGCAGAGTGTATGTGTATGTGTGTGTGTATGTTACGAATCGCGGAGGAAGATACGAGGAGCGTGCGAACGCACGCTCGCATGCTCGGCGCCGTTATACACATGCACCGCCAAGACAACGACGACGAGACGGCTAAGGGCCGCGCGGTAAATCTGCCGTGTTGCGGATTGCGCGGCGCGTCAGACCTCCCTTATCTGCTCCCCAAATAAATTGCCGCTTCACGGCGGCCCGCCGGTCGGATTCGAGGGTGGAAACTCGCGAAACGCGATTACAATGGATAATACGTTCCGCTTCACGTCCCGCGGGCCAACAGAGAATGCAAGCGGCGGCTCTCTACGTGCGGGATCGCGTGCACGGTTAGCGAGCGCGACTAAACCGCTCCTCTGGAGCGGCTTTCGCTTCCTGATCGAGCGGGCGAACGGAGCGAGCGAATGCCGGTGACCCAACGCGAACCTGTCGAGTGCTGACCGTACACATATCCACCCTTCAGGGGTCGATCGTTTCTCCGACGAGTCGTCGTCACGGCCAGCTTCCAGATATTTTCCCTTCGTTTTCTATGCTGCGCGCTCATTCCACAGTCCGTTCGTTCGTTATTCCCGTTTATAGGACGTAACGTACGGAGCGCGGAATGTTCCGCAAGTTAAAGGTATAACCAGGTGAATGCGCTGCTTCGGTGTATACGCGGAAATATATTCCTAGAGGCAGGGTAACATGTGAGAGACACAGTTGAGACGCCCTGGCGTACACATTTCGCAAACTTTATTCTTCATTTATGAGGTGCATGTCATTTCTACTTAATGCTAAAAGCACAGGTATTGTTGCAATAATATGCCGCTGTTCTATCTTGGAGAGAGAGAGAGAGAGAGTTCGTGCACTGCAATAATTCACATATATGCGCACATCTGCTCCGAACATAGTTACGAAATTGACAACTGCTGATAGTCCTCCCTATCCGTGCAACGCGAAAGTCTGAGAAGACGTTTGAAAAATTAGAGGATAACTTTTGACCTGTTCTCGCACGCGGCGCGCGAGAGACTACAGAAACCAGCTGCTGCGGCCTAACCGTAAATTTCAGTGCATCCTGACTCGCGAAAATTCGCGAATTTGCCCTTAAAACCCATCTCATCATGAAATTTCCGATACATTTAACGTAGCACTTATTTACTTGCGATCTATATTCACCTATTCGTACACAAAGGAATATCCATTAACCGTAAAGTTTCAATATACCGTCTTTCGTTCGTAAATTTAGGTTTGATTACATTATGCAATATTTTGATAATTATATTCAGAGATTTGCTTATTTCTTTCTGTTTCTACCTATATTGGCGTGATAAAATCTCGAGTAATTTATACAGGATAAGTCCGGGTAAAAAGAATAATGATGTTCCACGCTAAACTGTTATAGATGATGGCTATGACGCTGAAATTTATCGATGAGTAGACTCTATTGTGATATTATTCATTATTCATTTTGCTTGGGCTTTCCTTAAGTGCAGCAAATGGCGAGTTTAGAATTAATAAAAATTTGTACAATAATTCGCGTCACCATCACACACATTCGTTGAATAAAAAATTAAATTTAATAAAGGAAAATTGAAATTTAATAAAGGGAACACAGATTAAATTGCAAATTAAATTGTAAATTAAATTAAAACGATATAATGTAAATTAAATTGAGATATAAATTATATATAACATATTCCACATGTGTAAAGCATAGTAAGATACTTGAAAAAATTTACGATACATTCGGAAAGATTCTGTTGTCCGATAAGCCTAGAGAAAAAGGTGAATCCAAGCATCATGCAGTGATACTTCTCCTTTATCGTTTAAAAGTGACGTATTGTTTTACCGCGCCATCCTGTTGAGGCGGTCATGGACTATCATGTCGAAATAAAAATTCTGGCTGCGTAAGATTTCTGACACCGGAATTCTTATTTCCTCCCGAGAACCGAGCTTACACGATGTGTTACGGCCTCTTAACAGGAGTTTATTTGAATTCCTAGGAGATGCGCGGATAACGACATTTGCGGGCAAAGACGTCTGATACTAGCGTTAACCCTATTATCCGTCTACTTCTCCAAAAGCTACCAATTTTCAAGAATTTGGAATATCCATAAATATCGACCTCTACAATACGTTCCGGCGAGAGATTGGTGTGAATTTTATTTTTATTTATTTAGCATATCTCTCAGTACGACTATCTGAACCTGTTCACATGAAGTGTGAAAGTCAAATTTAAGATTAAAATTAAAAACCAAATTTTGCCTTGATTATCCCTAAATCATGACTGTATCGTGCGGGAACAATCGTGAATTTTACCATTAATGCCAAACCGCGGGCGTGTGGCTTGTGGACTTGGTTGCAACTCAATGCGACAAGATGGAATTACCGTGTGTATGATTACGTCGCTTAAATTGTCGCAACGCTCCGGTTCATAGTAATTTCACAAAGAGCCTCCACTTACTGCAACCGCTGATGAATCGGTACAACAGACTGATAAATAACCATAATTGCAGCCCACAATGAGAACTTAGTCGCAGCTGTGATTTTATATATATATATATATATAATTTTTTTTTTTCAACGTTTTAAAGCTCCATATCATGTGCACGCGACTTTATTAGCGCATTGCGGAATATATCTCACTTTTCTCTGAGTACGGCCAACGAATGTAAGATGCTTTTTCACTCTATCGAGTGAATCTAATACTTCTCTTTCTAACTCTCTCTCTCTATCTCTCTCTCTCTCTCTCTCCATCCTTATACATAAATGAAAACTTTCAGATTTTTCTAGATGAAAAATTCGCGTTTGATTAAAACAACCAAACTACATTTCCTAGAAAACACGCGCTATGATTTTGGGAAAAAAATTGTTGGCGTAAACTGCGCGATCCAGTTTGCGCAGGCGAAGTATCGAAGGGAATATTGCGCGCTACAGGCGCGTGAGAAAATTCAAGCGCAATATATCTTTTCGAAGAAGAACGAAACAGAGTAAGCAGAACGATTTATTTTACCCATAAATCTGACGCCCGGCTAGTTTTACGTCTTGCGTCTCCTATGTGTTGCGACGTAATTTGTCACGGAGGAAATATGACACAAATTGAACCCGCGTAATGAACCTTGCAACACACTGTCGTCAAACACAGTAGTCTCTGTCGTTTCGAGTAAAGCCGCAAGCTGCAACACTATTTATTCAATATTTAATTCGCATTCGTAGTCGTGAGCGTCCCCGTGGTCGTAACGATCTGACCGAGAGGATTCCGATAGTTCAGTTTCAACGGTGCGAAATGCCACCTCGTGTACACCTGTGTATGACTATTTAAAAACTTCAACTGTGCTCTCACCGTGTATCCCCGCAAGTTAGAATAAACTTATCGCGTTACAATGGCGCGTTTAACGGCGACCCCTGGCGAAAAACGGATCGCTAATTAACTGATAATCTCTCGACGTAGATCGCGTCCGTTGGAACGGGACGCTTAAAGTCGCCCATTATTCCCATAAATTACGTGCCGTAATGAGCCCGGCCAGTATCAACGATGACGACGGCGTTAATTGCTTTTAACGAGCCAATTATCCGCGTGCATCGGCTAGACCGATCGACTTTTATCGGTTTATAATTAAATACCCGCTATGCCCCCCCCCCCCTCCATGGAGGAGTTTCACCGTGACGAAAGTTCACGGATGTGCACCTGCCAAGGACGCGCGGCCTATCTCTCGCTGCGAATCGGGAGGACGGAGGCCGTCCTATTTCGTTCCTTTTAATTTTAATCTCAAGATCGCGGGAAATCGCACCGAGGTAATAAACAGAGATCGCGAGATCGTCCGCGGACGGCATTGACGACTAGTGCTCGCCACTAAGAAGGTACCGCGAAGGTTCCTCTATTTGCCCGCGCTTTTATCGCCGGGCCTTAATGGACACGGTCGACGTAATGAAGGAAAAATGACGCACCGGCGCGTTAACGAAACGTTAAAACGCAGCAAATCCCGAAGTTGCAACTTTATATTTTGTTACGAGCACGCGTATGTCGCCCGCTGAGTTTTCATTCGGCGGAACGTGTCATTAACGCCTTGCAGCACAAGCGGGCGAGCGAGTTTTATTGTGGTATTAACTCTTCCACTGAAGCAAATCAAATACGGACGTTACAATGTCGGCCCCGTTAATCCCGGTTAATAAGGCTAATTTCGAAATAAATTTTATCGCAGCACGCAGTACGCTTCGCGTTTCGTTTCACTGTCTGCAAAATTCATGCATTTTGCAACCCCGATATCTACTTGTAGAGGTGTGTGTGTGTGTATGCATAGAAAAAAATGCTAGAGTCAAATAAATGTAATTACCTGTTTTTTATTCTTTTAAATTAAATAATATTTTTATTAACTTGGATATATATTTTAATAGTTTATAATAAATATTCACTTGAATGCAACAATGCTTTAATTTCTAAATGAATTATTGAATGTAAATGTTAAGTGGTTCTTAATTTAAGGGAATATTTACTATACAGACTAAAAGATTTATTTAAATTTAGTATACGTGTTTGTTTCGCTTGCGTTTCTTTAATATAAAGAGCACAATTGATTTTGTTTGAATGAAAATGTTGTTAGTTTACTAGAGCAAATCATACTGTTTAATAGAAAAAAAAATAGTATCGTATAGAAGAAACATAATATTTGGTTTACGATAAAAAAGCGTAGGATATAATTTTTTAACACGAATATAGCCATAAGAAAAGATCGACTTTTGAGAAACCGTAAACTTACAAAGAACAATGGTTTACTTAACGCCACGGTGCTTCCTCAGTTTTAACAGCGTCGATATAATCGATGCAGCTGCAATTGCGCACACAAAACATTACAAATCACCGCGGCTAACTTATTTCACACGGAACAAGTTGAATAACAAGCTGACTGTAGTCGCCAACACCGTCGTGCTAATTTTGCGGAACAACCCCCGACGAGATTCTATCGATATCGATATCGCGCGAGATACGGAGCGCGCGGCACGACCGAGACGCCCCCGGAACCGAGAAAACGGCAACTGTCTAATTCATACAAAAAGTTCCTGCCGAGTTTTCGCCGCACGGTCCGCTAAGTGCGAAACTTCGGGTAGGCGAGAATGGCGTCTAGGTTGCCGATAAAATGTACGAGTGCTCTTCTGCCAGTCGGCGAGTGGTGTAATTTAATCGGGAATCAGAAGTCGGCCGATCGCTACGATCGAACTTCTCTAAAATTATGGCCAACCGCCGACACTGCAATCGTGCGCGATTGTGTGCGAATAAATTATCTAGATCTAACTGGTGGAGAATGAGAAAACGTTGCGCCGATAGCGAGTATAAATCACTCGGATGAGTTTGCGTATTCCGTTATTTGCAGAGGTATTCGCGACACGGTTATCACAATGATCGAATTTTAAACTTCGCAGTGATCGAAAAAAAAAACACGCAAAGCTTCTCCGGTATAATTAACGATATAATCGCAATTCGGATTTGTCATATCGGCTGATGCGAAAAGAAGCAGTTAGTGTTATATGAAATATATTCGCGCGTATATTATATATATAAATGTAAATGGCATGTATAAGTATATATATTTATTTCATTTATATAATTAGCGAAAATTAAATTTAGTCTATAATTTTCGTTTGAATTTCGGAATTTGACTCTAAATTATTTGTTTGTTTACATTATTTCTTCTATTTAATAATTGCATATTTATTTATTTATTTATTTATTTATCTTATATCATATCTTTCAACTTTGAAAGAAGTTTTACATTTCCATGACATAGAATATATATAAACATTTTTTTATAACAACGTACGTGCGTGTGCGTGTGTGTGTGTGTATTTGTGTACATATAAAATATCGTTAATGTAAATTGAAATATAGGACGTAGAATGTCCTACATAAATTGACATATAGAGAAGAAGTACCCGTCGCGCGCGGATTTGCATACGGATTACACGGATTACACGGTTATAACATTTTTTGCCACGTGTGTGCGCGAGAGCTTCCTCGTCGGAAAAGCAAAGGACCATAAATTGATGAAACAGCCATCTAGAATATACTATTTTCCACTAATCTTGTCTGCGCCGTACGCGGGCAACTTTTTCCAATCCGGAGGAAAAATCTGCGATGATGAAACGGCCGGAGAGCGAAACGCGCAAAATGTTGTCGTGGATTGATCTGCATTCCTATGCAGAATACTGCCGCCTCCACCACCAGAGGCGAACAACAGCATTCGACCCGTGTAGTTACATTCGCGAGCATCGTCGGCGCATTGTCGATGATGCACCATGTGCCATTCATGCATGTACGCCCGCCGGGCGCAATCCACCGGGCGTTACGGTAACGCGCAATTTTTATCGCTGTAAATTTTCCACTTTTTTCAACGAAGTTTACCAATTATTGACCGTGAGTTTGTTAGAGTTGCTACAGCCGGAGGGATGAGGGGACAAGAAAACGCGCAATTTCTCGAACGCGGCTCGAGGCAATATTTGAGCTGCTTTCGCAAACATGTCCGGTTACTTACCGAGGCACGTTTCAAATTTCCGTCCTTTTTCGCGACATTGAATCATCCAGAAACATAAAATTTATTGCCGTTGAGAGGGATTTGTATGCGTCGCTCGATAAGTTCAGCTTTAACGCTGATACGTTCATTTTAAATTTCAACGCTTAAACGATCTTTCTATGAAATGTAATGAAAGAGCGAAATGATTTAATAACTTGAGCGTGACGGCGCGCGCACGGCTAACTTGGACGTATAATTTCGTAAAAACGCGAGGTAAGGAGGACAGTGCGGATGAGACGTGAATATTCATAAATACGTATAAATTTGGCTTCTTTTGAAGTATTGCGTATATACACGTATATTGGAACGAGCTCGGTTTTAAGTTAACCCTTTGCACTCCGTTGTCCCCTCTCAGGGGACATCGTAATTCTAGCATATCACTCGGATGTCCCCTCTGAGGGGACATTAAAGTTTATTAGTGATTACGGGGAATCAACTTATTCCAGCACAACTTTTTGAGAAATGCATGTTTCCCTGAAGTTTTCTCTTGAAATGTAAATAAGAAATCAAATCAAAATATGGTAAAATTACTAAGATATATAAAAAAAACAAGTTCATTCACATCTTCGGCGGACAATAGACTAAATAATAAACTACATATTCCCGATGTGGGAGAAAGAAAACGGGACTGTATTGTTTGTTCTGACAGGAAAACGTCAAATTACTTATTATTGTCAAACGTGCACAAATCAGCCTGCAATGCATATTGGGGAGTGCTTCAAAGTTTATCATACTGTACAAAATTATAAAAAATATAATATTGATTTTTTTTGCAAATATATATTTCTCGATGTCTACCAATTCATATAAGTCCAATATCATTATAATACGTTACTTGGTTCCAAAACTATACTATATAATATGAGGGTTCGTAAATGTACGTTTTTGCGACAAAGTGGCGCTGAGTAGCTGGTAGCTAACGTCCAGAATGGTTCGGAGTGCAAAGGGTTAAATTTTTCAGAAATCACAGATGATGCCTTATACGAATTAAAAAATCCCATGCAAATTCTCTCGAAATTTGACACACATTATGGATGCGTACTAAAAAGTACGCTCCAAGCAACGAAAAGACTATTGCGCAATCCTCACGTAGAAAAATTCTGCAACTGCGATGAGATCTGGCTTCTATTCCGGATAAAAAATACGCTATTCCGTTTCAGTGTATTAATGTAATAAAACGTCGAGATAAAAGATTCGTTTGATTGCGGATCGGCGTTACGTCGAGCATATTTTTCTGTACACAGCAACGTTATTATTTAACACAAACGATAAGATATTTCAGCGCATAAATGTCGGAGTATTATTTCACACAGTTTCGCAGCTCGACGCACTCGGCATTATCCCGTTGTCCGTCCCAAAGCCGCTTTTTCATCAAATGCCTGCATTTTCAACAACGCACTCCTGGCGGTGATATAACGCGTAAACTCGCACGTTTGAATCGCTTCACGTGAAAATTTACCGCCCGAGGCGGTAACTTTAAGAGCTCGCGATCGAATAACGCATCGTCCGAGCACCGGTCGACTCCGGCCATGTTTCGCGTAAAATATGGATTTCGCGGCATTGCGTTTATGATCCTCGTTTGCTCAGACTCGAATCATCGAAAAAGGAAAAGGAAGAATCTTCGATAATGTTCAGACTACCGAAAGGCGCGCGATGAACTCGAAGGAAAAATACGCGATACGTATGCCGGAGGAGCGGTAAATATTTTTCCAGGACCGTGTTTCACATACACTTATATGTATAAAACTCAACATTTACCTCCGCCACGCTCCATGGCTATTCCCGTTTCGAAGCGAGCGTAATCTTATGCGTCGTGTGTCCGCGTGCGAAGACGCAGGTGCACTTTTTATCCTGTGTGTTACCGGTGACGGTGCAATATTTCCCGCGAAAATCTACGAGACGCGAGCGCTACGAAACGGGAATGATAAATGGTTATCGGAGCGTTATTTCTATACGTGTTTCACTACTGTTCTTGCGCGAACGTTGCATGTTATGATTGCGATAACAAATAGCGTATAACATTGGTCCCTCAACGATTGCGGAATACACACACATACATATATATATATAAAGTTAAAACCAGGTTAAAAATACAGTTGAGACGGAAGCCTTTTAAAAGCATAACACTTTGAGGATCACTTCTCCGTTATCGACGTTTATCAAGTTCGACTTCAACATCCTCTTACGTTTGTATAGTATTAGTAATATATAAATAAATTAATATTAATAATAAGTAAATTATCATGTAACACTCTGTGCATCATGTCAACATGCAAGTACGAGATTGTATCGTTGACTCTGCGATGAAAATTCGATCGGAAACCACTTGTTTCACTCTTACACTTTGCCGCGAGTAATCAAAACGGCGAACAAGCGACTTTCGCCCAGCTGTTTCGGCGGGGACAATTTACATTGCCTAAATTCACACCGGGCTGCGCGTACACGTAACACTTTCTACAAACATTTTACAGCGAACGCGCTGTAAAACGGTAATGATGATCGTTCGCGCCGTACTTGTCCGCTAATTGCATTCTGTTAGGTTCGTCGCGGCCTTAATGCGACGTTACCATCCGGTTTCCGATATGACGGGGACTAACGCGCCGTTTTTGTCCCGCTGTATGAAATTTCGACAACGCCAGCTCCGCGGACGCAAGCGCAATTTATCAGGGCAACACGCGCGATATCGTACCTGTGCACACACCAGTTTTAACGAGTTCATTTGGCGTCCTGAATGCGCGAGAGGGCCGCCCTCGCACGCGTTCGCGCGGCTGCAGCCGCGACGAGAGATGGCACACGTGCGAAATTTAATTATAAGCACGGACTGACGCGCATAACTCGGATATATTGTACACATACGCTCGCATCGAAATGAAATTTCAGTTGACGGCGTATCAGCTGCGCGATAATCCTCTGTCACATTTATTGAGCTTAATCGGAACTCAACGTGTACATGATTTTTGCCCCCCCCCCCTCCTCCTTCCCCCTCCCTCGACATTTCACGACGGAACAAAATGTCCCGCGCAAGCGGCCACGACCTTAATCGACCGAGTTTTTCTCCCCTGTGCTCGAGAATAAAGCGGCGCGATTCTGGCGTGGAACAATTACGAAATAAATATTCGCGCCCCGCATGAGTAAATCTTCTCCGGATCGAAATTAATTTATCGGGGAAAAAATAAAATAAAATTTCGCGTTACATCAGGAAATGAATTTATTAAAAAAGAGAGAGAGAGAGAGAGAGAGAGAATATTTATAAAATATTTATAAGGTAAACACACGCACAAACACACTTTGCACGTCGATGTATCTCCCTCCTTAATCGATAAACGCGGACGAAACTTCGGTTGCGACATGAATAAACATAAGAATAAATTTGCTTGTATTATTTCACGCGAATTAGTCGCGTGATTTTTGAAGCGTCGTTTAATGAATAAAAGGCCGACTCTTCGCAGACGCGTAATACGCCTTCATTTAATCTTCGCGCTTCTGCTAGAGTAAAACTCTAACGACCTTCAATTTAACCGCTAATTTTCAGGGCGCTCTAAACCCTCGGAGCGCATTTAAATGCATGAAGTTGCCTTTCACTACGCGTTCCTCACTTTATTTCCCGTACTCTAGCGCACCACCGACAAGAGGACCCAATATATTTCTCGCGAAGCACAAATTACCATCGTGCCCCCCCCCTCCCCCCTCTTCCCGGTACTTTTCCACATGTGGATCCATAGCACGGGAAAATGAACATCGTATACTCTTCGACTTAAACCACTCCGAGGGTAAATTACCGAGAGAGAAAAAAAGAGTTGCGACTGCTGTTCGGTGCAGCTTCGAAGCGTAAGACATTTATCACCCACACTCGGTCCTTATCTCGCAGGACGTAACTCTTTCTCTCGCCGTTTTACATACACATATTGTTTTACATTTGATTTAACATGAAATAAAAATCACTAACCGCTCCTTTGAAATTTCGATGCGCGTCCCGAAACATGTTTATCGACAATATCGTTATGCCCGTCATCAATCTCGCGATTGTCTCAAGCCGAAATTGTATCCTGCGCTGCGGGCGGACACGAAATACGGGAGATTGATACTTCTCGCAAAATCTTGAGCGCCCATTTTTGACCAATAACCGTGTATTCGCGCGTCGATACTGGGTCACTCGTGGCCTCGGACATATATAAAACGCGTTTCGCTATTAAGGTCAATTCTTCAACCGCGTCATGGCGACGTGTGCGACGTCGCCAGTTGTCTTGCATATGATTAAAACCATCCTGCATTGAGACGGAGCAAAAAATAATAAACATCTTTAATCATAGGCGTGTAATGTAATATACTGATATAAAAAAAAAAACGCCGAAAACAATTCTATTTTACGCATGATTTTACTACTATTAATATTTTCAAATATCTTAATTTAACAACCTAATCTTTTAACCGAATCTTGAAAATATTAGCGTGGAAAAAATGTTGTAAAAAGTTCAAGGGAGTTCATCATCGGCTAATTCGGTTCAACGGTGAGACCTCTTAATCGATTTTTTCAGTTAAGAGATGGCGCATTTCCTCAAGAAATTTAATGGAAATGTTCCAAAGATTACCATTTGCTATATATTACTTTAATAACACGATCTGTTAGCTGACTTTTGAGCTTTGAGAAACCGTTTTCTTAAAAATTGAAAGGACATACTGCGAAGGTTATCGTCTCGCCGGCTACCTGAATTAAATAACACGGTCTTTAATTTTGTATCGGTCAAAACCTTCTTCTGCTTTGAAGAAATGTCCTTAAAATATTAAGAAAGTATCCGTAGAGAAGCGTCAAAAGTTACTCATCCGAATTGCGCGTAAAATCAAATATTTCCAGGTCCTGCGATATCTCATAGATGATCTGTCGGGCTCGCCGATTATACTATTTATTTTGCCGCGTCGCATTCGTCGAAAGCATCATTCAAGTTACTTTCTTGGTATTTCGGTCAAGGAGCGATTTGATGACGGAATATTTTAGAACACGTACTCGAGAACGAGACCTAAAAGTCTCCGATGAGAAATTTTGGCAAAGACGCTATTCCTGCCGTGCCGTCAAAGAGAGAGAGAGAGAAGGGGGGGAGAGCACGGGTCCATAAAAATGAGCCAAAGGATCGAGAAAATCGGGATTGCTGCTTTTGCGTTGCTCTCAAGTGTACTTTGGCTTTCAGCCAGTAATCCGCCACAAAATGCGGCTTAACCTTTTTGTTGATATCAAAGGCGAGTACACACGCTGAAACGCCGCTATACGTACAACGGAGATATATTCTGCCGTCGCCTTAAGGAGATAATAAGTGCAAAGGAAGATCCGCGAAATCCGCGAGAGATTTTCCGCGATGATATTCGATGACGTCGTTTTGGATCCACGGATTTCTGCTCTTTATGTCGTGCTTTCGATGTACAGAGTACATAATGCGCGAGACAAGAAGAGATAGGATAAAACTCTTTTTTTCGTTTATAGGCCAATTTGCGAGGAGCTCGTCACATAAGCTTCACGGAATATGATACGGAATAAAAAGAGACAGGTCGTGAACAACGCGAAGCTATCTCGACGCATCGCAGAGCGTTTCGTTTCGGTTTAACGGCAGTCAGACGGCGTTTTCTCGAACAAATGCGCTTACTTTATACGTCTTGGATTTCCAAAGCGGTTCACCTCTTTCTTCAGTGTCCAAATGAGACCTTCTCGCGCGTCGCAACCTGTTTTATTCATTCATGCACTGTATCGACTCGACCCCCTTCACAACATTCTGCGCACTACTTTCGCGATACAAAACACCGCCTTTTCACGAAAAAGCGTCCTTTTTCTTGAAGGAGAAATCTTGGTTTTTTTTTCGAGAAGGAAGAAAGAAGGAGAATGAAAAGGAAGAAATAGAGGAAGAAAACGACGCTTTTGCACCGGAGAGGCGCGACTTCTTCTTCTTGTTCTTCTTCTCCTCCACGGATCAACTAGACTACTTCGGAATTTAATTTAATTCTCCTCGCGAACAATTTTCACAGTGCAGCAAACGAACGAAGAAATTATGAAGCTCCGTTCGTGAGCTTAATCGCGAAGACGCCTCAAAATTTCTTAGCCGCGCGATGGTTAAACGACTCGCCATCACCAGCGATGTTTCGTAACGAACGCAAAAATAGATCGCGTTACTCGAGAGTTCCCTCGAAGAAAGATGGGCGTCATATTATTTCTTGGCGCACATAGATATAGTACGTGTACACGCGCGTGATTACCTCCGACGTTCTCTCGGCGCATTTTTATTTTGTCATTAGCCGAGAAACTTCGCAGTGACTGAGGGAGATATCTCGAACTTTAATCGCGAAAAGAACTTTGAAACGGCACGCTGCTCTGCGACATGCTCCTAGGAAAGGAAGTTGCTTTTTTTTCTCCCCTTCGCTCATCTAGAGCCGCGTCGAAATCGTGAGATCTATGACCCCGCATAGAAATGTTCTTCGATTATCCCATATATACAACACAGCTTCCGATTAGAATACCTAAATTTGTCCCAAAATAGATTATTCAACTGGATTCCAATTAGATCCTAAAAAAAATTTGTTACGCGAGATATCGTTGAATTGTTAACAAAATTATGGGGACGTGATATTATCTGTCACGCGGACAAAGCGACGAGAGAGTCGCCAATAAAACGCGAGTGCGCGTCATTATAAAGCCGCGTGAGGTAATTTTATAAAAGTGTTACGAGCGAGTAGTAGTTTTTCCGCTGGCGCGCATTACAACTCTCATCTGATTTCATAAAAATGGAAACACACGTTAATCACGATTAATAACGTTTTCCCACCGAGCGCAGATATTTGCCTAGGATATTTTTCCGCTTGTAAAAGCAATAACGTCGTGTCAAACGTGCTCGGTTTTATTACGACTTTGACTTTTTAATCGCTTTATTTCACGGAGTCATTTCTCTCTCTCTTTCTCTCCTCCTCCTTCTCTCTCTCCCTTGCGTGTAACATCATACAATTATACAATACGATAAGTAAGCGAAGCACGTACGAGCGGAAAGTTAGCATTTCAGAGACAGAGCAGCAATCAAGATTAATACTGTATCTTGGACGCGACGTACTCTTGGTGGTCACGACGGGTTCTTTATGTCAATACGTTCATCAAAGGGTCCATTAAACGTCGCATGGTAATTCAAGGGAGATTTATAATGAAGCAGCTTGCCTCTTGAATTGGATTTATAATGAGAGACAACGCGCGGAGAATAACCGCGTTTACTCGTAGCTCGCGCATGGCACGCTCTCGTAACCAACGACGAGTGTACTTTAAATAACGAACGCCCGTTGTTTCAGCGCCCGCACCGGGGGTAATGTTTTTCTTCCGGCACAATAAAACGCGGTTGAGAATTGTAAAACTTCATAGTGGATATATACACTCGTTTTTGCCTCATGAAAAGTGACGCATGGTCCCGTTGCGACGAGACGCGACTTGAAACTCCGCGCTCCAACTTTTGTCGGCGTTGTCGATGTGTAATTAGCTATCGTGCCGCGGATCGCATAAAGGTGACGCTCGAAAAAAAAAAAAATATTCGGAGCGTACTCTGAAAGCACAGCTAGTTTCGTGAGTTGTTATAAAAACAAATAGCGAAATTAAAACGCGTGGTGCTATTTAATAATTAAAAAGTATAACCCCTCTCTTTTATCTGTATTAAAGTCACGCTGAAAAATATATTTAAAAAAAAACACATACACACATTAAACTACATAATAGGATGACAGCACGTGTAATAAAAAATATATCAAAAGCGACATGATTTTGTACACATAAGTGTAGAAAAATAGCATAGTTGGATTTGCGGCATTGTTGCGGAATTGAAAGATCATTTTGTAACTTACTTCTCGGATACACTGATATATCGATCCTTCTAGCGATGATCTCGCTCGTAAAGCTTCGATCGGTAAATTCACACAAATACGGAGAAGCTAAACCGCGGGCAAAGGTCAACAGCATGAACGGAACCGTGCGCACGTACCGCAATCTGCTGCATTACCGCAAAGACAAACGTGCGTTTCACATGCCATTAGTGGGCCAATTGGGAAGCGGGTACACAGTGGGGGCCTTGTCTTGCCGAGAGTTGGGGCTGCGTCTTTCTTCCGTTGCACCCGCAGCGTCATCAGGACGTGTGACGGATTCCTGCGTCTGGCATGTCGCTACGCTGACCTGGCTAGTGTCACGGGAGTTGAGGATGATAAGAAGGGGCCCTTGTGTGAGAAACTGAGTCTCGGCCGTGCGAACGCTAAACTGTTAATTACTATGGCCTCGCGGGACGGTTCGCGAATGCGGAAATACGCGCTTCACCCGCGAATTCACCGCCGCGTAACGCGCACATTTTTCGCGTCCTCGTCTAGCTTCCTTCGAATTCCGCGATAAATCACCGCGACGAGACGTCAGCGTTTTCAGCGCGAAGTAAGCGAGCGGAATCGCGCGCGCATCCATCATCGTCGCGAAACGACCGGCGACGAAGATCGAAAGTGTGCGCCCGCGAATTCGCCGACGACGCTCGATCGATTCGGCTCGCGCGCGGAAATCAGCGATCGCTTAGGAGATAGTTACACGGATAGGTTACAGCCGCCGAGGCAAACGCATTTTTTTTATTCGAGTACAGAGCAAAAGCACTAAAACCGACGTAGGTATAGTAAACCGATATACCCATCGGTTTCTCAGCTATAAAATACTAAACCCTATCGGTACATAAATTTTATTTACCGTATACACACTAAAAAAAAGCGCGTTACAGTCAAGTAAATAATTACTTCAATGTTTTTTAGCAAATTTTTTTTACTTGGATTAAGTAAATTTTACTTTGATCGAGCAAATATTACTTGAATGTAGAAAAAAGTGTTACATTCAAGTAATATTTACTTAATCCAAATAAAAATTTGTTAAGTAGTATTGAAGTAATTATTTACTTGATTATAGCACTTTTTTCTGCGCAATAGTTGGAGCTAAAACGCAGTTTTCCGTTTGCAAGCACGCGTTCGGTTGTGTTATTAGCGTCGTTTGATTTTTCGTTGTGCTGAAGTTTTGTTGAGCTTTAGCACACAATTTTTTACCGTGTATAGAAATGTTTCTGGTTTGCATCAAATATAAGTATAAATTTTTATTTCACATTAAGGCCCTTCGGAGCCCAAAACCAGAATAATATGTCGGTTTTGACGTTTTTCCTTTATTACGAACGATGTAGAATTTGTAATTTATGACGTATGTATCTGCAAGAAATTTAAAGCTTTCTCACGAAAATCTAATTAGAGATCCTAATATCTCGCGGGGTTTTAATTTTCAGCATGAAATATCTCGGCATTTAATTTAAATGGCCAGTTTATTTTCAGTGAAAGAAACGAATACGGCAACATTTTTTCGCGCTAATTTCCAGCCTTTCTGAAACAGAATTCGTACACACACACATATGCAGCGAAAAAATCGCTCGAGAGAGAAAATTCCGGCGGCGAGCGCGAACTCCCGCAGATTATGGCATCGTTCTCACACAAACGAGTTCGCGGGATCGCGCCGATGCATTCTCACACCGAGTCCTCGTCTCACGATTCCGAGAGCGCTCTCAGGTGAAATCTGATTAATCCGCCTTTCTCGAGCGATTCTCGATCCCGGAGGGCCTGTTATGATCCACCCAGTGGATCGAATCTCTATTCGCCGCGATGTTCGACGAAACTCGTAAAATCTTCTCAGGGCGAGGAAGGGGATCAACCGCGTTATAGTCGCATTACACAGATAACGCGACGTCGTCAGTCGCCCACGCGCTAACGAGTTCAGTGGAAAGACCTTCCTTCCGTGGACGAATGATGGGAGAGCCGACTCGCTAGCTGCAGGAAGTCGGTATATATCCGTTCGACTGTACAGCCCTCGTATTTGTATTCGGATTTGTATTCATGACGCTCGCCCGGCTCAGCCGCGCCGCTCGTCCGCCAGAATTTTCTCCGTTCGCTTCTAAGAGGACGCGCCTTCTTCTTTCTCGAACACTTCGAGCAGCGAGGAATTTTCCAATATGCACATAGCGTATAGCTATGTAAATTCGCCTAATCAACGTCTCAGTCTAACGTCGACCTACGATCGCAACTGCTCGAATTCTTCTTCACTTCTCCCCGAAAGAGACGAAGAAATCATTTTTCACCGGTCGAATCTTTGAAAAGAAAAAATTTAAATTAGCGCGCTATCTAAGAGGCACAATTTAAGAAAGTAATGATTTCCTCAGCAATGCCGATAGAAGGAAATTGATTCAGCCCTCCTCGATCAAAGGTAAACCGAAGGGGATGAACGGACTTCAGAAGATTAAGTTGTATGAATATAATTAGAAAACAAAACTTTCGATTCCCTAATTAACGCGAACATGTCAAGGAGAGAAAGTGAAGACACTCCCACATATTCATATCGTAACTTTCCACCTAACGCGTTCTCTTCAGATAGAACAGAGAGTCACGACGTCAACCGCGCGATACAACGGCGCGTTTTTACCCAGATCAATTTTCGATATGTAGCTTTATATTTAGATGATGGTAAGTCGGCCAACTCTTCCCGTTACAATGATCGTGCGCGACCTGCACCTGAACGCGTGATCAATGGCGCGCGTTCGCCGCCACCTCGCCTACGACTATTTCACACCTCAGAGGCATTGGCCATGCAATGAAGGCCACTCGAGAGCTCGGTTCCGCTCCCATTTATGACTCTTACAGTCCTACTTATAACCCTTCTCACGGCCGGAAGAGAGACGCGCAGCGCACGCCTGTAACTTTGCACCTAGTGCGGCCGATGGGAGACCGTGCACGTATAAGTACCAAAAATAGAGGAGAAGCACCATAATCAAACGTACCATTTACTTTTTTAACTCTGAAGCCTTGTTCAAGGGGAACAATCAAAATTTATGCGCACGGATACAAATCAGAAACATTTCTCGGAAATATATGACAGTCTTGATTATTATAGATTTTTTGTAAATAATTATTAGGTAAAATGTTTGAAGATTGACACTTCGAGAAATTAGATCTCGAAACTGACATAGCCATGATATGTATAGGAAATTATTGAAAAAAATAGAATAAAAGTACCAAAATTATATTAGAACAACTCATGGGACAACCTAAACTTAATTTTTCTTGCATGGTTCAATGACGATAGAAATTGACACAAGATCCAAAGTGATTTAAAAAGTTCAAAACTCACCTTATAAAATAGCATTGTCCAATTACTTACCGCTGATTCGTTACTTCGATTTTCGCAAGAAGATAGCTCGACAAAACTTCAGCACAATGAAAAATCAAACGACGCTAATGTAATATTAATGTATTATTATATACTAATATAATAATATAACCGAACGCACTTGCAAATAGACACTTCCATTTCAGCTTCAACTAGTGTAAAGTAGACGAAGTTCATGCACTGTCCGACAGAATCTAGTACTTCACAGTTGAGAAACATGCGTATGTCGATTTACCATATCTGTGCCAGTTTTGATGCTTTTCTTTTATCACAATTCTTAATTTACTTCCTTGACATATCGAACTGACGTGATTGCTAATATCCAACTTTTGCGAAAAAGCAACCAACTCGAATAATAGCGAGGTAGTGTGAGCACAATTAGCTTTTCCGTTTTGCCGGCGTGTGTAACGCGAGTAGATCTAATTTGATTTCTCTAACGATCCCGAGAGAGAAAGAAAGAGGAAGAAAGGAAAATATCACGGATATTTCCTTTTTCAAAAAAGATCGCACTTCGCAGTTTTCGCGAGATCATACAATGTGAAGTACGATCCGAAGTTCCGTTCGCAAAACTCTGTCAAGCACATTGATATGCGCGTAGCCGATATCGGCGATTGCTTCCGTCGGCTCCTTGCGCATCTTTTTTCGGATGTCTGTCTCAATCGACATAAAGTCTATTCTCAGACACGCGGTTTGAACTCGCACGTGCCTCTTCTAGTTGAGCGGGGCGCCGACAATTCAGCCGGGTGTGCGCCAATTCCCATGGAACGACTCTCCCTTTGATTTAAATCTCGGTTGACTTGTGGAAAATTGACTTGCGCGCGACATCGTCCTTGGACGGAAGCGAGGACGCGTCTTGAAGCGCGCCTGGAAGGTACAGCTGTGCGTCCTCGCGATTTTCACGCCTCTTCGCGAAATATGATGTGTACATTGTAAATCTGAGTGTGTTATTGTTATTCTCGCATAAACCGCGTAGTACGACCGCAGCTCTTTTCACATGTTTTTTGCCATTTAAATCACAACGTGTTAATTTGACACTTTTAAACATCGCTCGCTTATATGTGCGACGATACACGATACTTAGATTTGCAACGTATATCTGACTTTTATGTTTATTCTAGCCTGGATAAAACAATCATAGTGGACGTCATGCAGTTTAAATAATTAGAAGATAAAAATATGATAGATACATTAAATACATATTGTAAAATAAAAAGCCTTTAGTTTCATTCAGTATTAATTAATAATATAAAATGCGCTATTATAAATTTAAGTTATTTTTATAAGAAATTACAAACCAATCATTTTGACTACTTTGGTAATTCTAATTACCGAACTAATTTGTACTCCTAATAATAATCATTGCGTAAAATTTATCTCAAGTGAAATACCCAGATTTGAGTTTAGAGTTACACGTGAGTTTTTTCTCCGTTAAATCGCGATTAAATATAATTTTACGTATATTTTACGAGTCAGAAATGAAGAACTCGAGTTTTTAACTCTAAATTCGTATCTGAATATTTTATATGAGGCGTGTTTCAAGATTGACGATAATTAACACGGGCCATAGGATGCGAAGAGAGCGTGATTTCGCGCGCACGAGTTTGCCAGATGAATAATATAAATTTATTTATCTGCGCACGAAACACCTTTTCATCCGCTTTAAATGCATCAGAACAGTCGCTCGTAATATTTAATAGCACGCTTGAAATAATTATACGTAATTGCCAGCGTAAAGCCCGATGCGCGCGCTCTACATTTCGCGGAGTATTCCAAGTCCGATGACTTTAAGAATCGACAGTGTTTCTACGTTGCTACGCTACAGAAACGTCAAAACAAATGTTATCGATCAACAGAAGCGCCCGGTTTCACCGCGCGAGTTCAACGTGCAATGCCCCCTTCATTGATCAAACAATATAACACGATACATCTGTTCGCGGGCCGCGCTTTTCGGGCTAATCAAGGCAAAATTTCTTGACGGCGAGTGAATTAAAACTTCCCATTAGCGTGCGATTTGCGGCCGGGTAGATCAAGATCAATGGCGAAATAATAACAGCGGGCATGGAATTAATATCTAGACTTAATTCTCGCATGCGAGCCGTTACATCGTGAAGCATTACGTCGCAATTTACGACGGAATTACGCGCGACAGGTTGTCTACCGGTATGTAGCGTAAAAAATTTAAACTCGAAACGTCACGAGCACGAACCTTCCTCGTTGTCGATGCATACGGGAGTTCGAGCGTATTCTTCGTCAAATCAAAAAAACCCAGTCCACGTTACCCTTGCACACTCCGTGCGCGATTTATATTTTATACGCGGAATTTTATACACACACACACACACACACTCACACGAACATACTTCTCAGGGTCTCTTAGAGCTCGTGAAATTTCCGTCGTCGCCGGAATATATTTCGCGACCCCTCCTTTCACCTCGATACCCTTATTCCCCGTCACGGTCGTGGAGGCGAGTCGGTTAAAAAATATAAACGCAAAAAAGTACGCTCCTCCTCGGCGTGAAAGCGTCGATCGCGCGCGAGTCAAGTCGCGTAACTTGTACTCGCCGGCGCGCAATTACGTCATTCCTGAGCAACCATCCATATATCCGTACATTGTGCCTATCCAGCTGGCATCAGGACCCATCTGTTTCTGGATCGTCGGTTTGGACAATTGGCTGTGTGTTCACTATGCACCACTTTATACATCGCTACCGCGCGCCGGCTATCGCCATTAACGCCGTTCCATAGCGCGTGCATCTCTCGTCTGTATTGAAGCGAGAAGATGCGCGCATAAATCGCGCGAAAATCGTTGCGGCCGTCGGGAACTCTAATGTTCATTGCTTTATAGCCAATTCGCGGCCAAGGAGTAATGATATTTATGCGAAATTGAATTCCACCGCCTCTCCATAGATGTTACTTTTAATTCTCTCAATTTGCGCGTTAAAACGCATGTTTTATATTTAATATATATCACGTTAAAAATATTATATTAGATTTAACATTATTTTATTTGTATTTCGTGGTTCGGTTTGAAACGAATTCCGACGTCCGCCTCACCGTTCTCGTAAATATCGGAGATTCGATACACCGCCACTCTTAATCTTGATGTTGCTGACAAACGATATGAAATTCGAGACGCCAAGCTGTTATTCTGTTTTCGAATCCCTAAGTGGAACAATCCCTTTATCTCCCGTAGATTGGCACGGGATCTTTGTCTGAATCTTCAATTACGTCGGGAATGCGCGCTGTAAAATTAAATAGACGTCTTCTAGCGTGAAACTACAGACAATCTTGGCGCCGATAGAGAGCTACAAAAATGCTGATTAAATTTTTCCCCGTTGCGGAGCACAACGTCGCAAGTAAGAGATGTAGGAGACGTTAGGCAAACGTTATAATACGAGCAGTAAGTCAACCGGATCATAACGTTAAACAAATATTCTTGGAGCCCACGAGAGGGTACATACGCGCGCGTATGTAAAATTCTCTAAGCTGGAAAATCCCGTTTCTTTTTCTTTCTCTCTCTCTCTCTCTTTCTCTTCACCTCTCCTCTGCCTCCCTCTTTTTTTCTCTATGTCTGTTGCCTTTGACTCACGACGCAACGTTCGTTTACTTAGCTCGCTCGATTATCTAGAAAGTTTACTGCCGGAAAGAATATTTCTTGATGCATAAATTTCTCGAGCTATATTCGTATTCCAATTTGCGATACGTGTACTGCGAAATATGCACTCGCAGTTCTTCAAACACGTCACCGAGGCGCGTGAAGACACCGCGGAAAAATGTCTCAAGCCCGTCGAATATTTACACGTGATAATAGAATTTCGATTTGAAGCGTGTGTCGCAATTACGATCGTATCGACAAACGCAACAATGACACGACGCGGAAAGAAACAATTACCCACGGTCATCTGGACAGACCGTTAAGTGCTTTGGACTTTCTCTCACTCGTTTTTCCGTTTAGGACATTTTCAGTCGGCGTGACCGTAGAAAAATACCGGCAAGTCCGCCGAGACTTTCGTTCGCCCTCAGCACTCAATTACGCCGAGGATTTATCGCGAGGAAGAGTATTTTGCAGCCGGCAAAAGTGGACGCGCGCGCTCCGATGGACGGTTTGGCTAAATAATTGCAGCGTGATGCGTTCAGGGCTCTATTCCGCTTTTTCCCCGTCATCCTCTTTATCCGCTCTGCTCCCGGAGCAAGCTCGCGTTTCGAGGCGAAAGAAGTCCCGTGTGCTCTCAATGACGTTTCAGCGTGCTCATTCAGACGTTCCACGATGCAACGACAATCTCGCCGCATTATTTCCCCATCGATTTTCTTCCGTCATATCCGCAATGACGGGAAAATATATAATACGAATGATTTGGAACTATAATCGCAATATCGTTACTTACGTTATAAAAGAACTGATTTTCTCGCGAAAAGACGAAATAAAGAAATATATTGGATGATAAAATTATAATACATTTACATGTAACGGAATTTCTCTCTCGTGATGTCGGTTACAATCCAATTTACTTTCCAAGTATACTCCGTAGCGTGCAACGTTAAACGGGATTTCGAGACAATCTGATCGACGTAGCGATCCAGATCTACGTGCATTACGCGATTAAGCACGCGGTAGATTGACTCCGCTGCATCAAGATCCTCCAGCGTATCGAGAACACGCCCAATGACTCGTGTCTCTGGTGCATAACGCATCAGCAAGGTCGATTACTCGCCTTGGTACTGATAGCCGTCATCGTCATCGCGCCCCTCGGGCTATAAATGTGCAAATAAGCGAGCACGCGAGCAACATTATTTCCCCGCTATAAACACCGCCACGTTTTTATCGCGTTCGCCGAGTGGAAATTTGCGCGAACACATTTCTCGTGACGTAAGCTTCATTACACACGATGCAACACGTGAAGCATTTGTATCGCTTAGAAGTTAATTACGAAGACTGTAATTCCGATAATGCGCCCTACAAACGCGACGTTTCGCGGTTTTGTACGCATCCCACCGCGAGATAATTCCCGTCCGCGAGAAGAGGAAGAACGGAATCGACTGCAGTCGCTTAGAAGAGAACGAAACCCTCCGGCTACTTTACGAGCTGCGAAATATGCATTCCCGAGATAAATTCCCCGTGTAAGAGGGTAGCGCGGAAGGAGCGAATAAAAGTTGAGACGGGCGACGGCGCCGCCGAGTCGAGAGAGCCTTTGCGAGATGAATATGTATCGCGAGACTTACCGGGCGCCATTTGTCTCCGGATGGATCCAGGACGTTTTGGGTCGACGCGAATCAAGAGCCACCGCGGTGACGAAGACGAATAACTTCGAACCCCGCCAAGATAACACCGAGCGCTGACTTCGACGACAATGCCGAGCGGGGATACGGTTCATTTTTTTGCAGTTCAACTCGTGAAGTTCTCGCGATTAAAAAGCGGGAGGAGCAACGCGATTATGATTAAGCGAACCAGCGAGGCTGCAGTTATTAATTTTACGAGTTCTCTGGAAACTGCGAGTTAATTCGAAAGAATGTTGCAAGCGAGAGAATGTAAAGTTTCTCTCTCTTTCTCTCTCTCTTTTTATTGTTTGCGCGCGAGCAAAGCAAATTTTTGCAACTAGCCTCGATTGCTCGTGAAAATATAATTTCCGTGCAAAAGGGCGTATCTCAATTACAAAATAAATTAACTCCGATGGTTATTAATATGATGATAATCTGCGTATAAATCTGCAAAATCATCTCTGATACATAATCGACACACGTTATGCAATTATTTATAATTCGCGCGCGTGTTGATCGTAGTACATTGTTGTAACATGTGTGTACTTTTCGCAATGTTTTCAAATCGATACGCATTAAAATGGTATTAAGCGAAATCGTTGATACTTTGTTAAAAGTGTCAGAATTTCACGCGCGACGATCTTACCGGTCACACAAACGACCACGCCGGCCTTTGTTTAACAAGTGTTGAATAATTCCGTATCGGATAGCAACACGTGCCGCTGTAACACATCCATTATTCCCCAATTGCGATCGAAATGTAATACGCTATGAATATGTATACAGCAAGAGCAGTTTCTATTATTCTAGCAACTCGAACGTCTCAAGGTAAATGGTTCAGCCTCGGTGCAAATAGAATTACTAGTAGATAGCAGTTATCGCGCGAGATTATGTCTAGAGTATAAAGCAGATATTTGGCAGGTAATGAGTAATAATAGTTAAGACAGTTTTAGAAAAATATGTAAGTTCAAGTTAGTAGAGATTACGGATATTTCATATATTGCAATTGTAGGCTTCCTTCGTCGTGGAGTTCAAGTAATTGGTCGGTAGATTTATTTTCTTAGATATTTTCTCGAATTGTAACAGCATATTAATTGAAACACGATCTACACACATGCAAAATTAGAAAAGGATCGGTCATATCGAAGTTGAGATAAATGAAGTCAAAATTTCGCGATATTTGCACGAAGACGATATTATGTTTTCAATTTATCGCCATCATTAAATATCGGATTTTCGAGAACGCTTTTCGAGACAGAGATTGCCGCGTAACACCGATGTATTAGCAGAGAACGGGAACACGTCTCGTGTCGTTGAAGTACGACCGCGCGTTCACGTCAGCTCTCGGTACACCGGTGCACCAGCGATCGCGTGCATTCTCCGGTACCAAAAAGCCGTCGATGCGATGGAGAATGCGCTCCTTAGGACCGCAAGTTATTTTAAGAGAACTGGTTTGGTAGCTGTGCTATATTTACTTTTCTCCGGCACGCCAAAGTCATTGACAGCGTCCTCTGCCTCGTACCTTACCTCCCTCGTCCTTCGCACTTGTGCCGAACTGTAGTTAAATGGACTTTTGCAAATCCATCTTTCATACCGCCGCGCGCGACTTATCGATTCGGGGCGACGCGTCATCCCGCTCAATTTATAGTCGCTCTTCAAGCTTTTAATCATTCGCAAATATTTGTATTATGCAAAGCGCTTTGCACGCGAAGCAATAATGAATTGTTTTTTCTTAAATTGCGAGACGTGCTATTTTTAAACATCGCGTTCAAGAAGAGCAATGCGGCAATAATATAAAAATGTCCAGGTGTTTAAGTAGCGTTAACATGTACGATGAAATCATTGCGAAAGTTAACGTATAAATCAAGAATGCAATGTCACTCCGCAGACAATATCATAGTTCGCCGTAAAACGGCTATTTGTGCGCCCTGTGCAAACTTCAGCGTAGAAATACGACGCGGCGGCGCGTGCGTCCGGCTTCGGAGAACAATTTAAATCGTCATTGAGGATTTCCCCTTAGAATTCAACGATTCGTTCGCGGACCGTGAAACGAGTAGGGATCGTGCTACAGTCGAGATTAAATTGTTCCTAGCAATAACAAAACTATAGACATTGTACTGCGAGTCTTATTGGACGTCGACTCAGTTTCGAAGAGATCCTCTCGACCATTTCCTACCGCTCGAGCTGAGCATCGCTTATCCTCTATACCGATGTTTGTGTAACATTTATGGCATTTTATCTGCAGCATGCACACATACCGAAGATAGAAACTTCTCAAACGTTTCAACGTGAAAAAGTATTTACCAACGTATGTATCTGTTTATTCGAGAGATTCGAAAATTGAACGCGTTTATTTCAAAAGATAAATGCTGCACACGAAGAGGCGCATCGAAGTATCTTGAAACGTCGAGAATCTTAATTCAATCATTAATCATTGGCACGGTGCTGACCGGCGACGCGACGTTTATAGGAAATGCATCAGAACTGACATAGATATCGTAAACCGACATACCTGTGTTTCTCGGCTGTAATGATGTCGATTGAACAGAACATGAATTTCGTTTACTGTGTGTAGCAGTCGGGGCTGAAGTGACAGTTTCTCCTTGCAAGTTCGATTGTATTGTTAAAATCGTTTGATTTTTCGTTGTGCTGACATTTTATTGAGCTTCCTGCTTGCGGAAATTAAAGTAACAAATCCATGCATATTAATTTATATTTTTAATTTATACTTTACATCTTCAATAATGTTTTAGAGCCCAAAAACAAAATGGTGTGTCGCTTTTGATGTTTTAATTGCGAGAAAATTCTGCGCCCTTTATCGATCTCGAACGCGACTGAACGCGACTACGAATTTTCGACGAAACAATGGCGGGACATACTTCTGACGGCTGTGCTGAGTGCATTCCCTGATGCATTTTGCCCCAGGGAGCAGCGTATTATTATTCATCCACATATGCGCGTCGGGCCTTCGTTGTAAAGTGAATGTCGAGTTGCGGGAATGCTCAATCGCGACGAACACTCCGGCCGAATTAGGCGGACAAGGCCCAGCGATGCAACAGCTGAGAGAACCCATTCAGACATTATTTTTAATGCATCGCGGCCTACTCGTCAAAATCTCGGATCGTATCGAACTTTTTAGGCGGCTAACTCGACTAAACCGCACTCCAACATTGCAGATAAAGAACACGGCCCTAAAAGTCTCGCGATCGATCGGTCGTTCGATAAAGCTCTGATATTCAATCTGCGAATGTGAAAATTTAATATTACAGAATTCCCACAGGGTGGAAAATATCTTACAATACATGTACGAAGTGCTTTCCCAAATATTTCGCAAACGGGAAATCAATGGTCAGAAAATTCCCGCGAGTAGTACGTATGAATTATGTAAATGTATCCTCCGATTGAATGCATGATTGAATTTATCGGCGAAAAGGACTTTCTGCTGCGTCGGGGGTGAAAGGGGGGGAAGTGAATTAAGAGTTACACGATGCAGGGGGAAATAAAAAGACGTGAAAATAAATATCGCGTCGAGGGAACGCTCGATTGCATCGGACACTCCGACCGACTTAGCGAGAGGAGTTTCTAACTCCGAGGAAATAGGCGACCGAGTTGCTGCCAAGTTCCGTAATTTTACACCAACCGGGATGTGCAAATACAAAGTACTCTGTCAGCGTGGTGTGATATTTTGCGAGCAAATTATCTGGGCTTGAACGCGTTTCTCCGCCGCGACCAAAATCGCTCGAGAAAACATCCGTTAGAAGGCCGGGAATTAATCGGGACATTGTATACACCACTTTCCATTAATAAAACACAATTGTAATTTCGCGGGGACATATCGAACAGATAGGGTAGTGCATATCAAAGAGTATTGGCCGAGAGAGTGCTCTCGATTGTATCGAGAACTCTGACCGAATTAACGCGAAGGGGTTATCGAGGCAAAAAAGAGACACGAGTGGAAACGAAGTGCATCAGTTCTCAACTTGACAAGCTCGCAGCTGCAAAACATTTCACTAATCCGCTGTATTCGCGTTGTATATATATATATATAAATTCGCGCGCATTTTTCCCCCGATGAATCCCACAAGAGAGGAAAAGACAATCAATTATTAGATCAACCGGGCAATTCCGACGGATTACATTAAGGCATTTCGCTGCTGTTTAATGACTGTGATAAGTTGTGATAACTGATAAAGGCATCGGGAGAAATCAAGATCGGAATGGAAGAGATCTGGAATGGAGATATATATAATCAGCCTGAATCAAAAGCTAGCAGCCAAATAGTATAGAATAGAGTAAATTTCGTTGTTAATTTGTTACTGGCTGATTATTCATGAAAAATAAAGAATTGATTTTCTGATTTAGCCATTATATATAATATTTACTTGACTTTCATATAACTAACACATATGTCACTATATAAAGATGTACGCATTAAAAAAGTTGTTTTCGGTCAAGAAATAGAGAGAGAGAGGGGGGGGGGGGGGAGAATGATGCGATCGTTATCCGCCTTTTAGCCCCGCTCCACTGGTTAGTGCAGCGACGTTAGACAAATTTACCACTTCGCGGCTAGACACTTGCGTGGTTCAATTTTCACCAGGGAATATACAAAACGCGCCGTTTCCATCGATTTCGGCTGAAAGAAAAAATTCGATCGGTGCGAAACAGCAATATAATAATCGCGCTGTGTACCAAGAACTTTCTAAAGTAATAAGTTTAAACAAGTCCCCCGGAACAAGAGACTCTCTACGCTATATTTGATCTAGCGTTGGAATCCGACCGATTAATTAATCAGAGATGGCCCAACCCGCATGGAAAGCGATTACATTAGCATATTTTAAGCGCGATTTCTACGAGCGCAGATGATACGAGAACAATATCAGGAAAGTGTTGAAATCTGGGTCTCCACGCGGCTCTTCGTTTCTACACACTCTCGAGTGTTTTTCGTGGTTTCCGAACGTGGCTCGTTCTCGGCGAAGCCCTGCTTGTCTGTAAACGAGCGTAACGGCGGCCAGGAGGCGGGCAGGAGGAAAACGTAAAAGGTACGTCAGGTCGCGGAAAAGCGATCGAAAGTTACGTTACGCGCGCTAAGGGTTTAACAGAGCGAGAACGAAAGCAAACACGAAGTCAAAAGGACGCTCCATTGCCATCCGGCAGAATTAGCGAGCCGTCAGAGGGGAGAAGCCTGGTGCAAGGAGGAAGTATAATAATTGGATGTCAACACCCACAAGTGTGCGCGAAACACTGGGGCGTGCGCCGGTACGTTTCGCCTAGCGTGCCATTCCGTCCATTCCATGCACCCCGTCTCTTCCTTTGTCGGCTTTGTTCCTTCTCCTTCCCGTCAAAGGTGACCCTCGCCGCGCTCATTCTTCCATTCCTCCCTCGCTCCCTCCTTCTGCTCTCCGTACGGATTCTGCCGCGCGTATAAATAAAATAAGACTTCCTTCCTGTCTGTTAACGCATCCCGACACGCGAAGTGCGAGCCCAACAGGAGAAAAGGGACAATCAACGGGCGTCTCGGTGGAGCCTCGCGGAATTACGTCGCGTCGTTTGAATCATTTATCTCGCGGCGACCGCGTCTGGTCTGCGACCTCGAAGAAACGACGGACCGGAGATAAATGACTATCAGAGATAAAGCAGTTAGAGAACTCGCACAGAGTCGAACTAATGCCAGCGAAGAGGCAAAGGGGAAGAGAGAGAGAGAGAGAGAGATCCGGTTAAGCGAGTTATAATTATAGGATTATTGCCCTTGGTACGTCGTAAAAGTGGCAGACGCCAAATTGATACGCCGAGAATTGATCGATACGAGTTCCAGAAGGTAGAATTCCCGCGAGGTCAGGAACACACTTTTGGTATACCATGCGTACTGTTACGTTAAATCGTTTTAAATCCGGTGAGAGATATCGTGAGGTTTCCTCGTGAATTGCCTCCCTCCCTCCCTCCTCCCCGGACGAGATTGGGAACCGAATTATTCGCAACGTAAATTGCACGAAGACAGCCATCGCATGCTCAAGTGCGGTACGAGGAAAATAGACATAACGAGATCGATCGAACTCTCGAGAGACCGGGGGAAATCGCTGAGGTGGAGGAGGGGGCGGGCGGCGACATAACGAGAATGTCGGCGATCACGAAATGCATTTCGCTCATCCGCGCTATTTTCAGCCGTTCCGCGCACTCCATCCCCGACATTGCGTCCTCGCACATCCGTCTCGATCCGTGTTCTCCGTGCAACAATGCACGATGCGATCTCGTGACACCGTCTGCGTTCTAGAATCGCGGCGTGAGCACGCGGTCTCTCCTCGGCGATTTGGCGCCCGGTGCATCCGGCGCATCGTGTCGCATTAATTAGAAAATGACGAACTTCCCGAAGGTGCGGCACTTACCGCGTTTTTACGACGCACGAGCCACGTCCCGAGCGGAGGGAGCAGAGGAAAAGTCACTAAAGGATACAAAAATACGTTTAGATTAAGGCCTCGATGACGTCAGAAGCGAGGAAACTGATGCCAAAAATTCTCGCGTTATACGGCTCAAATAAGAAGAATATATCCGACGAATTACAAATATCTGAACGGTGTTCTAGCAGCATTTCGGTTCCTCGCAGCTGCTGACGCAATACCGCATCTATAGTCACGTCTGTGATTTGTCATCGCCCTAAATCAACGGATACGCGAGTCGCGGAAGACTTACCAAAGCGACTACCTATTGACGTTCCACCCCAATTGTTCTAATTGCCTGCGCGTATCGCTGCCGCGAATTCATCTTCATGAGTACTTGGGTAAATAGCGTGCCGGCATAATAGGAGTTCGTAAATATTTGCCAGCGTAGCGCGGAATACCGAATGCGGGAATTTGGCGTATTCGCGAATGAAGCTCGCGGAAATATGCAAACCGTTTTATGGAAAATGTACACATTTTTCGCGCGCGATCTCTCTCTCTCTCTCTCTCTGCGCATTTAATCGGTTAACGTGTGCTATCGTGAAAAAGATCGTGCTATCGGAGAAAATAAATTAACGGCACTCCTTGTGAGCGCGTGTCGCGATTTGCTGCGCGCGCGCGCAAAATATATCTTCTTATCGCGAAAAATATCTCGACGCGATAAGAAGCTGAGATAACGGGCAGATTTCTGGAACCAATTTCCCGCGGACACACGACGCGGTAAAAGTTGCAGCACGGGTAATTACCAGTTTAACACTCGGCCTTGGAGGATATCGATTTGCTCTCTCCCCCGCTGTGATTACACCGTACATACCGCTTGCCGATCAGAGTTATACAGTTATAAGCGTTTTAACGATAATCCGAGCCGTCTGTTCGCCAAGGCGACTTAAGATTGCGGGGGGGGGGGNCGAAGACGCGATTAACTTTGTGCTGTGCCACGCTGCGCGCGCGATTTCCGTACTGCAGCCGCACGGTTGGAGTCGTACATCGCAAAGCAGACCACCGTACGCCGAGGCAGGCAGTGCGAAAAGTACACGCCAAGTATTCGAAGCTTTCGGCATGTCGCGATAAAGCTAAAGTGGAGTTGGAATCGTCGGAACGAAAAAGCGTCCCTTTATCTAAGGTTTCGCTTTATCGTCCTCTCGAAACTTTTCCGCGTTTCTCGCTACAGCGACAAGTGGCCTCACGAGTGCCCGAGATTTCCCGGAGACATTAAGCAGACCCATAAATTTCCGCGACACTACATATTTCTGTCTCCCGTCGTACTAATGCACGCTGGTATGCGGGTATTCGAAGCTTCCGCCGGTAAAATCGGTAATGGAGTCCTGACAAAATTTGTCATCGTCTTCCGCTAACGTCTTCCAACATCGTCGTGTTCGCTCTACCGTTAATCCCTCTATAGCTCTCCTCGCAATCGCAATCGCTGTCACTTCAATTGTTCTACGTCGCTGTAAGACTAACAAATATCGATCGGGATAGTATAGTTTAATTGTTTAAATAAAAAGGTCATGGTTTGATGTCATTGCAGCGATAACACATATCTAAACAATTAATTATCAAAACTTTGAAGGGCGATATCTATAAGGAATGATTATCTTTGTGTGGTTACCCGCGCATCCGTCTAACAATTCATTTAAAAATATCTTTTCTTTTTTAATATATCGTTATTTGTAATTTGTAATCTCGGCTGAGGATGATCACAATAAATGATCAAAACGCTCTGACATTAAAATAAATTGTACTTGTGTATACAGTATATTATAAATATATGCAAATTAGATCTGTAATTGGCTCTCATCGTTCTTCCTTCTTATATTGTCTTATTTAAATGAAAGAGCCTAACAGTTGTTTACTCGACATTTCGAATAAATGGTGTTATTTCCAGATTTAATCCGATAAACTTGATTCTTCTCTTTGAATCTTTACTATCGTCGTGCACTGAAAAAACCCATTTAATTGACTTAAACAAAATTTACTTCGGATATGGCGGCAAACCAATGTTTTGGTTGCGAGAACCAAAATTAAGTTCTCCGAGTCAAAGGTTTGGTTCGCTGAGACGAAAATGGAAAAGGTTCGGTTTCAGAGAATTGACGAAATTCTGATTCTCACAGGCAAAACATTCGTTTGCTCGCATCCAAACAAAATTCTGTTCGAGTCTGAACCAAATGGGTCTTTCAAATTTTCATCCGAGGTTCCTTCGAGTTGGTCGGTTCCTATTTTGCAGAGCAGTCTAACTTCACCGCTCCGCGAAAATTCGCGCGGCATCATCCCACGCGAGGCGCGCGTATCAGCGTCTGAGTGGCGTAATCGAGTCGCCACCTGGAACATAACAAGGCGCGTATCAGGCCATCGTCTCGCATATTTCCCGCGCTTCTTGCGCAACCCGGAGGAACGGCGAGGAAGGAGCCTTACCGGAGACGTTGCCCCGAGCCCATAAATTACTTTACGGGCCGCGCACGTAGCCCCCTCGCGGTACACAGAGAGAAGGCATCGACACCCATGGCAGCCATAGGTATGCAACGAGAGCGCGCACGGGACGCGATCAGACTCACGGTAAGGTCCCTTCGGCCGTGGAGGAAGGCTACAACGGGGTCCGGTACGGTCGCCAAGTGGCCGACAACTAACGACCGGTACGCAGTATACCTACTTTATAGCCGAGAGAAGGCATAGCGGACGTACCGAGCGACGAGAGCGGCGGAACATGTAACGTACGGACGTGTGTGTGTGTGCGCGTGCATACCGAGACGGCATGTGGCGAGCGGAGACCGGAGGAGGAGGGAAAAGAGCAGAGAGTTTCATGCCGAGTGAGTAGTCGGGCTCAGAATCGCGGAGCTCCAGCTCGGCTCTCGACCGAGCTCAGGCCGCCGCGCCACGACATTCCGAGAGAGCTCCGCCGTGGATTCATCCGGGGGACTCTCTTCCGAAATACCTGGCCGCTCCAGCCCACCTTGTTCCGCTCTCAAGCGCGCGCCGCTCCAAAACGCGCGTCTCTCTCTCTCTGGCGCGGAATCTCGCCGGTTTTAGCGAGAGCCGATCGAAGCGCGACAGTGGAGCCGATCTGGATCGTGACCTGGAGTCGGTCCAACGCGTGTCAAAGTGCTACTCGTTCGCGAGGAAGATTGTCGTGAATCTCGGAGGCGCGCCGATCAGCGAGGCCGAAATCGTGAAACGTGAACAGTGCGAACATCGGCCTGGAAGCGGCCCAACGCGAGCGATCTTCGAGTGACACGCATTTCGATCCTTCTTTCTTTCTCTCACGAAGTGGAGGCCCGCGTCTCGGTGGGCCGCAACGTCGACGGGATCGGCACCCGATCGACGACCTGGACTCGTTCCAACGCCGCCCGCTATTGTTGTCTTATTCCGCGCGGAGGATCAAACGTCGTGCCGATTGTACGTGGCGAAGCAGGCGGTACGTCGATTAACCGCTACGATCTGAACCGGTCTGGAACCGTTCCAGCAGGACGCGTCGCCAAGTGTACTTGTTCCGTCGCACGCTCGAACATTGCGCACCGATGATGCGTGGGAAGGAGAACCCAAGACGAACGCGCGGAGTTACACGCGTTGCCGCTGAAATCCGGATCAGCCTGGGGCTCTTCCAATAACAGCCCCCCGCGTTTACCGCGCGTTGTACCGTGTTACAGGAGAGGATCGCGCTGGAAAGGGAGCCTCGTGTGTAATTCGGTGAACCGTGCCATTTCCGGCGCGCCGATTAAACGCCACGCCAATTCCGCGCCGGCGGTTGTTAGATCCGGACGCCCCGTCGGGCGCTGTGTAATACCGTTGCGTTCTTTTTCATCGCGCGACATCGCGAAACGTCGCGCGGCTGTCCGGCCGATTCGACCGTGGGGAACGATAGACGGAAGTTCGCGTCTTACGTATACTCGGAAGAGACGATCGATCGCCGATTTTCCTCGCGCGTGCTTCACTTTAAGGGGATGACATACGGGGAAAACTTTACCGACCGGAATATTGATTTTTTCGCCAAAATCTCAATATCTCATCGCGTTGCGCTGAATTATACAAATGCTTCTGCACAGTGCGCGCTAAAGTGAACTGGAGCATCGCTCGGTATGTGACGAGAACAATTAAACATTTCCAATCTGACATCTCCAGCTGTCAGTTAGCGTGGATATTTAACTGTTACAGAAATTCTGCAGCTTTTAACGTGCTGAATGTGTCAATGTTCCAATCAGAAAGATTTCAAATAACTAAATTTTATATCATTTTTGGTAAAATTTAGAAGCCTGAAAAGATATGACAAATTTATATACATTTCCGTTGGGTTTTTCGTTATAGATATGATAAAAGAGTACAGAGTGGCGCATATTTATCGCGTTCATATTTATATCACACTTATACACAACATATACATTTACGTCACAGAGAAAAATATAATTTCTGTGCTAAGAAAAACGATTATTCACTTTACTTTCTTCTTTTATAAGTAACAATTATCTATAATAAATAATATCTGTTTCTCGATAATTGGCTGAAAATATACTCTTCACAAATTTTAGAAAAACTCATCATCACTTGTTCAAAACTAAAATTATTCTTTTCAAAAAAAAAAGAAATTAAATTCTGTTTATTTGAATAAGCAAACCGAAGTTTGTTTTAACACGATATTCTTGATTGAAATACTAAACTTAACGAAAATATTTTGAATAAATTCGACGCTTATGACTGAACTTATGATATATTCACAGACGTATATATACTTGTGAAATATTTGAAAAAAGTAATATTCACTTTGAATGCAGCATACATTTTTCTATGTGTGTAACATCTACATGCACAAGAGAGAGAAAGAGCAGCGCGTAACATAACATTTAGAGGATCGCCTCTACGTTATCGATCCTAATCAAGCTGGTCTTCGGCATCCCCTTAAGGTTAACTCCGGCGCGAGGAGGAGGTCGTTCCGACCGCGCGGGCCTGAGAATAAACGTTGTAATCGCGCGTTTCTCGCAGCGCAAGTTATTTCCATCCGCGCGCGCCATGCGACTCCAAAATTCGAGACGCGTCTCGCCGGAACCTTGGAAACTCACGCGAACCGGACGCGAGATTTCGCGCCGCCGGAATGCCCCACGGCCATAGCGGAATTCACCGGCTCGCGGACGTTCCCGACGAACGACCGTCGAGAGAGCCGGCTCTCGTATGCTGAACTCTGGACTTGACGCACGCGGCACTCGTTACGCCGCAGGCGGAATGCATCGCACAGCTTTGCGCACGCTGTACTCTGATTGAATGCAGGAAAGCGCGCGGCGCACGTACTGAAAGGCGCGATTAAAGGAAACGACGCTGTGTCATTAGTGTTAATGGTCGAAAGTGCTTCGGGCAGCTCGCTCCAGTTTTTCTCGTTACGCCGGGATGAGCCGAGCGTTGTTGTTTTTTTTTCTTCCTTCCGTTTCTTTTCTGTCTGTTTTTTTTCTAATTTATCGGCAAACGTTTCCCGACGAGGAAGACAGTTTGCCCGGCTAAAATGCGCGTGCGATCCGGATCATCGCGGTGCTACTGAAAGGAAATAAAAACAAACTGACCACACAGTGTGCGCGCGTGTGTGTGTGTGTGTGTCGGCGATACTACGTTGATATTGTGATATCATCGAGCGCACGAACGTGGAGAGGCTCTCTCTCTTTCTTCCTTCCTGGGAAATCCGGTGGAAATCGCTTTCGTCGCGTGCGACGGCACGATCAACCGGCTTCTACTACGTGCGGGCGGCGCAGCGTGAAAACATGCGTGAGTAACGGTCGCTAAATAAAAGTATCAGACACCAGGCGGATCGCACTATTTTCGACAGTTGAGCCGCTCCCACGCCTGACGACTGAAAGCAGAGAGAACGATGGCGCGATATTAGATCGTTATTCCGTGGATCGAAAAATCAATCGACCGCCTCGACATCGTAGCGATTAACGCATAACGATCAACCGGGAATTTCGCAGAAGGATCACTCAGAACCAGTCCGCCCACCACGTGCGGATACGTGGCTAACCCGAGCGAAGAACCGAGTCGCGATGCTCAGCCCGTGAGTGAGGCTATCGATTCACCTCCCGCGATGTATTATTCAAGGATAAGTGCAAGTTACGCATGGCCGACCGTTCGCAAACGTCTGCCCCTCGTCTTTTTCGCGCTCGGATAATTATCGGCCCAACAAAGCGAGATTTTTTGCTCAGCCTTGCGGAAACAAAAGACGCGGAGTAAAATTTCATCCGAGTCGGCTGGATTATGTCGGGCCGATGAGAGGCCGGGATCGCGATTGTCGGTGTGTCTCAAACGGAGGCACGCGAGTTGAAAATATGCAATTGTCTCTCGAGACAATGGCATTGGATTGATCGAATGTCCACGAGTCTTCGGCACTTAGGTCGGTAGCTTTCTTCGTGTTTCTTGGAATTAATTTCTCGGAAATTTCTCGAAGTAAGACTCCATTCCAAACGAGTAAGAATTCACTCCAACTCCAACGAGTGATTCGGTAGTCACTCTATTTTCCGCGTGAAATTTCACGACACAGAATGAAAATATGCGCTCCATGTCACAAGAATTCACTCCATGAGAGTGAAAAGTCACTCGAAGTTCGAGTTGCTTGGCTGTCATTTCATTTTTCGAGCGGAGATCTCACTCCGAGGAATTCGGGGAGCGTAATTTATCAGATAATGACGCGCCAACCGTGCGACAATCAGGACGAACTAACAATCATAACTGATCGTGCCATGCTTGTTCGGAACGAGCAACAAATTGCGATGAAGAGCAGTTGCGACTTGATGACTCTATTATCCGCTAGCCGCCATTGCGTCGTCCCACTTTTCCGCGTGTCGTTCGCTAATCAGATGGAAAACAATAAATGACGGTAATGAGAGGTGCGTTGCGCGCTAACAATTTCCGCGACACGTGGGAACCTGTTTAGTTGCGTTTCACGTGCATCATTCGCGATGTAACGCGTTTATTAGCCGTCCTAGACGAATCCACGGCGCTTTCACGGCAACAATCTAGATAATTCGCCGGCACATCAGCCATGGGTGCAACGCGCGCGGGTTAATTAGCCATCTTCTCGTGCCGATCTGCCGCTCTTACTCTTACGGTATCCGCGATAACTCAGACACTGCGCGCGTCTGCCGCCTCCGCGTTAATCCAATTCTAGATTTATCACTTGAGAAACCTGTGTGGTATCGGATATTGCACCTGCCAACTATGATGCTACTCAGTCTACCTGTTATGCAATGGAATTGCGTCACAACGAACGTCAATCAGAATTCTCTTTGGGTTTCAACGAAGATTGATAGGATGTGTAAATGTTGCGCGGCGCGCACGAATGAATAATTCTGTGCAACGAGACCTCGATATATTGTTAACTCGGTCTCCGTTCGATAAAGCTTGCTGTAATGTTATTAGATCGGTTCTTCTTCGCGTAGAATGAATTGTCGCTGAGAGCGTCAGTTGCGAGAATTGATTCGCAGTGCTGAGTTTTTAACGACGATATGAAGGGACCCCTTCGTAAGTTTATTATTTATTGAAAGAAAAATACTCTTCAATAACTTTGTTTAATTGTCCAAGTAACAAATGTTAATTTCGCGCGGAATTAAGACAAGTATACACACAATATTACAAACGTTGAGCTAACAGAGTTGCACACATGATAGACAGTGATATGTAAATATTTCAATATTTCTTTATGTGCATATATATTCGATCGTGCTGAGCCACGCGTGCAATATCCAGCGGCACGAAAATATATTTCACTAAAATGTGTATACGTCACGAAAGTCTACGTTAACGCTAATATTGATGGATCAGGATGGGTCCGTGAGACACATTGTCTCGTAAAAATTACGTCCGACATGGGCAAAGCCGCTGTATCCCGGTAGATCGATATCGAAATAGCTCGCGTGACACACCGTTATCTAAACTCAATACATCACATGCCAATATCGGCGGTAAGCGGCGAAACCTGTTTAATCTCTGCGCGCGATTTACCTGCCGCTGCTTTAGTTTCGCCATTTTCCTTGTCGTGTCCTTCGTTAGGCAATCTCGCCGTCGTAGCTTTGCAAAATGCAAATCCCGCGTAACTCTCTCGTGTTACTGCGCGATACGAGTGAAAAGCGATACAGAAATCGAAGGATAGAAAATGGGTGGAAATTATTCGCGATCACCAGCGAGCCTGAATTCAAAGTGCTCGGCGAGATAAATTATTTTCTTCTTGATTTCATTCGTTGCCTCTGTCTCCAACCAACGAGATGAAAAATAATTATCACGATCGCCGAGGCGTGTATATATATAAAATCGTGTTCACGTGGAAGAAAAGCTTGGTGTTTCCGCGACGTCGTGGGAAACCGATTCTTCAGCCAGCGTTGAATACAAAAAGGCTCGTCCCGATTCATTCGCTCGGCGCTTTTTATTAACTGTAACGAAGTGGCGTTCGCCGGCAACGAAACGCGCGAACGGCAGTTAAAAGTCACGAAGCGCCGACGGGGTAATTCAATCTGCCGAATACGCAAGTAGATATCAACGCGTTCAGCAGCAGAGAAAGAATTCCGCGTAATCGGCCATGCATTTCGCGCCGGTAGATGCACACTCGCCGACTTTCATCATCACTTCCTCGAACATGTTCATCAAAGCGTTCCCACTTCTCTCTCTAGTAACATAACGATCAAGCGCGAGTTCTTAAGTGAGAGAACTTAACTTTACGCATAGCATATAATAATCAATCATAATAAATAATGCGGTGAGATCATTTCGATTGACGAAATCTTCACGATCGAATTGCGCCAAAACTAACGTGGATACGGTAAACCGACATACCCATGTTTCTTTTCGGCTGTAAAGTACTGAACTCTGTCGGGCACAATATTAATGAATTTCGTCCGCTGTGTGCAGTAGTTGAAACCGGTTGTTTCTGTTAGCAAGTGCGTTAGTTGTGCTGTTTTCTTTCGTCGAGCTTCGTGAAAATTGTGTTTCTTGCGAAAATTCAAGTAATTGAAGCGACGAACCAACTGGCACATAATTTATTAGACGATACTGTTTTATTCGCGTTAAAGCTGAACGATAACGATAACGCGACATAGCGGCGCGTCTATCTCGAAAAAGTTACCGTAATATGGCCGTCCGCAGAGCCCGTATATACGCGAGCCCATGTGAGCGAGTAAGCAATATCTGAGCAACAAGCTTCGGATGTTGAGTAATATGGAATACTTGCTCCCTGCCTCCCTCTCCCCTGTGGGAGGATCGATTCGTGCCATGCGATACATCACCGCAAAACTTCATCCTTTCCGGCCGGCAGGTCGCGTTCTCCCGCTTTTATACAGGCTCGATTCTATGCTCGAGAAGGAGATACTGCCCGATCGCATTCAGGACGAGGCGATATCACGACAGAGTCGCTAATAACCCCTCGGGCGAAGTTTTAATGGCGGACGCTCCGCCGCGGCGAAACTTAGCGCGATCTGATGCGTGCGAAGACGGGCGCTTCGGAGGGACGCGTCGAATCGTGATTTCACTCGGACTCGCGGAAATTCCGCGTACGACGGAGCACCGTGGAGAGAGAGAAGGAGGAAACTCGTCCTCCCCCTGCTACGCTTACGCGCGATCAGCGACATCAACGTAATCGCGCGTTATGATGCAAATTCCGGGTGCGTAATCAGCGAGATCGCACGTCGAAATCGCGCGGCGCAAATTGCACGCGCGAGCGAGGGGGAGGAGGCTCCGCACGTCCCGGCGAGGTGTCCGTCGCGAATATAAATCCTTCGCGGCGTAACCGACTATGAAATTACCGTTCTGATGCTTAAGAGCTGCCACAACTATACATCATCCCGACCATGTAGCCCTTCACCTTTCCGTCCATCCACTCCCTTTTCCGCCTGCCCTCGTACTTCCCCCCCATCTCTCTCTCTCTTTTCTATTTTATTCTTTCTCTTCTCACCACGCAAAAGCGAACGGTCCTTGCGAAAGAAGCAGGACTAATTAATCGCGGCGCGCACTTCGTCTACGGCTCGTTACGCCGTTCTCGATCCCTTTTCCGGCTAGGATTTCTTGCGAGCGCTCTCGTCGAAGGAGGGAATTCGCTCTCCTTCGTAGCAGGTTCATTACACAGTTAACTCGCGCGATGTCTTCTTCCTTCTCGCTCCTCGCAGGCGCGCGGTCTCCTCCGACTTTATACGATTATCCCGCTCGTTTACTTTGATCGGAACTCGTTAAGGAAAAACCGAAGGCACTTAAACGCGGAACAAGCTGCTGCTCCTCCGAGTGACCGACAATACGCAACGACGCAGCCGGCCGATGGTGGGGGAGCGGAATCGTAGTCAACGGGGAATCGAATCGGGGACGATCGCGTCTTTGCGCGCTTCTACCGCGAAAGTTACTTGCATTTTCTCGGTAAAGACAATCGTATTCGTTACACCGAGAAAAAATATACGATGTTTGGAGCTGTTAATTGTAATAAAGTAGCGAATAAGAAATGGCAACAGAAATCGAATATATTATATATTTCATATATAGTCCACACAATTGTAATAAGTAATCGGTATAAATAATAATATATAAAACAATACTATATATAATATTATTAAAACGTGTTTTTTTTTTTACCATACATGATAATGATATATAATAAATGAAGTAATGAAAGAAACAACTTTCTATAATAATCATTTCTATAAAAACGTGTGTGACTTTACAAATGTTCCACATTTGATCACATCTGTAACTGGTAAATTATCAGTTACACATACAAGCTCGTCCTACCGCTTTCTGCACACTCATTCGCTGATTATAATTTAATTTATAACACTTCAATTATTTATTTCTCGCACTATTAAATTGTACTTCATCATTTCAGTTTATGACGATCGTAAAATGTTTCACGAATGAATGTCACAGTCGTTATGACTGTAAATCCGATTTCGCTTTGTTATATTTCACATAGTTGAGTCAACTGTAAACGTACATTTGAGGCCAAAACCTACTATGAATTATAGTGAGATTATAGTCACATCAACTATTTTTCCCATCATTGTACGTTCACTTACATCCACGTAGCCGGAGATCTTCGTAACTCGAGAGCAACGCGAACAACATTACAATGCGGCATTACTATCGCCGCCAGAGGAGCACGAATTATTTCGGCTTGATTGACTATGAAAAATCGAACAGGCGATATTGACAGACGGCGTTATAAAATAAATAAGCGCGCGTCCCGATTTAATCTGCGATTCAATCGGAAGTTCGCGCGAAGGGAGAAACGTTGTCGACGTTGCCGCGAAAAATACGCCGATAGGGGGTAAATAGGGGCGATTGCGCGACGACCGAACGAGCGGCTGAGTGACGCGACAACATCGGTCGACGATAAAATTAATAGTCATCGTAAAATCATCAGGAGGACTCCGCGTGTTGATTTAACGGCCATCGTAAAATATAATGACTTTGTCGCAATCACTCATTGCTCGTTATTCAATTATGTTCACTAAATAAAAGGGGAACATCACCGTCGCGATCTCGAGTACCAATTCTTTCGACGCTTGCCGCGATTGAGCCGCGGTTATCGCGTGGAAGTATGTCGAAAAATTCGCGAACGGAGATCGAGAAATCGGGAAGTACAGGACGAGGCAAGCGCATCGCTGAGCGCTCGCTTGAGGTTCGTGCATGCTCATAATAAGCTCACTGTGTTCTCTCTCTCTCCCCTCTTATATCGCGTTACCGGAGCACGTGATATACGTGGAATCGCGCTCTCCGCTCGGGCTGTGTATACGGGCGTATGTGTACGTACATTGCTTATCGCCCGCATTCCGCCAGAGCAAAGCCCGCTAGGATAACGCTAGGAGACACTCTCTACTCGGACCGGGTGCAATGCGCCCTCCTAAAGATGTAGATAATTGAACCCGGCCGAGAGAGAAGTCGACAGTTGACGTATTAACGGTACTACGTCAGCCTACGGGGGCGGCATTATCGCATGAGCGACGTGTCATTAGCGAGGCCGCATAATCGGTCGGTGCGCGCGTTTTGCGCCGTATTGGGGCCGGCTGAACAACCGGCGGCTTACCAAATCGCGCTCAAATGATTTGCTATTTCACGACGCCGGCCGACCGATCGATCCGATCGATACGCCGCGCGATCCTGCCTCCTCACGAAAATATATACGCTGGACGATTAACCCTTCGACCGCACACTTCTGAAAAGTAGCTCGCATCGCGAACAGGGACACGTTGACCCTGATTTTCGAAATTTCATGCCTGAAAACCCCGAGAAGGAAAGATGTTGACAATATTCTAGAATAAAGTGTAACTTTTCTATTCTTTAATGCTCGATTATTCATAGGAAATCCAATTTTACGTTACTAGAAAAGATTCGAATTTAGACAGTGGTGTCGCGAATAATAGTGTTTCATTTAAGAATCCGTAACTTTCCTTTCTTTACTTTTTATTATTTTTATCTGCTACCATAGGGCTACCATGAAGTTGAAGGGTAGTTTTCACCGAAAAAGGATCTGAGTGCGCATTCAGAAGTCATATTTTTTTTTGGCTATTGAAAAGAGAATATTTTGAAGTATCAAAAAAAAATAGGTGTTTTTATAGGAAAAAAGCATTTTTGCTGTAAAAGTATCAAAGATATTTTATTCTCTACTTACAAAATAATGACACGTATTGTTGATAAAAATAACAAATTATTTAGGATCATGCTTCGCAGGACACGCTTGCCACATCTGACCCTAATAATATAATACTATTATTTATTATTTAAAAAAAAACAATAAAACACGCGTAATCACAATGCTTACATTGACGCATAAATTTCCGGCAGAAAAATCACTTCACTTGTGATATCAAGTTATAATACACCAACTGCGCACTCTATAGGTTTCTAACTGATTCTGCGTGAAATTCGGATGGCTCCCAAACACGCACTAATCGACATCAATCAAATCCGCATCACGTCTAACGGACGGATCGACTCTTTAACGATTTTTCGGAAGTGGGAGAACTTACAAATCACGCACTTCTCTTCGCGATAGCTCTTCAGACAAAATTCACCGGTTCTGTCCGATCCACAGCACGGTCGAAGGGTTAATGAAGTCGCCCGACCTCCTTCCGGTTTTCTTCTTCGGCCGCTTCCGTGTATTTTACGCGGATGACCATTTGGTGCCCACGGAAGTGGAGGAAGAGGGAGTCTTCTTGCTGCGTGCAGTGTCTGAAAGTCAGTCGTATATATCACGCGCAGCACATAGAAACACATGCGAGCGCTGACAGTGCATTAATGTGCAGCTTAGAATCCAGCGCCGCTACTCGTGCATTAGTAGCTGACTGGCTGCATAATAACTCTTGCATGCGGAATCCCGAGCTATAATTAAGCATATTACATGCATTTTTCGCGGCACTTGCACGTAGCGCAGCGCACGGAGTAGAAAGTACTTGTCTACTCGCGGAAGCATCTTCACCAGGAATTGCGGTGAACGATCGATGACGGGGAAAAAAGCGAGAGAGAGGGAGAGGGGGGGGGGAGATGCAAACGATGACATACATTTATTGCAACACCGTAAACATCGACAATTAAATTTTCGTGACTGAAACTTCCGTTCGACACAAAACTACGTATAATTATCTTAATTATATATTCTTACGACTGTAGAAAAATTGAAAGCTATGATAATACGAGTCTCGCCGATTCTACGAACACGAATCTCCGTTGCTCCCTCAATAGGATCGTCGCGACGCGCTCGTGTGAACGCGAATTGCACTAGCCGGGATCACACACGCGAATAAATAGCGAAGCTCAGTGAACACGAGCGAATTTAGCGGAAATTTAGCGAGAAACGGCCATTTAATCGACACGGCCGTTGCACCGCACGCTGCTTCAAACTTTGCGACGATTGACCGTCCTTTCGGATCGACGCGCTCTCGTTTGATTTGCGATTCTTTTTCACGGTTATCGAATTAATCACGATAGTTCATACATACAGTGATCAGTAGCGGCGTGCTGCGAATAGGATCGGACTAGTTAATGTCGGGAATTTTCTTGCGGAATGAAATCACCCGAATTGCTGCGGGAACACCCGGACATACAGGAAAAAACAACAAAACTGATGTAAATATGGTAAACTGATGTAATCATGTTTCCAGGCTATAAAGTACTGACTCTGTCGGACGGAACACGCCCGCGAATTCCGTCTCCCGTGTACAGTAGTTGGAACTTAGCATCGTTTCGATTTTTCGCTATGCCGAAGCTTCCCTCAAGCTTATCTTGTAAAATTAAAGTAACAAACCAGCATAAAGTAATTTATTTGACAATGCCATTTTATAATGTGAGTTCGGAACTTTTTAAATCACTTTGGATTTTCTGCCGATCTTTATTATGTTCTGTTACTGAATCACGTAAAAGAAAAATTAAGAATAGGTTGATCTAGGAACTGGTCTAACTTTACCGAAAATATGTAATAATCTTTATAAAACTATTACATATTTTGGAAAAGTATTGCACAACGGAGGGCTTTAGAGCTCAAAAACCGAATGATATGTCGGTTTTGGTGCTTTTCTTCTACTTGTGAATATATATTGCATGACACGAAGAACTCTTCGAAAAATTATTGAAATTGGTACCGTTGTTCAAACATTCCTCACGGCAGCGATCACATCGGCTGGATCACGAATAAATGCTGTTAGGCATAGCTCGCTCGATCACCAAAGTTGCCGGTATTCATGAAACCTGCGAAAGGGCTTGGACGGCGTTAACTTCGTTAAATTAGTTCGCGGCGGATTACTTGAGAGCCACTGAAATGCTATTAGTTTCTCGGCAGTATAATGAGATTGCATGCACAATTGCGCTCAGATATTAGGTACATTACGTACGATTTTCATGACAACTAAGGACGTTACGAAGTCCTTGGTCGGTGAACCGAATTTACAAGCGGAACTTCGGTAGCGATGCGAGCTCCCACAAATTTGAATCAGACCAGATACGATTTCAGCCTCAATTATGCCGCGCGCGGTATTGTTTTGACAGCGGTATTAAGGATTCAATAATAGGGCCGGCGAGATTGTTAATTAGAGCAACGGCGCAGATGTTCTTGCGGTAATAACGACAGAGTCGGGCTGTCGGGCATCGAACGCAAATTCTTCCCAAAGGATATTCATAAACACCGAAGATAATAACGTTCGACTCGTGCTCGTTAGCTGTTTTCTCTCCGGCATCGCATATCCGACGAATAAATAGATTGATATTTTCCGAGCTAGTTCTTTTACACGTTCGCGGAAACGCGTTATCGTGAAACGTAAAAACGAATTTCCCAAGATCAGTCGGGTGATTATCCCGATTCTATCGAGGCGCGTTTTTGCCTCGCCGACCGTGGAGATGCGATAAATCGCGTGTCGCGTGACAAACAAATCGATGCGCCGGCTCCTCGGTCCTTTTCGATTCCATAGTAAAAGCAGAGAAAACGCGAACGAATATATACGAGCTCCCGATAACTCCGTCATTCTTGTCGCCGAGATAAAGCACGGCACCTCGCACTGCCAAACTTCTGACCTCGAGGAACTTTTAAACATCGTTATTCGGCCGGGCCGAATTTCTAAAACTGCATCGGCCGCGGCACACGTCGTCCAGCACGAGCGAGTACGTACACCCACCCGTCGACCGACCGCGAAACTAACAAATTACGTCGAGACGCGGCGAGTCTTGCGCGAAAAAAATTGCGCCGAAGTAACGGGAAATAGTAATTACGAGCGATTTCGTCCACACTGAGGACAAAATATATGATATTTGGAATTTTAATGGCCCGGTTAAGAAATTACAGTCAAGAAAAGCGTAATAATAAAAACAGTAAATAAAATAATGAAGGAAACAATGATCTCTGTGAAAACGTGCGTGATTGTACGAATGTTACATTTGATTATATTTGTAATTACTAAGTTACCAATCATAAATATAAACTCATGCTGTCGCTTTCTGCGCATTCATTCGTTGATACTTGAACTTAATACTTTAATTATTTATTTCTTGTGGTATTAAATGGTGCTATTGAAAAGTTACATAATTGCGCTGGTTATATCATACATGGACAATATATACACACTGTCAATGCACTGAGAAAAAGAAACTGAAATTTTGTAAAGTATTTCTTGTGACATTTTTTTCAATATTTATTGGTTGGAAAGAAAATGGAACTGTGATGACGAAATATATATTTTTGTGAAATATAAAATATAGACCTGAATTTCTCATTAATTGGTTTATTTGCTAGGAATAAAGTTTTGTTTTGCCATATATTTAAATAAACGTTTATTTCTGTGAAATAAACCTTATATTTTATAAATAAATTTTTTAGTCTCTTCTACTCTTAACGCATTAGAATACGAATGAAATGTGCATATTAAAAGTACTGAGAAAATAAGATCTAAAAGTTACATAATTTAATTTGATTGTCGTAAATAGACTCATAGAGTTACGTTAACAAATGATCGCGCTGCTCATTCACGTTAACTAATCCCGTTTGACGAAAACAGTTGAAGAACCGTACATGGATCGAGACAAGTGTAATTTGCCGTCTATTATCTCTCGCTACTAACGCGGGCACAACGCTGACGTAATGTAATGACATATCGTCTTATCAATCGTGTCACTAACGCACATTCTTGCGTTATCAGCATTTCGGAGCTCGCACGTTCTCATACCTGATCGACGAGTTCGTACCTCAACCTCGGCTATCTCAAGTCTACATTGGTGCTTTTGTTTCAAACATTGTGTCGCATCTCTCTTCCTGCGATTCCTCGAGCGCACCGCATCACAGGTACGAGAACCTTTTTCTATATTCGCGTTTCCTCGTCGTCGTTGCGCTCGTCTTACGTTCATTACGCAACATCGGGACGCATATTTGATTCACACAATATATCTCCTTAAGTTCGTTCGACGAAGTTGATGAAGCTCATCGGCTCTGATCTTTACGCGGCGGGAGCTCGATAATTAAGATTCGTATGCCGATTTTATCGCGTTAAAGCGAACTTTTCGAGGCGACGACGCTCGGTGCTGATTAAACTTCGGAATTGCTTCGAACGTTATCCATGCTATCACTGTGTCGTCAAATCGTTCGACATTTGCATAATTCCTCTCTCTCTCTCTCTCTCTCTCCGACGTAATTACGTATCGCTTCGTAGTCCCCGAGGCTCCTAAACAGTACTTAATTAACTAGAACAACGTCGATTTGTGCGGTGTTATTGAGTCGGTATTGCTGCGAAATGCCAACGACATAAGGCTGCTGCAAACGGAAAGATGCATCTAATTTCGCGGATTTTTTCGTACGTACCGAAATTAAAAGGAGACATCAATCTAACCCTCCTCCTTTCTCTCTTTCCTTCTGTATTTTTCCGCGATTTAAAGCCATTAGAAAGTTCGAAGTCAAACGTGTCAGTCCAAAACTTCCCACGTCGAATTATGAATATTTATGTAGCATGATTCTCCATCTCTCTCTACGACACAGACGTAAATTCAGTAAATACATTTAAGTCTTAGCTCGGAACTTGGAAATTAAATCCCTCGCACTTACGAAACTCGAGTGCCGTGATTTTCTCGCTCCGCGACTACGCACGTAGTAAACTCGCAAGGCAGATAAACGCCCGGTAGAGGCTATTACGAATGCTAATTTAACCCGTTTTCTCCCAGTGTATTCCATCCTTGGAATATTCCCCGCTTATCTGTTTCTTCAAACGTAGCGCGCTTCGAATACAGGCCATCGCTCTGCTCGTCTGAAGTCTTTATTAAGTTAACAGCTATGGCTTCGCAGGCTCGGGCGAACGAGCAAAAACAAATCTCTCGGCGCGCCAAATTCTTTCTGGCGTTACGTAGAAAACATCTCGGAAAAGATAACTAATCCCGTAAAAAGACGGTCGAGTTATATACATTACACGTGTCTCTCTCTTAGCTTTTCGTCATTCGGTTCACGTGAAGGGCCGCTTTAAGAGCTGTTGCACAGTTTTCAATTTTCACATCCTCTTCATTTCTTTTCTCTATATTGTGCCGCTACATTTACTTGTAACTATGTCAGGAATGTCTGTATTTCTTCTTCCTTCGCAAAGATCCTCCATGGGAGAACTTCTTCGCGGCAATTTCATCATCGAGCATCATTGACCCGCTGACCTGACAGTCATGACGCTTGTGCGTTTCATGCAAATACTGGCATTTTCCAAGACCCGCGAACGATGTTTAATTACCCAGAATATCTCAGCGACTGTGCCTTGACCCTACGGTAATAAATCCGCGGCAGACGCGAATTAATTGGCATATAAATGGATTTTCCGTTTCGGTCCGCAAATAGCCCCGTTGCTGTCGCCGCTACTGCTGCTGTTCGCAATCGGCAAGCACGTGCTCGGCATAATGCGAATTAGTGCACGATCCCGTGCGACTATTCCGGCTATTTGCGCTTGCGATCTCTCGCCGTCTCGAACAGCATCTCGCGTAGGCAAATTGTTTTTCGCCGGCGGTGTCGGCCGATATGGCAATCCAGGTAATTATCCTACGGTGAATCGAGCCTTTCAGTTCCGTTAATGCGTAACGCTCTCGGAATTAATTATGAAAGTAATTATAAAGCCGGAGTCGCGTTATGTCGCGCTCTATATGTACACATGGTACTTCCTCTCTCTCTCGTTTCCCCTTTCCTCCGACACCGATAACACTGAAAATTTTACAAGCAAAACCGCAGTCACGTTTAAACGTCGCAAAACCGCAATAATATTCCAAGCAGGAATTATCCCTGACCTTGTGAGAGAGACGTATGTCTCGCAATCAACTTAAAAACAGTTGCGTGTTCTATTAGAAACTCACAAACCACAAACACGGATGACGGATGTTAATGGCATAGGGACGCAAGAGGGACGCTTAGAAAGACAGTCCCGTAACTGGCGCATTTTCCTGGCTAGGCTGCCGGAGATTCTCGAGTGGAGGCGAAACGCCGATTTTTCCGCGATAAAAATTCAATAAAAGTCATCTGTAGTGACTCACCAACTTTCGACATTAACTGCCCTGTTAATTAAAGTCTCGAATCGAAATTTTTGCCGCAACGCGAAGTGACAAATGAATTCTATTAAATTCCACGTAAAGTTAACCGAAAGACGAGATTCCCGGAGAAATTTAATAACGTCTATTTCTGCTGCGTCTCGAAACATGATTTTCCAAAGACGTCCACTCGCCAATTCTCGACGTTAAGCAATTTCCTCGTTGGACTTTAAAGAAACTGTAAACTGTATAATTGAGGCCAAAATTGACTATAAAACACAGTGAGATTATAGTCGTTCCGATTATTTTGCTTCTCAGCGCAAGCTGTAGTGTCAGTTTCACGATCGCCGTTGGACGCGTGCGAATTCGAACGCACGCGCAAGATGAGCGTGCATCGGCGCATTCCGCGGGAAGATGCAATAAATTTCGGATCAGCGACCGGGCTCCTTTGCGACGTCGTCAATAATCTCGCCGACGTCGATTCGCACGGTTTCTATCAATTTCCTGTGCTCATCAACCCCCCCGGCAGCCCGGATTTATTCTCGGCCGGAAGCCGCGTGAGCGGAAGAGATCGGAATAATTGCCGGAGCGCTTCGACGACGAGCTCTCATAAAACCGACCAGCTAGTTGCGTGCTGATTTTAGTGCCGACCTATCGATTAAAACGAACCGTGCCGTTCTCGTTTGCTTTGCCGCGTAGCCGGCCGATTGCAAGTCAACGGCGTGATGTTACCGTTCTGACGTAAACGAAAGCGTCCGCTTTCTCGGCGGGAAACGTTCGCAATTATCCCTCTTCGATTCCGACGACTGTATGCCGCGGCAGCGGCTGAGAAATAAAAAGAGATTACGTACTCATGTACGATAGCTTCTCGAAGTTTATCGATCGTGGTATTTTTCGTCTGTTCGAACTGTGTGTAAAATAGAGGAGATTCCCCAAAACAACACGCTCTAATAAGTCGGGAACGCATGGGAGGGAGGTTGCGCTTATAAATTTCCCCAGGAAATCCGGATTTCTTCGAAATCAGAAACTAATCGTACATTTCTTCTCTCTCTCGTCATACTCGTTGGCAGTGATTTAACGTCACTACGTGCGCCCGTGTTACGATATAATGACCAATAACAGTATCGTTTCGCAGCTGGTACAACACAGTGGCTCGATAGGCAGGAATCGTTTCGCGATATCGCCCGCAACGGATAGGCGAGTTAGACGTAGTCGTTCTCGTTAAAAGCATCCCTTTGTTAAAAGCCACCGTCCTGAACGAAATAACAGCCGAACAAGCACTGCCACCGATATTTCTCTCTCTCTCTCTCTCTTTTTTGTACAATATGTAATCTTTTTCCAGGGACCAAATTGTTAGAGGGTTTTCCGCCTCGATCCACGCGTTGTGCTCGTGCTGCGCCGCGTTTTACGTCGGAACGAAATTTTTTTCGCCACCCCCCCCCCCCCCCCCCCCCTCTACCCCGACGGGTGTGTCTTTTTCTCTCCTGGACGCTATTATAAACGCACGCGTTATAAACGCGTCACGCACCGGTGAGACGCAATTACCGGCGGCGCAACGGTGATTTCGCGTGCATGGTAGACTCGCATGCGAGATAAACGGCGTGCAACCGCCGAGGACCGCGTATTAAGCTAAATGATCGAAGCTCGTGCCTTTCGTCATGCCTTTCGCTTCGAAACTCTCTCATCGCCTCGCGAAATAAGCGCCGATAGCGGCGCTCAACGAGACAGAAATTCGTGATCCTTCTTAAGACCGTGCGAAGGTTAGGGGGAATTTTCTCGGGAAGCGCACCGGTATATCTTCGTCGCAGTTGATTTTCGACTTTTCCCTCGATTGCACCGCGCAAAGCGACGGTTTCGTTCGGTTAACCGAACAGCGACGGCAACGACGTTAACGACGAAATGGCTCGTATACACACGCGGAACGGGACCGTCGCGAATAATGCAAGGAAAATACGCCCGGTGCGCGAACAAGACAGTAAGATAAAGGTCGCGGATTTCACGGAGACGGTCGAGAGATGGGGCCAGATTACGTCACTTGAAGATAGAGATAATATTTCCGCGAGCCCGGTAACTCTCTCAGAGTAAAATGCAGCTTAAAAATATATTTTAGATGAAATGTAGGCGGAATAATTTTAAACATTCTCGGTGTTTGTTTTGAAATAATCTTACACTGAAAGAAAGAGAGGGAGAGGAGATAGAGAGAGAGAGAGAGAGAGAGAGAGAGATATGCTACATTCAATTAAATATTCGCTGAGGAATATCGCGGAGGAGCAACTGTTTTACTTGGATTAAATAAATATTACTTGAATGTAGCACTTTTTCCTCTTTTAGTGTACATATTTTACCTTCCTACGAAACCATAATCAATATATCTTCTTAAAAGACATCTTTATGGACCATCATTTATTTAGATATTATTTTAATAATTCTTTCGACAGTTGTTGACAAGTGTTGTTTTTTTTTCTTTTAAATGCTACAGCTGTAATCCGGCCGTTCATTTTAACCAATATGTTCACCGGATGTTGCAGATCCGCGAACTAGTCGCTTACCGTTAACGGTTGATCGTTCCGATAACCACGGAATTGCTAGCGTAATACTTTCCCGCAAGAAATCAAGTACAAGCATGCGAAGTATGACTCCCAGGCATTTCCTCCTCGTGTGTTAATGACCGACTCTTTCCTTGAATCATTACAACCGTCCTCTTGTGGGAGCGACGAACGCGGCATTCTAACTATATCTTGAATTAAAACGAAAGTTTCGTCGCACGAATACCGGTGGAAGAGGGGGGGGGGGATAATTAAATATTTAAAATATATGATCTCTCTCTCTCTCTCTCTCTCTCTCTCTCTCTCAATAGAAGAAACGAAACTCTCGTGACTCGATATTCTTAATTATAATGCTTTCAGTGACCCATGCGTTCCCTCTCAAAATTGAAGTAATTTTTCCGTGAAATTCCTCGCGAGAATACGACGCGCGACTTGTCGGCTGAAAAGCGTTTTGCTTTCGCGAGAACGAATCATACGTAATTTACGAGTCGTCCAATCGAGTACCGGTGCTCCCATTCTTTCACAGCGTTGATGACCACCGACGTCGACTCTTGCGCGTCGAATTAAAACTTTCCGCTCATAGACACAACAAGCGACCGCGATATGAACGTGGCGTTTCGATCCAGCTGCGCTCGCTGGAACTGAATGCGCGCGATGCACGTGCATGTATGCCGGCCGCATTAATAATACAGTTATGCAACGCGCCTCATGCATGGTTATTAGTGACTCGGACCTCGGTACGCTGTTATGAATCGGGCTCCGTAAACGTAACATCAACGTGTCCGTTGCAAGCGTGACTCGCATTTTTTGCAATTATTGAAAAAATCCTTCAATTCGGATTGATGTATAATAATTCACGTATCGCCACAAATGTACCTAATTCCTCTCGAATCAATCATTACCGGAGAAACCTCGGACTAATTTGAAGTTGTTTCTTTCTTAGAGAAGGATGGATAGATAAATACACTGAATCGCCCTAAGATATGTATAAAAACCCCTCGAACATACAGTGGACACATTTTAATATTTACAGATGGTTTTGCTAATGAAAATATATAAAATATCACTAAGATTTCGAAGTATTATAGATTAATGATTAAGGAAATATTATCTATTAATGTTGTATTTTTGTTGTAGCGCATCAAGGAGACTGTACTTTTAAATTTAGCATTTATCAAGCAAAATTACATTCCTGCACATTTATTTTGCTATCTGAGTAATAAATGTTAAATTGAAACGAAATTGAGGTAGACACATATATACACAATATTACACACACATATATACACAAATATGAAAATATTATTATTCTTTATTTTTCTTATTAATGTTATTTTGAGTTATGGGTGATACATCCTTAAAGATTAGATGCGTTATACAAATTCATACTTCCGTGGAAAAATAGCATGATATTAATAGATTGCTCAATTCAGATTGCTAATTATTTATACCAAGATAAGATAAAATCCAGTAATAGGAATAAGAATAGAAAAAGAGAGAGAGAGAAAGAGAGAGAGAGAGAGAGACTTTTCGTAATTTGCCAATTTCCAACGTTAAATATCTTCATAATTGACTGCCAAATTAAAATCCTCTCAAGATGAAAACTAATTAAAGTTGTAGAAAAAATTACATTTTCTCCTTTTCCGCTTTTAAAAGTTCTATTTGCGAAAAACCACCCTTCATTCTCGATCTCTCGTTTAATTTACAAGCCGTTATGTCAATATTTTAACTGCGAAGAAACCAAGGGAAGTACAACCACGTAACACTGGAAAAATTTCTGGAATATTTTAACCAGCGTACCAGAGCAGAGCGCGCTTTGCAGTATGCACATCAGTTATTCCGTGATACCGTGCAAAGTACTAACTGTCCAAATCGAGCACTACTTGACACACAACGCACTTTCGGTTTATCACAAAACCACATAAATCGCAAGTGCACTGTAGATACGCGAGATCATGGGGGATACTATCACCGCTACAACCACCGCTCGAACGAACCTCACAAACGCGAGAATTGATGTTCCACTTGACACATTGATTGCAGCATTACGCAGCTCGAAATTATTCATCGTATTACGCGAGAGACGCTGCTTTAATATTTCTTTACTCGGTTTTCGTCTCCTCGCAAAAACAGCCAAGAACTAACAGAAAAGAAATAGCAAATGTAGCCCGACTATTAGAGCACAGAGAGTCGGATGTTGCTATGAGACGTTCTCGGACAGGTTTCCGTTACCATTTCATAAGGACACGCGAAAGCTTCTGTGTTTCTTGTCTCGCATTTTATATCCCCGCTCTTTCCAACTCTAGTTTATCACAGGAATCACGAGGGTAAAGTGCAGAACGAAAAGTCTCACAACACCGGTCAGCTCAGCGTCGGGTCAAGCGTGATCCGGCACACGACACACCCCGCAACCGTGTTGGGACGCGCGATATTATCTTCGCCGCCGACGTACTATTAAAGAGCACCGTATAAAGTTTCGTGACCGCCGGTAAAGCCCGCGGACGAGCCCGAGGATAATTGAGGGGCCCCCGATATTACCAATTTCGTTTCGTCCGATTGTCCCGACCGGTATAAATATTTACTCGGTCTGCCTCGTAATGTTAATCCGCGCAGATGATACCACTACGGTAATGCAATTTCGCATAAACACGCTCGCAACGTGTACCGCGCCGCGAATGCACATTTATCCGCGGAACATCTGGACAACAATGAATTAATACTGCATTATGGGCTGACCGGCCAAATATCGGTAGTCACGCGAGCCCCCGTAAGGCCGTCGGCTCTTTAATAACATCCCGCTGGTGTCTTTACAGAGCGGCGGCCACTCAAAAGTCAAATATACCTACGCACGCAGGTAACGCACACGAGAGCTGAAAATAAAACGAAACTCGCAGTCAAAAAGCCGGACGCAATTTCGCGACGTTTGCTACGAAATTGCGAACGCACGAATGAGTCAGCGAGTGAATTCTAGAAGAAAGAAATAAAAGGTATACGTTGTGAGAAAAATGATCTCAAAAATTAAAAAAAATACTTATTTGGTGATGTATTAATAACACATTTATTTACATTAAAATTAAAACGGGGAAAGGAGAGTAAATCAATGATGTAGATAAGATGACGATTTGCTAATTTTTTTTTTCAAATTAATAACAAATAACGAATCAGTGCCCGATTTATTAGAGGGTTCTGACGATAACAAATAATCTGTTGTAGTTTGACTTCAATCTGTCGATGACAGTAAATAATATGATATGAAATGTAGTTTAGATATACTTATGTGTAATTTTATGCTATTCTTCGTTCATATTTTCTTCAAGTTACAATGTAACAAATCATATTTTTCGTTAATAAATAATATTTTTATCCGTTCTCTAAAATCCGTAGCTTTCCATGAAAGCAATGATTTATCTAAATGAAAAAAATTTAGATTTAAGTAAATATGTTATTAATACCCAGCAAATAGTGCGAAGTATTTTTTATTTTGTAGATATTTTTAGTTTACGAGAGTAAGAGACGCTCGCCGTATTGAAAGAACTGATATTTAATAAGGTTTCACGGTTACAGGCGAGGAAGTGGTGACGGTGCCGTCGAGCAGCGGCGGCCAAGAGGGCTGGAAGGTGCAGCGGCTGTCGGTGAGCAGCACCGAATCGCCGCAATCGAGCAATCGTCGCCGCGGCTGTCGGTCGCAGATCGTTTCCGGCGGCAAGAGGAACCGACCGGCGCCACCCCCGCCACCGATATCCTGCAGAGTCAATGCCAAGGACGTCGACAGATACTTCGACTGGCCGAATAAGGAGAACACGCCCGGGAATGCCGTGAACCGGCGCGAGGACGAGCAAGTCGCGCAGCAAGCCGCGAGCGAGGAGTCGACGATGGGCTCGAATTTGAGCAGGCACAACGGAAAGGGCCTCACCGGCCGGCGCACCCAGTCCTCCGGGAATCTCTGCGAACCCAAGGGCAAGCTCAACAGCATGGGGAAGATACTGGTGCCCTGCTCCAGCGCGCAGAGGGAGAGGTTGGTCGCCTTTAACGCGCGATCTTGCATTTTTCACCTCTTCATACCCGTCGAACCGTGTTTCCACCTTTAATTGAATGAAGAGAATTGCATTTCTATGGTATTAACCTGTTGCGCTCGCAAGCACCGCTTCACCCCATGTTCGCGCGCTGTTATTCGATATGTTTTCTTTTTTTTCCTCGGTTAACTCCGAAGCGCGCGATATCCGTGCGTGATTTTAAGCTCGATCCTCTTCGCGTTAACGCTTAATCAAGCGTTGGATAATCGTTGGATAATCTCTTCTGGTAACGCGGAAGTACTCACCGCGACGGGAGTTCCACGAAATTGTGGGTCGAGGCGCCGATTCATAAATACAAAATTGGATCGCGATCCAATGAAAACCGGAGCGAAGTTACACGCGGTGGACGCGAAGTCGACGGGATTAAGACGGCGTTTCGATTGCGCTTCTCATAGCGCGAGATTAGAGCCTCGTTGTAGCGTAGCCTCACGGCCGGTTAATTTTTCAACGGCACGAAAAGCGAGCGAAACGGAGAGAGCCGTGTTGCAACGCGCGCAGGGAAAGGTCAATTCACGATCGATCCCTCGTCCGAAGGCACCACAACGTCGATAGTTCGCTCTCGACGCCGATCTATCCGCATCGTATCCCCCGTGCTCTCACTCGCTCGCTCGCATTACGAGAAAAGGACGAATTGAAATTACCATCGGCCGTTTTCACTCCTTCCTTTCGAATTATTACCATAAATGTGTATTTGCACAATGCTCGTGTATAATAATACGCGACGAACAGGGAGGGTAATTCCCGGTTCGCGGAATTCTCAGTCATTCTCGGCAGCTGTTGGTGTGAACTGGTCTTTACTCACGATTCCCACGCGATGATAAGAAATTAAATCCCTTCACCTTTAGCTTTTTTGCCCGTAGCCTTTGTCCGTCACAAAAAAAAGATTGAGTTTACCACGCGTATCTTTCCGTGAAGAGGTCTCCCGGGAGTAAATTTGCTCACAGGCGTTCGCGATACCCTCCGGTCCCGTTTTCCCCTCCAAGAGTCTCCCGACGCTGTAACTTCAGTACACCGAGAGAAATTATAATTATTTTCGGCCTCGACTACAATCTTTTTAAGGTTTTAACCACAAAAATAGTAGTAACAATATGCATTACAACAAGATTATTATCACTGACACAACATTTAGTTACAAAAAAAATTATTCTCCTGCCGAGTCGAATTTTGATGTTACTTTGACGCTCTTAAAGATAATTTATGCCTACTTAGATGGCCAATAGATAAGTAAAAACCTACTTTGATGATACCGGCAATTTTTAACTTCTCTCTCGAACCTTTAATTTTACAGATTGAATTTTAATACTACTACTTTCAACAATCTACTTTGACGCTAAAACAGCGTAAATAGAAATTTAAAGTATCATTAGGTATCATCAGGATCAAAAAGTAGGAATTACATTATATTATTAGAATCGAAATTGAACCTATTTTGCTCTCTTAGCTGCTACTATGTTGTAGAATTAAAGGTTTAATACAAGGTCAAAATTTCGGCTCGGCAGCTAATTATAATTCTTTCACGATGATGATTATAATTACTGAATTTAATTTATAAGCAGCAAATATTTTTCTCTTAGTGAATACCCGTTATTTTTTTCCTAACATCGGTCAAGTATAGGCAGATTTTTAAAAGTAAAAAAAATTAAAAACATTATTCTTTACATTACGTTACAATATTCTTTCTCATTTCTTTATCAGATTTTTATTTCATTATGAAATAAAGTTAAAACATACTTTGCTTTCATTTTCAACGAGAACATTTCTTAACCTTCGGGCCTTTTCTCTCATCATGATCTATCGTCGAAGGGGTCGTAAAGGGCAAATTTCCTTTGTGGGTCGAAATGAAACCCGTGTAATTACCTCGGGGAATATCGTTGAGGGTCGTAATAAAAGGCTATACTCTGCTTTTTGAATTAACGCTGTTAATATTCACGAATATCACTGCTGTCCATTTTTGACTCGTACTTCGCGGCGATATTAATTCACGTAATGATTTTCCAACGCCCAGTGGAGTCGTTAGGGAAACCGCACGCGCCAATTAGCGGAATGAGCTCTTTGATAAAGTGAAACAGACAGAAGGAATGAAGAATTATGAGATATAGAGTCGGATTCCGCGCGAAATCGATTAAGATTGATCGCGATTGGCCGAACGATGTACGACGCTTTCTCGCGTGATCGTTTCCTCGATCATCCCATCGCGGATTAACAGTCGATATCCTCGTGTAAACCGCGAGAGCGCTTCTATATTTAGCGCCCCGACTGAGATTACACACACACACAAAGCGACGAAGCCCCAAACCGGAAGCGCGTGCTAATTAAATATAAAATGATGAGCTCCCGTCACTGGGAATATTTTAACGAGTCAGAGAGAGAGGGGGGGGGGGGGGGGGGGAAAAGGGGGGGAAAAACGTCAAAGGGNATCCCTCCTTGCATCGGCTCCGGAATCCTTCATCGATGTAGTCGAACGCGTTGTGGTCCGCTAAGCCGTTTAAGACGATTAGCCAATAACAAGGTTGCTGTGTAAACATGGGATATCCCTTTACTCACGTTCGACTAACCGGCAAGTCGTCGTGGCTGGCGAATGGTCGAGATCGTTAATCCGAAGGGGAATTACGTCCGACGGTATGATAACGGTGATAAATGACGGTGATAAATTGGCAGAAAATGAACCGGCCCGCGCGCAGGCGTCTCGTCGTATTACTAAATTAATAATTATTTGCATCTCTTTCTTCTCCCCCCCCCCCNTCTCTCGCATGTTTATCGTAATAATATCGGATTAGCGTAAGCCAAGACTGACTTACCGCGATCTTACCGTAACTAGCTGACCGCGCGTACCCCCATCGAGAACTATTAACGGATCCGTCCTGGGCAGAAGTCTTGTTAATTCAAGTTTAACGAGTTCTGCCAAGCCCTCTCGGCTATCTTTCGTGAAGTCGCCGTCGCGCGATACTTAATCCGGTATTCGCAGTGTATCTGTGTACACCTGATTAGAGAGAAAGCACTAAAGCCGACATACCATTTCCTTTTATGGCTCTAAAGTCTTGTGTAAAGTTAAAATTTACGTGCGCGAATACAAACCAACAATACTATCTCCCACTAAAATATATAACAGTTTTATAAGAATTGTTACAAGTTTCCTCGTGAAAAAGTATTTTTTAAGATGTTTGTAGATTGACTTCTAAAAACCGACATTTACAGAACAACCTTTTCCGATCCAAACTTTTCTCGCGTAGTTCAGTGACAGAGATTAGCACAAGATCTAAAGTAAAGTTTTAAAAAGTTCAAAACCATATCTCATCAAATGAAATAATATTATCGGATAAATTACTTGCCGCTGGTTTGTTATTTTAACATTCACAAGAAGAAAGCTCAGCAGAACTTCGGAACAACGAAAAATCAAACGACGCTAATAACACAATTTGACGCGCTTGCAGACGAAAACTGCCCTTTCAGCTCCAACCACTGTACACAGTAGGCGAAGTTCATATATTGTCCGACAGGGTTCAGTACTTGGCAGCCGAGAAACATGGTTGGGTCGATTTATCACACCTATATCACTTTTGGTGCTCCTCCACCAATCTTTCGCGTATCGTTTTACCGTTTTGTCGATGTTCCAAGTATATATCATATTATCCCCAGGTGTCATGTGTCTGAGTTAATATTTTTCACAAACATGCCGAGGACAAAAGCGCACGAAATTCATGATCTTCGAGATTGTGATTCCCCACGTCTCTAAAATACCCAATCTCGCGTCTCACTCTTGCTCGCAGTCCGTCTCCGATAACGGCTGAATTAAACATGTCGGCGTGCTCGCGTTCAAAGTAAAATGGCGGAGAAACTTTACCCGGAAGCTGTCCCTAGATCTTGCAGCAATGTTGTACAAACAGGACACCCGTCTGCACCGGCGTCTCTCTCTCTCTCTCACTCGTCTTTTGCGGTGGCTGCAACCGACAATGTCGCGGCGCCTCTGGTGGTAACAAGTTGCCGCGAGATAATTTAAAGTACCTCTAAGGTCACAACCAGTCGCTGAACTGGGGCGGCTTCCATTAAACCCTCGTTTACACGTGGACGGTGTATAAGTAGGTAGGTCGGAGGGGGATAAGGGCATACGGACTAAAAGAGCAGCCTGGAGAGATATTAAAAGGCATCCCCGCGCGCGCTTCCTGATCTCATTTGCATAAGTGCTGTTGTCTAACGCGGCGGCAACAACGCCGGTAATGCGCGCCCGAATCGCCACCCCGTTTGCCGTTCGTTTACTCTAGTCTGAGAATACCGAACGTCTTTTCTTTCGGTCACATCTTCGTTATCACAAGAAGGCATCTCTTTCTCTTTTCACTCGTGGAGGTAAAGAAACGGTAATCTCGCGCGAGTCAAGTCGGCGGTTTGTCGATATTATATTTTATTTATATCTGAGAAAATACGATAAATTATGTACGAAGGTGTATGAATGAACTATTCATTCCAACCTCCCCATCACTGATATAAAATTTTGATAAGATGTGCCATTTACTTATTTAATCCTAGCGAAATAATTACTGTGCGCGCGTGTTACTTCTCGCAAGAATGTCTGGGTATATTACAATGGGAAAGTGGACGAAATTTACATCTTCTAAAGAAATCGCGACGGGAGATATCAAATTAAGTCGGGAAACGGTCAAAGGTCAGGCAAGATACTGCAAGTTTATAACAATACATAGTATATTCTTATGAATTTTAATATCACAATAATTTACGTTGCGTTTCTTCGTCGCGTCCGCAGTTATCGGATGTTATATTTTACGAGAGTATTATTTTTATCGTTGTACCACGACCGGGTAGTAGATAGAATTTTTAAGCGCTCTACCGGGAATCACAAGACGAGAGGTCGAAGTAAGTGGAGACCGGCGAAAGGTCAGATGTTTTGCGCGCCTGTGCGCTTATGCATACCGCGAAGGTTTGCGCAGGCATTCGCCTATCCACCGGGCGTGAAAGCGGACTACGGCGCGGATGATGTCACGTACGAATTATTAGTAAAGTTTCCTATACTGTTCCTGGTACAGTGCGTGTCGTCGCGCGGAGTATTCTGCGAGACACGCGAGCGCGATTGTCGTGTAAATAAAACGCCGCCACGTGTCGCGACATTATGCCTATCGTATCATACTCGACTCGTATTGCAATCATCTTTAAGCAAAGTGGAGTAAATATATGTGTAAACGGTAAAAAATAAAAGAAAGACATGAATTTCGTCAAAATTGTTCCGGCTCTGTGCGCAGAGTGCACACATAGAAAAATACACTTTGCGCGCTAGTAAGTGTGTTACTTGTTGTCAAGTATTTCATAAATTTATATATCCGCAAATATATTGCAAGTTCATCATAAGCATCAGATTTACTCCAAATATATTCTGAATCATAGTGAGTTTATAGTACTTCAAATGTTAAATTAAAATCGGGTTCTTTATTTAAATTAACCGAATCTAGTCTTTCTTCGATAAAGTTTTATAATATTCTTGAAAAAAGAATAAATTCCACATTTTGAGTAAATGAGCTTTTCTAAAATTTGTGACGAATATATTTCAAGACTATTATCGAGAAAATATTCTTTATTGGAGGCAATACTGTTAAAAGAAGGAAAGTAAACTGAATAAACACTTTTCTTAACGATGATATTTGTTTATGTGCACAAAAGAAAAATATCAAAATTGCTAATTATCTCTGAAATTAAGTTGAATTTTTAATAAGAAGAAGAAAATTTTAACAAGTTGGAGTAAGTTAAGATAATGAATGGCTAATTTTTCTAAGCTAATAAGAAATAACGAGTCGATGTCCAGCTCGTTAGAAGCTGTTGCAGCTTGATATCGCTATAAATTTCAATCCGCCGTTGTTCCTAATGGAGTAACAGATCTGCCTCTATGATATGCATATCGGAAAAATATACATGTCCGTTTACTCCATCGACAATTCCTGCGCGCGGAAGCGACGGGATATCTTATGAACATCATACGCGACGATATTCCGATTCCGGTGCACTCGATTTCACCTTGTTCGAGTGTCACGTATATCATATAACGCGCGAACGTGCCGTCACGACGAAATTTCTCCCTCGTATTGCGTGCGTATGTCTTCGCGTGCGTATAATATATATATATATATATCTCGACTTTATATGAAGTGAATATATTTTCTTTTTATTTCATCTTGACGCGCTCAATTTCGCGCCAATAGTACGAGCAGGACAACGGCGTTCGCTGGTTTAACCCTTTGCACTCTGCTGTCGCCGTAGCGGCGACATGGTTGTTTTGCTGCCTCGGCACTTTAAGAAATTTTAAGTCCTAAAATTTATGTTTTTCTTTTATAATATAAGTTAGAATATGTTTTGTTATAAAATAGCTAAGAAATAAAAATTTTGTTTTATTGAAACGACTCTATTTTTCTTCTACATCATAGGTATGTACTTGGAACTAATAGCCTCTATGCATTACTAGGCTGGAGTGCAAAGGGTTAAACAAGCGTAATTCTCTCACGCGCTCGGAAATTTACGCGTGCGTCGCGTTTCGCGCGCGGTTCGTTACATACGCAAGAATTAGCGGAGCTACACGAAACGATCGTTTGCGCCCGTACCCATCGACCGTGTAACGCGAAATAACGGGCGCTGAAACGTTGAACCGCGGATTATGTAAATTACCGTAATGCATTTTTCCTGCAGAATTTGACGCTTTCCGGCGGCAGCTTATTACGAAATGCCGCCGCATGACCCTGCAAACTTGCTTCTTTCTCTCTCTCTCTCTCTCTCTCTCGGTGCTTTCATCTCTCATGCCCGTAACAAAGAGAAAAACAAAGCAGCCAGAGCTAGAAAAAGAGAGAGGAAGTTAGTACGCAAAATGCATATGATATAATGTATAATGCACGTTGTAAGAAATAATATTTTTAAAAGTTCGTTTTACGCTCTCTCTCTACACATACACACACACACACACACATGCGTATATAATTTTTTGGCTTCAACAAATATACTCTCCAATATTTCCGATCAATTTGCACGAGCAAAAATAAACACCAGATATTGGAAAATACCAACACCGCAAAAAAAAACATTTATCGCTTTTATTTTTTTATTTATCGTTAACACTTCCACCAACATTGCTATTACTTTTATCATCAATATTTCTTCGGTGGTGTTTTATTGGAATTATTATTTTTTTCTATATCAGGCAATATCTCTGTATTTATTGTCAATAACGAGAGGTCGTCTGACGATTTTCCGACGGTTCCTATTTCAGAGTCTAAATGACCGATGTATCTGTCGTAGGTACAAATTTTGCGGCTCGCTGCCGAATCACCTGGACGATAAGGATGCGATGGAGGACGATCGCCGAGACAACAACAACATTATGCCCGATAATATCGGCGGGAATTTCGGCGGCACGTTGCCGCACAAGAAGCGATCGTTAGGGGTGCACTTCTCGGACAGCGGGCCGACCGGCACTCTGGACCTCGTTAAACATCGATCGCAGGATTCCTTGGACGAGAACGATCCTTGGAGGTACGTAAAGGCCGACGTAAAAACAATCCGCCGCGTTCGTTTCGCGAGAAGGATGGGCGGGGGAGGGGGGGAAGAAGAGAGGAAACGCGCCCCGCGTATAGGGCCCGTTAATTATCCGTAATAAATTCCCGGAATTTATCGCCGCTCGCACTTACACGCGATCCCGACATTTCATCGCGGAACTGTCGAGGCGCGGCACGGAGACCCGGCAATTTCGAGAATTCCGGGAACGTCCCCTCGGACTTCGACCTCTGTCTCGATCGATCGAACCTCCCGTCGAAGTTTCCCATTTCGAACCCATCGTCCTTCCTGCCGTTCCTCGCGCTGAGTCCCGGAAAATCGTTCTCCCGTGTCGTTTAACGACCCTCCCTTCCGGGCCGATCTCTCCCCGGCGGAGGGTTAAAACACGAGCCGTGCTTTCCAGGTACCAGCAGAGCGATCTCGACCTGGTGCGATGCCGTCACGGTAACTTCGACTCGGTGAAGAGGAACCGAAGCGCCGACACGGTGCTCGGCGACTCCGGCAGGAGATACGGCCGCGGCGTGGAGGACAGGTGCCACCGGAACGCGGACCTCGACCTGGTCGGCACGCTGCCCAAGCGCAAGCAGGACACCAGGAATAGCGGCAGGAGCCTCGGCTCGAATTCCTCGTCCTCGCAACCGTGCATCGTGATGAACACCGCCAACGACGGCAGCGGCGGAGCCGGCGATGACGACGACGACCTGCTGATGAAGATGCTGCACAAGCCCGACTGCGAGCTGCTCAAGCATCGCCAACAGTTCGGCAAGTGCGTCGACTTGAAGCTGAGTAAGCTGGCGAGCGGCGGAGAGCCGCAGGACCAGGGTTACGCATCGGAGCGCTCGCCTGAAGACGAGCATCCACCTTCGTTGCCGGGACAACCGTTTCCAAGCGTAACGCCAGGTAAGCGGTAACTATATTTTCATACTCGCTTTTTTTTTTTTTACTTTCCTCGCGTATTCTTCGGTAGCGTCCTCAGGTAGCTTTCCCCCGTATATATTTTTCCTCCATATTTCTCCTCCGTATTTTTCAATATACGTGTAAGGGAAACATTCTCAAACGGGATAGCAATCTTTAGAGTATTTTCACGATCAGGAAATATTTTTCATATTTTAATTAATCCTCGTAATCGATGCGATATAGAAGACCGTACAGGCTGAAAGATCCACGATAAAAGACACGTTCTTCTTTGTTTCCCTTTTACGCGAGTTTAATTTGCACGTAATATTACCCAAATAGCACGGTGTATTCTTGAAGTATTCCCAAAGTTTTCTCCTTTACATGACAACGAACGAGCCAAGCGCGTTTCGCTCAAAGGAAACAGAATTTCCGGTTCTCAGGACCAAATTTAACTTATAAGGATAAAAAATTCGGCTTCCCTCAAGCAAAACGTGTTCGCAACTCGATCTCTTTTTTCTTTCCGTGCGAAATTCGAGATTCGCAAATATTTCCTTGACTTTAAATCCGAATCACTTCCCCGCATCTTGTAAGATTGAGACAAAGATGTATCTTCCGAGAGAGAAACGCCAATTAACGCCTCTGCTTAATCCGCAATTAATATCCGCCTGCGCGCGTAATCAATTTATTGTTGCGAGCAATATTCGCGTAAGGCGAAAACTCGAGGCGCCGATCGCGTGAGACCTTCGCGGAAAAACGCCAGGAAAGCTCGAAGGGAGGGGGAAAGGGGGAGGGAAGGAACGCGCGAGCACGGACGTTATGTCCGTTGACAGTAACAGGATTTCGGAAGATATATCGGAGTATGGATTATGCACGTATAAAACTTCCCCGTGGCTGACAACGCTTGCGCAAATCTTATTTTGTCGGGGGCGGACAGCACCTGTATTCCCACGCCCGTGTGAGATCTATCATCTCGACCTTGATATGTCTCTCTCTCTCTCTCTCTCTCTCTCTCCTCCCGACGAACTTTCCGAAGGCTGAAATTCCCGTTTTTTTCCTCCGTGACGACTACACGGCTGAGCAACCTTGTTACATGCGGTAACGAGCAGCTGATAAAGACGAATGGCTCGGCGATGATGGGTGAACGAAGATCGTGCTGGGATCTTTCTTTTTTTCTTGCAAATGATCGACCAGCGAAGGGCACGAGATATTTTTCCGCACTCCTCTCCCTTGCTCTCCTCCTCTGTGTTCAGAAGCTGCGCTCATTAATTTATTCCTCCGTGCGTCTCAATCATAATCGCGAAATAACGCGAGTATATTATAACGATTAAAATCTCTTACCCGCCGGGCTCGCCCGTGATTACACGCTCCACGCGTGGAATTTGCAGAAATAGGCGGCTCGTTACGCGGATATCCGTCTTAACATTTTCATCCCGTCGGGGCGTTAATTTCGGTCCGGTTTCGCGTAACAGAACGACGATATCAAGCGTCATTGGAAAAGAAGCGGCGCACTGCTGATTGAACTGCGCTGTGACGCGCAACGCCATTTTTCACGTGCGTTTTCACGACGCTTAATGACACAGCGGGAAACGTTGCGTAATTTAAAATACCCTAACGATCCGGCTTGTTCTGGAATACGCCATGTCTCACGGGAGAAAGGTGCGCGTTGTTGATACGCGGATCAATCAATCGGCCCCCTCATAAATTTCCATTCGTCGCGCCGACTACCGTGGAGGTTAATAATTTTCCCTCGTTAACGTTCATAACAGAGCCGCGCGGACCGGCTGTAATCATCCGCGTCTCGAGCCGGCGAGGAATTCTGTTATTACAACTCATCCATAATGCAGTCGCGATTTTTGCGAGATACGCCGCCGTCGCTCGTGTTCGACGGCCGTGTCGGTCAAAATTACTCGCGCCGGTCTCAAGGTGGAAAACCCGTTAGATCCAAGGCGGATCTACATAATGCACACACGATATCCCGCGCCGAAATTTGGCCGCTGCTTGGACACCTTTAAGAGATACATTCCGTTAGAATATTCCGTTGTGTCGAGAATACATGACAGTGAATGAATTGTGCGCGAATTTTCGTCGAAAGGAACTGAATTTCCGGCTTCTGTGAACCAAAATTCAGTTTTTAGGGTGAAATTTCGAGAAAATTCCGGTTCCTTCGAACAAAACGCGTTTGGTTAGTTTATCGTCACGTTTTAATTCAACCGATCCTTCTCGTTCGTGCGGGATACGTTGAAAAACGTCCGAGTCCGACTGTTTCGAAACATAGTTCGCTTTCTCCGCGGTAAACTCCGAAATGGATAATGCATGATTTACCTTCTGCGCCAGCGATTTCGGAGCGATTTGATCGATTGCCGGTTGCGAATGCGTAGTCGTCGTCGTCGTTCGCACTTCTCGCGAACGCGCGCCTACACCGCGGCGCGTGAAATCTACATATTTTCAATTTCAATCTCATGCATTCGGAAGGAGCTGTTCATCGCGCAGCGCCGACGACTCCGCGGGATTATTTTTACGCGTTACTTTCCGCGTCGTTGTTGTAAATTAAGAAGCTACTCCGAGCTGCTATTAAAATGTAAATTTTACTTAGTACTGAGAAAAATGTAACGCCTCTGGAATCGTAATCGATATTCCCGATAATTCTCAGAGTCGACTATATTTTCGTTCGACTATATTTGCATTAACGTGTAACATCATCAATTAATTGATCAATTGATATTTTCTTATCTTATCGTACTAGCCACGGGAGCGGTTTAATTGTCAAAATTAGTGACATAAATGAGTCTCATTCTTTTAAAAAATAAGAAAATAGTGAATGAACTTTAAAAAAAAATCAATTGAAATCGAGTATTTTCTAAATAATGTTTACGTCAAAAATTAAATCCTTTATTTGTTATATCATTTCTTTAAGAAATTAAAAACACTGATTTTAGTGTGAAAGTCAATGAAGAGGAAAATTTAAATTTTAGGAAAGAAAAAAAATTACATCACATATAGAACCTAAAGTTTACTTTTAACTCATCTTTTGTTTTGTCTTCAAAGCAGCTAAGCTGACCGATATTTCTTCAAGGGCTCAAGTCCCAATAAAAAGAGGTGAGAAAAGTTGGTTTCTTTTTCTTTAAAATGAAAAAAGTGAGGATAAATGAGTCGCCTCCATGGCCGATGTAATGTGACGCTTTGCATTCGGTATGGGACGCGTGCTTCCCAATTATCTCCTCCGCGCGTCAATATTTTACTCGGGACGGGTTACCTGGAAAAAAGGGACGAACAAATCAATTTTCGTTCCGCGCGAAAATAACGCCGAAAACAGCGCCGGGAGGATTAAATCGAATGGCCCACGCCGTTAATCCTAGTTACCCGCGTGACAAAAACATTCAATTCATCCGTTGAATGCGCGTTCCCCCCGGTGACACGACCGGGAGGCTCGTCCTTAGCACGTTAATGGCGCGATTTAACAACACACCGTTGTTCGGCGCTTGACGGCCGAGCGTAGTTATCACCCTCGCGGCACCTGCCCAGCGGTTCTCAGGGGGGGTGGCGAGACACCAAGTGACACGTGTGACGGGGGAAACACTTCTCAGCCTCTGAAATCCCCCGTGCGCCTCGAAATCGTAATTCGGGCGAGCGAGTGCAGTCTCGCGCGGCCTTGCCCGAAACTTTCCGCGATTTCCAGCGGGCGGTGCTATTTCGCCCCGAGGAAGCAGAGCTCTTTCACCGATAATTCCGCGATCGCTCGAGGATCGTATCCGGCGAAAACGCTTTAACGGCTACGCCGTTACACCTAGGCGAATTCGAGAGAGCGCGCCCATAGTAGTGTCACGGGACGCAAGTTGATGGCGTGCGAGAGAGAGAGAGAGAGAGAGAGACGGAATGGCCGGGTGTTCTCTCTTGCGCGCACGTTCCAGGTATATACAGAATGGCGCGACGATACAACCTAGTTTGAGAGACCCTGACCCAGAATATACGGGCGCCCTTTGCGAACAACCGCGGCCGCCGCGTTTGCTTTGTGCGGACTGGTATTTGCGGGATCCGGGGGCGATCCTGCGAAATTACGAGGCTGTAATATATCGTCCGGCCGCCGCGTGCGAGCGTGAAAAATCAATAGGCGATAATTAAAAGCGCGGACGTGGCGTTTTCAAGCGCCGAAGTATACCGTGGTGGCCGGGCTTACTCTCTATTAACCCAAATTATCAAATCCCCGACATCATCGGCGATAGGTTAACTTATTCTTCCCCGCTTCCCCCCTCCCCCCTAACGGTCGAAGCACGACGTTTAATTACGTGTTCTTATCTTCCGGGCGAACTGTGCGTAATGAGAAGCAAACGCTTCTCGTCTGAAGCACCATTTATCTTTCATTGCGTGTGTCGCGCGACGCTTGGGAATATTTGAGTCGGTGCGACACTCCGACACTTCACCGCGTTAATCAATTAGTCAGGTGCGAGCGAAGGCGAATTCGCGAAATGAATAAACGACGGACGACCGGCGACCCCTCGTTATGCGGAAATACTTGGAGCATCTTGTCTCTCCCAAAGTTCAGAGGAGTCACCGAGAGAGAGTACGAACTTGCAAGATCAATAAACAGTCGTATCGAGCGGCACGATCTCCCTCTTCGTTATGCAATTTCCTTGTTCTCGGTGCAGTGTAGATTGTTTATACTTGACATTGTCGCGCCGCAGAACTGTGCGCCCGGGCGGGAAATATTCCGTTCACGTAGCCGAGGGACTTGATTCGGGATTCTCTTCCGGATGCAAACGCGGGTGTCTATGACAGAGAACGTCGACTGAACTTGAGACGAACGAGACTCGGAACTTCGTGGCGCCACTCGCGCGCGCACAGTTACTCAAATCAATTGGAATCCACGGTGCACTGAGACACCCATTTAGTTGAATCAACGAAATTCTTCGTTTGACTATAGGCAAACAAATTTTTTGGTTATAAGAACTAGGGTTTAGTTATCTGAACTAAAGGTTTGGTTCTTTGAAACTTCTGAAAGTTCAAAGAACCACACCTTCGGTTTAGACAACCGAACTTTGGTTATTACAACCAAAAAATTTCTTTAGTCAAACAAGAATTTAGTTGATTCAACTAAATGGGTTTCTCAGTATGTGTCTGGTGAAATCAGGATTCGCAGGAAGGGTGGTGTTTTAGGGTTAATATTAGATTCTTTGCTAGGAAACATTTTTTTCTTTCTTCCCACGGAGAGAGGATTCAACTGTTACTCCCGTTCTTGTTTCTCCCCCGTACGAATTCTCGGATCTTTATTAGAAATTTCCTTTTCTTCTTTTCATTTTCGTATTTTTACCCCAATTTCGATCTCTGACGCGTTACGTCGCCGCAGTTTTACCGCAGGTTTACGATAGGGGATCGACGTTGTTCGTTCCCTTCCGTCGCGTGTCATTTGTGTTAATGAAAGAACATCAAGTTTGATAAAAGCGTAATCGAAGCGAACGGAGACCGGTCGCGGAAATGAAGCCGTTGCCGGATGGGAGATCGCTGGTAAATTTCGACACGCGGCTGGCGATTGACGATTACGACGAACGCTCTGAACCATCTGGATGCGTATTCAATTCCGCGACCACCGGATCGTACCGTCATCATCGTGGAAAAATCAAACCTGAGATCGATCCCCTCCGTTAAAATTAAGATCCCGAATAGCCCGGGGGTACACCGTCGCGCGAAGAAGAGGAAGAGAAGGCCTCTAATCGAAAATCGCAATTTCCACGGCGAAGTTTGTCGAAGTTTCCGACTCAGTCGAGTAAGCGATTCTTCGATCCGAAAGCTCCGATCCCGATCGAGCTTCCGTGCGGCTTCGGGTCTTTCTCTCTCTCTCCTTTGCAGAAAATGGGGCATCGGCTCCTCTTGGCCGCCGAATGCAGGAGCTAGCTATCTGCTCGATTCACGATCCCACTTGCCCACTCTGCGATGGCGTCTTCTTCCGCTGACATTGTAGGTTTTCTAAGTCAAGAATGCGCTATTGATCGCGCGACCGTTGCACGACTCTCGCCTTATTCCGAACTGGGTCATTTCGACGTATACGTTCCATGCGTCTCACCTATTGACCCATTTGTCCGGGCGCGGGCGGGACGTCGTGAGAGGAGGGAGAGGAGAGATAGAGAGGGAGATCCTGGTGGTTAACTATATTGTTTCACGGTTTCGGCCTGTGTGTCCTCGCGCGTTCTCTGCGCGGGTCACAAGGTCGGCGCCGACGCCGCGATGCGGGTTAATTTCAGTCTTCCCAACAATGCCGCACCGATGGTCAACTAGCCGTAATGCGAAGAGACGGGGGAATATTGGACGGCATTTTCAGCATATTATTACATATTTCTCTGAATACACCGAACGGACAGACGGTCCCTCGTCGGAAGGAAGTATCGTCCGATACGTTGTCTTCATGCCCTTTCCTATTAAAATTCTATCCCCCCCCCCCCCTCTCTCTGGATGTTGAATTAATATGATGAAAAGCGAAAGATTTGCAATACGTCGCAGCTGAGAGGATTTTCTTCACGTAAAACAGATCGGGGTGCATATCATCACACTTTTTACATACTAATTAAAAAAAAAATGTATGCAGCATTTCATGATATCATGTATATTTTAATATAACTACAACCTTCAAATTTTAGAAAAAAATTATATATAACTTTATATATATTTATACGCAAAAAAGTTATTTAACTCTGGGCGAAATCGTGCAAGAAGGACAATTGAGCTTATACATAGCATTTCGCTCAATCAACATGATACCAACAACTTGCACTATAAAGAAGAATATGCTTCTTAATTTATTAAGCGATATATAAGTTTTGTGACAATTAAACCGTGTAATTTCAAGCCTTTGTATATCACACGAATAATTTCTGACTTTCTTTCCACTTCTTTCACTAATAATTTTGTTTCTGCACGCCGAGATGATTTCCGCACGTATAGAAATTTATCTCCGACTGCTGCTGCTGTTGCAGTGCCGGCCAGATAATACTTTACAATTACGTGCGGACTATTCGGCGAATATTGAAAATCCTTGAAGTGAAAATAGAATCGAATCGCACCGGGGGGCTGAAATTTATTTTACAGCTCGCTCAAACTCACCGAAATATTATGACGGTCCATTTCCGCGTAGGGGCGCGTGGAATCGCTACGTTTGCAATTGATTTCACTGATGCGGAGGACGCTGGGAAACGAGGTGGAAAATAAAAGAGAGAGTGGAACGCGAGGGGACGTAGCGAAATGCGAAGCGTAATTCACCCTCGTCACCTGACAGCCTATCAACCGAGTGGCTCACGAATAATTATCTTTTGAGCAGATATCCCCCCCGCCCCCCTCCTTCTCTCTCTCTTTATTACGCAATATTCATCTTGTTCTTCCAGTCTTCTTTTCTCATTTTTCATATTTTTCTCTTAACCTTTAAGGATGTAACGTAACGCGCTTTCGGCGGAGTGAGTAACGAGACTGCAGCAGAATCTAAATGCGGCTTTATTATACCGCGCAAGATTTTGCCGGATGAAGCGGGAGTAAAAAAAAGAACTTTATGCATAGTAAATCTGTAACTGCATACTCGCGAGAGAGAGAGGAGGGAGAAAGAGAAAGAAGGAATCGCAAATAACCTCCGCGTATATAAGACAGCGCCGCAAGAAAAGTGCAGGTTTTATCGGCAATTTCTACATGCATAAACTGTAATCCTCTCACTCTGTTCGAAGGTAATGATCCTGAAAATTGAAATCGCGGGGAACAATTTCGTGCGCGAGTGTCCGCGAACGAAAACCTTCGGCCCACCCACGTTCGATCGCAATACGTTCGAAAGGGAAAAGATAGAACTTTACGGTTCTTTCTCGCGCAACTTCCGCACATTGTGCGGCTTCCCGCACGCCTCTAATTGGTCTAATAATTTCCCGTAAAAAACAAAGAAAAGCCGTAACGCGTAGCCGGCTGAATGCTAATGAACGACTAGGAGGAAAAACCGCTCGCTCGCCGAAGAATGGATAATCGACACTCGTCTCGCGGTCTTCCCTCACGCTGCTTCCCACCCGCGGAAATTTGCGCTGGCGGAGAAGGAAAAAAGAAAGTAACTTTTTTAATCAAACAAGCTTGAATAAAGAGAGCTTCAAGTGGTCAAATCAAATTGCGTACTGAACAAAACTCCGACATCGATAACACTTAATCATCGTATTTACGAAACATTTCGATCGCAATCGCGGAGCTTTTTCAACAGTCACGCGGCAAACAATTTACTCGGAGGCCTTGACGCGTAATGATCGACCGAGATTCAGGAATCAACACGTGACTTTGTCATTTTCACCCGTGTCGAAAAACATTCCAAATCGTCGTGACGTTCGGGGGAAAAGATCGAGAGTTAATCGTGCTTATCAAACATTTCGATTACAATCGCGGAGCTTTTCCAACAGTCACGTAGCAAGCAATTGCGGAGGCACTTTGACGCGTAAAAAGTGACCGAGATTCAGGAAACCAAGGAGAAACTTTATCATGTCCACCCGTACCGGGCAATATTCCAGATCGTAGTGAGGTCCGGCCGGCAGGGTCGAGGGTTAATTTTCAACTACTCCCTCTCGCATTTGTAGTAATCATCGTCCGACGAAAAAACAGCGGAACTTAATTCCCAGCCGCGCGCGTCCCCGGCACGAAGGTAATTTCCGATCGACGACCCTTCGTTTCTGCATGGCGGAGACCGTAATTCGTCAGGAAATCCGCCGACTTGGGACGGTCGCGTGGTACGTTCGTCGGCTCGTCCCACGTTAGCATGCCGCAGCATGAATAATTTCGCCGGCCGATTGCCTAGCTAATGCCGCCCTCGCCGGGGCTACAACACCGTCGGATACACTATGGTAGGGAAATTTCGGTTCTTCGACCGTCGTCGAGGGTTAGCGTGCACATCGCGAGTCAGCGTCGAGTAATTTCCGGCAGGTTGTAACGACGGGGTGGCAGCAGGGCCGGCCACGAGAAGCAAATAAACAGCGATCATCGCGCGCGGTGCATCGTACGGGTGCATGTTTCAGATTAGAATCTCGCAGGCTGTTGAGAAATTGCTTGAAAATGTATGTACGAGAGAAAACGCTAAATTAGAAGCTGATCAACGTTGCAACGCGGGAGAACGGATGGAGGAATTCGCGTGGAAATGATTGCGCGGAAAATATGAGAATCGCTCGGTCAAGTAAGAAAGTACCACCCTCAGTTGCAACTGACTGTGCAAGTCAGTCGCAGGATTTTTCTATAAACTTCGGGACGCCAAACTTATCGAGATAAAAGTGTCGCAATCGTCGCAACAGACCAAATTCTGTTTCGCGCGACGGAATTCAATACTTTGTACAGCCGAGAAACGTGGATGTGTCGGTTTACCGTACCCCGCGTCAATTTTTTACGCTTCCTCCGTAAAATTATATTTTATGCGTGTGCCTTTATTCGAAAACGAAACGAAAAACAGGAGCTTTCAGATTCCTGCCTCACAAAGGTCGTTTGTACGAAACCGTCCCTGAACAATAATGCCGATGTGCAATGGACGGCCAGAACAGTCGGGATTCACAGAGGGTAGCACCGTTCTCTCTCTCTCTCTCTCTCTCTCTCTACCACCGCTGAGTAATTCATAGCTGGACTGATGGCGATCGCGTTATCGTGGTTTAATGCCCTCTCGTACCGCATTAGCATCGAGCGGCGGCCGCTTGCTCGCCCCTTGGAGATTGTCGTCGATCGTCCAGCGTGATCGCGTGCCGCGGATTCCCTTCGAGAAATCGCCAATGAAACGCTGAAAACGCTCGCGATAAACGCATCCGCTCCGATGCACTTCGCGTTAATTCCCGGCCGCTTCATGAGACCTCCCCCCGTGGCTCCTAGCGTTTCCCATTCTCGCCAGACTCCTTCTAATACCCCGTTTGCAGCCATTTCCCCGATTTCCCTCGCATTGCCAGTACGTTTCCGCTAAGCGAAGCAGAACTTCTCTTGGCGCGAAGGCTCGTAATTGGCGAGTCGAGCCAACGACGGGAACTCCAGCGGGAACCTACGGTTTTTCTTCCCTCGCAAAGAACGGAAGGTACCTCATCGAACGACTTGGTCGTCTCCCGAGCGACAATGGCGTACGTCGATCTTTCGTCGGGCTGATCGGTGGCTCCTCGCCAGATGGTGGCGGCCAGCCGTCGATCAGCCTGACAAAATATTAGCGACGGACGATAAAGTGAGGTAACAATGATAAATCGCGACGGTCGGTCCTCTCTCTCTCTCTCTCTCTCGTGTGCGCGCGGAATGGCAATTACTTAAGAGCTAATCCATCTGAGACGGATCTCTTCATTTCCCGATCGATCGATTCGTCTTCAGAGAGATCTCGTAAATTACCGGACGGACGGGCGGAATTATGCGAGTTATCCGCTGTCGCCGAGCGAGTCCTCTCTTTTCCATTATCAATCCCCACACTGTCGTAATCCTCATCCATTATTATATAACTCAACGTCGAGAGAAAGAGAGAGAGGGAGGACGGCGGCGGCTTAAGTGCGCGCGGCGAGCGTGCGCGCACAAAAGCTGGCCATCGGCCGCGGTCCTTTAAACTCTTTCTCGTCTCGCCTCGCGCGATGCGGTTTAATAAAGCGCGTCATTAATCACGCGAGGCGCGATAAGCGGGAAGCTGGGTGTGTTAACAGCGCGCGCGCGCACGCCTCCAAGAGAGCGGGTCAATGGAACACTCGAGCGGATTTCCGATCGGCGATCGCGGCGAGGTTCAGTCGCGCGCGTTCCCTCGAAACCCTCTCGCGCGGTAATTTATAGTCGGACTGATGGCGATCGCGTTATCGTGGTTTAATCCCTCGCCACCCTCGCCGGCCGCGCGTTATATTCCGATACCGCGTTACTATTTTTATGCCCCCGATAAAACGGGAGGGAGAGGAACTGAGAGGGGAAAAGCAGCCGTTGGGGCGCACGACTTCCTTTTCGGGGCCGGGCGATGTAGTTCGCGATCAGCCTTGGTGGATATACTTTATAACGACGCACTCTCCGCGCAATATCCGCCCGTAAAAATGCTATGCGCGACGCGTCGCTCGCTGCGCAACAAACTAGAGCGCGAATAAATCGAATCGCCGGCGAAATAGGGTGGCATTGATCGGAATAAGGTATAAATCGGGATCGAACCCGCGGAACGTGCGTCGCAACACTCGGCGCTTCCGTCAAACAAAGAGGAGCCGTGGAAACATGCGGAAGCTCGCAGTTGCGTCGCGGGAGCGTCGCAACATTGCCAGTTGCGATGTAATATTGCAGAGACGTCGCGGAAACGTGGCACATTCCGCCGACATTTTGCAGTAACATTCCTGAGACTTGAAATCTTCGTGAGATTTTTAATTTATTTAACATTCGGATAGTATGTTCATTTATTTTGTAGTGTATATTTTTACACGCGTATCGTTATTACGCGTACATGCGAAGAAATGCATTTATAGGTTAAATTCTTACGTCGGTCTGACTTTTCAACAGTAAGCACTGACTATGTTATTTTAATAACTTGATATTATCAATTATGACGTTTGCTGAATGTTCGTTAAAATGAGTCAAATGAGTTAAAATGAGTTTGTGGATACAATGAGTTACCAGGAGATTTATTCGGCAGCCTTTTTCGGCTATATGGAGGGATGGGAGGTTGCAGATACGATCGGAGCGTCGTATCTGCGAAATTTTCCGCGGCAAGTCCACCGCGAGGGACACGTGAATCGCGGACCATCCTGTTTAGCTAATACGTTCCATTCACGGCACGTTAACGTCGTGTTTATCCGGGTTTAACCGCCGGCCGCGATGCCTTCGCTTCCGTCGTACATCTTCCGCCCGTACAATTCGGCCCGCTCATATACGGACAAGCCCTCGGAACTTTAATAACCGTCTCTTGTCCCGCTCGGCGACGTGCGAAATTACGTCCGCGATATCCGTCGGTTGCAGAGCGATCTTTGTTCTTTATTGCGTTATAAGAAAACGCGGCGGAAACGGCGGTGCCGTGCAGCGCAAACGCCGGCGACGATAGCTGCTTAACCGTTTCGCTGCGTACAACGTACCGTCTCCGCACGGAGAGAAAAATTTTGCCAGAACAGCAAATTGTTTGTTAATATAGTGACAGCAAAAAAAATTCGTTCGGACAGCAGAAAGATTTGTTAAGAATATTAATTGTTATTCGCTGGATTTATACGAACAGCAAAATAATTTGGTTGTGCCAAGTAAATTTTATTACCGTCACAACGACGTTTTGTTGCTACAACCAGCAAAATTATTTCTTCCTTATAACAAATTTTTCTGTTGTCGCTGTATTAACGAACAATTTGCTATTCCAGCGAAACTTGTTTTCTCCGTGCGAAAAATAACTTCTTAATTGTATGCGTCGTGTGCTTATTTACGTACGCTACGTGTGTACTTTTTTTTTTTTATTTTTTATAGAAGTATCATGGTTGTGTCGATTGTGAAGTCTAGTTTCGAGAATCGTCAATTCTCAAACTTTTTAAGAAATAGTTATTCGCAAGGAAGTACGTCATCATTTTCGAAAGACATGCATTTAGATAGAGAAGTATGGCTGATTTTCATTTATATATATACATTTTCATTTTACACTTTCAATAAGGCTTTAGAGCTTAAAAACAAAATAGTATGAGGATTTTCGTTGCTTTTCCACTTCAGTGTCGCGCAATCAAATATCATACCACACAAAGCGAGTACACCGCAGCGAAAGGGTTGAAGTTTCCGACTATCTGCCGCAACCGTCCTTGTTTGATGACGTCAGAAGTGAGAAAATGCTCGCCAAGAATTCTCGCGTTATAGGTTCAAATAAAAAGACACATTTACAAAATGACGTTTCTGATGGATGCAGCACACTTGTAAAATCGTTCCGACACTTTTACTCGGACAATCAATAAATGATCGCAGAATTAACCTGACGCAAAACCATTTTTCTCGTGATTTTATCAATGTTAATTCTCACGACTATTTATTATTCGATTTATTGATTGCTTGAATAAAGGAAAAATGTCCCAATAATTTTACAAATATGCTGAATCACTCACAAGTGTCACTTTGCGGTTGTGTATCTTTTTACTTTAACGTATAATGCAAGAATTCTTGGCATGCGTTTCTTCGCTTCTGACGTCGTCAAGTAAGGATGGTTGCGACGAGTAAGTAGAAGCCTTAACGGAAGCTACGTTCCCCCCTCCCCCTTGAGGAAGATTCAGACGATTCTTCAGACCAGCGATTCTGACCCGCCAACGAATACACACGCGGCAGCGAAGACGAACCGCTCGGAAGCCGCGCGCGTGCGGTACGATAACGTAATCATTTACTCGGCCGAAATTAATGTTACATTAATGCAATATTAATCACGCAACGTCACGTATCGCTCGTGATATTAATTCCGCTCGATGAATGATGTGGCAATTTCGGGTAAACGAAGTAAATTATTCGGAGGGCATATCGGTCCACCGATACGACACGTACATATAATTTCTCCGCGCTTTGCCGTGCGCGATATATTAATAAACGCGATTGTGACACACGAGGGATACGTTACGGTAAATAAGAGCGCGAATAGCGCAACAGCGGAGCCGGGACCGGCTCCCTGTTGAAATTTCGAGAGCGCACTACGCTTGATTAAAACAAAGTAACACGATAGTTTGTTAGGAAGACAACTGAAATGCTCGTGCGGGAAATTGCGGGAGCCGTACAAAAATTAAAATCCTCCTTGCGTGATATTTTTCTTTTTGTCCGATTGCAATTCCATTGCAAAAAAAAATCTCGCGTCGAACGGAATGGTGGTGATAGGAGTATCGATTTTCGAGGAACGAGCGAGAGAGAAACGAAGATGAGAACTGACGTTTCGATGATCCCACATTTTTCTCTCCCCTCTCTCGATCGTTACGCCCGATATATTATGCAGCGCCGACGATGCAGCCTTCAGAATTATTCTTCCTCTGCATAACTCTCTCCGGATCTCGGTATTCCGCGATCCGTTCAATATTTACGGCCGCTGACTAGATAAATGGCCGAACGTCTCGTTTCGGCGCGCTGAACGACGATGAACGGGCGCGGCGGAAAATCGCGTAATAAATGACAGACGGGATATCTCGCGGTCACGTGTGGACGCGAACGACTCGAGACTCACGCTCGCGTCTCGTTACGAGAGACGGAGGATCTCACTTTCTCGTGCGCATATAAATGTCATCGTACGCGGCACGCTATAAATGCGAATTGCACATCGATCGCAGACGCCACCGCTGATGCGCGCCGAAGAGAAAAAACGATCACGGAAGGCTTTTTTCATTTTTTTTTTCTTTTTGTTTTTCGGAACGCGAAACACATCATGGTTAAAAAGCGCACGTCGTTATGTATATTTCCGTGCATAAAGGTGCACGATAAAACTTCAGTTCCGGTTACAGAAACTAACTTCGATGCATCGCTCCGGATGAGAAATTTGCACACACGGCGAGAGAAAATATTTCTTGAACTCCACTCCGCCCCCTCTCCCTCTCGGATTTCCGATATGAATTTTTATTTACCAGGGTGTCTACTACCTGAAAAAAAAAACCTGAAAAACCTGGAATTCGCACGGAATTTGTTTACGCTTGGAAAAATCAAGGAATTCTCGGGAGATTTTATTGAGAATCGGGGAATTTTAAATATTTATCTGCAAGCTATATTATCGCACTGTTCGTAGACAAATATTGGTTGAGAACTAGATTTTATTTAGTAATATTTTCTGCATTAAAAATTATAGAAAAAAAATAGTTCATGATTTTTTCGACTCGGTTTTTAACTAATTAATTTTTAAGTTTTATTAATTTTTATTTTTATTAATTTTGTTAATGACGAATAGCATAAATTATAGACGCGAACTTATTAACATTCTGTGTGTATAGAAGAGCCTGAGGATACTTGTTATGAAATTCGAGTGATTCTTAATTTTATTTCATGATTTATAGACTTTTATGAATGGAGAATATTAGAGATATTGCACAATAAATCTATATTCATTTGCAAGATATATTTAAAAGTACTTTACTTTTATCTGGAATTTTTGACAAATTGCCTTGAAAATCGGGGAATTCTCGGGAGATTTCTTTTTTCGGGCTTAAGCAGACACCCTGTTTACTCAACAAGCCGTGAAACTTCATATGTTAGCGACTGCTCTCTATCTCTCTCTCCAAGATGAAGCCGCTCGAGTTCCCTTTAAGATGAAGTTAACTTTTATTGATACGACCTCGATATACCTTCCGAGAAATCAAAGGTGATAAATACGAGCGCTATGGTGGCGATAAACATAACTCTTGCTCTCCGGTAAAGGAGATCATATTCGCCGTCTCGTAAATCTCGAATTTATCGGACGATCTGGAATGTCTGAAAGCAGAAGGCAAGCTCGCCCGATCGGATCACTCGCGCCAGCCAGAATGAAATTAGTTAATTCATCGGTTGCTCGGCGAAGCTTAATTACCGACGGGAAAATTGTCTTAGCTCCATCTAAGCGGAAATATAATCCGTCTTTAACGACGTGGACCTCAATCCGCTTTATTGTGCTGCCGTTCTGCTTCAAGTCGAGAACAAAATGATCCTCGATAATTATCGTCAGTTGCGAGGTCAGTAAAAAAGCGAAATGCTCCCGGTTAAATTATTTTAAACTAAGTCCCAAATATATGTTACAATTATAACGTAATATTATAGTTTCACCACCGCACATATTTAGATTTTGCCCGCTGAAACTTCGTCACGTCTGACAAATTTGTCGCTCGCAATATGTTCCTTTTTCTTCTACGATCGTCAACAAATAGAACTGGGTTAACTATCTCGCGCGTTAATTACGCGCGAAGCACGATAATCCATTCTAACGTCACGCGATTGGCGTATATACGTGTCGCGATATATTAGACTTAAGATCTAATCTCGACTAAACCGAGGCATCAGCCACACGCGGCAATCACGTTTGACATCGTGTCACTGCGAGCGACTAGTAATCGAGCGGGTTCTCTGTGAATGCGTTTGCGGCGAAAATACAGTCATAATTCCTAAAACTTGGCTACGGAGCGAAACACGAAAATTTGCTTTTTTGACGACTCGGACGATGAAGAGAGACCGGGGCTAGAAGTCACATGGGTTAATTATCGCAAAGCTTGTATTTCATTTAATAAATAAAAGAGCATATATTTCTCCGTACACAGAGAAGAATATTTCTTTTGATTTAGTATACGTTTATTTGACTTGGATTTGTTTAATGTATAACAACATAATTTTATATTAAACATCATTTTGTTTAAATGAAGATGACTTGCTAAAGTAAACCATATTATTTGGTAGAAAAAGCAGTATTATTTAGAGGAAATAACATTTTCGTTTTCAATAAAAAAATTTATTTTACTATATATTAAATATTGTCTTATTAAAACCGAAAAGTTTTTTAATATTTTTCTAACGTAGTGTTATTTCTTTTAAATAATTCATTGATTGTGACGACCATTGTAATGTTTGGTTGAAAATACAAAAGCAATATGTTATTTGACGAAAAGATATTTATTGTTTGAGAAACTAAATCCTATTTGTTGAATTAAACATTCGTTTGTCTGCTCTGCTATTCAAAAAAAATAAATTCGTTTCAATTAAAAAAATTATATTCAATCCAAAGAAATCTTTTTCTCTATGTATAATATAAGTTGCTGATGTCGTGTTGTGTGTAGTTGTCTGTACGAAATGGCTGATGGTTAACGCATTTCATGCGATATTTACGAACATATTTTAAAAATCGGATGTGATGAGTACATTTTTTTCTGTCTCTCTATTTTTATTGTCCCGTTGGTTTTGAAATTACTGTTCGCAATTTCTCTGTAGCGTAGAAATATTGTTGATTTAATCTATTTTTCCAGTATTTAGTTAACTTTTATTGCAACGCTGTTTAGAAATATAATTTCGTTTTTTTATTTAGAAATATTGTTAATCAAAAATTTGCACGATTTTGCTTATAGTTAAATAACTTTTTTGTGTATAAATATATATATATGTATATATATATATATATATATAGTTAACCTTATATATATATATATATATATATATATATATAAGGTTAATTTTTTTTTAGAATTTCAAAGGTATAATTATATTAAAATATATGTGAAATATTATGAAACATTGCATACATCTTTTGGTTTTAATCAGTACGTGCAAAAAGTGTAACACGTACATCACGTAAATCCCGGTCTCCCCTGTACAGATTTGTCTTGCGCGCGATCATGTCGCGCAATTCGAGCTAATTTTTAACGTTACAGCGCGCGACCACGATTCATCCCGATTCGCACAAAGTGCGGATAATTCTGAAATTCATCCGCACCCAGGAAAACTAAATGCGCGTCAACCGTGCTCGCCGGCGTTCGTCCTTTTATATGAATCGTAAATTCCGCGGAGATATTTCCAGCCCACCCTGAACCTCCACTGGACCTCCAACGAGATTTTATATGTGATCGTTGGAATTCTTGGTGAGTTGAATGATCGCCCAGCGCGAATTACTGTTCCATACGTACGCACGTACGTTTAATTAAATTTGCCCCTCGATTTAAAAGCGAGTCGACGGAGAGCATCTCTGTGAACGCTCCTCGTCGTGTAACGTCGATGTACTTATTTTATGTAATTAACTCACGTTTCATACGCCAAGGCGTTTGCCTCGAGGATACTTTCGATTATCGAGCAGAGTCGCATATCAGGTGGACGACAAACACGGCGGAGGGGACGATACATGTCTATTAGCGATAATCCCGAATTCGCGGCGTGTAAGCCGGCGATAGCGGTAACCCACGGCGGTAAATTGAATGTGGAAGTCGAGATAATGGTCTCGTCTTTATCGGGCGGTATCTTGCAGCCACGGTCGAAGTCGGTGGGCGGAAAAGTAATGTCTCAGGTACTACCCTCCTTCCAAATAGTTGAAATATTGGCCTGTCAGAAATTCTGGAACTGAAATTGCATTCCGCTTCCCGGCTATCCGTAGGATCACTTAATTTATCTTTGTAGCCCGGGCTTCCGATCCACTACAACTCCCCCAACTGAATTATTCGTACATTTCGCCAAAAACCAACCCACACAATTCTCATGTCCGAAAGACATCTCAGTGACGTCCTTCAAACGGCTTATTGTCCCAAAGACCTCCTTATGACGTCTCAGGACGTTATTTTTATATTTTCTGGGAAAATTTCAGCGTCTTTTCGCACACTCTGCCGATAAAACGGGAATAATCGCTCCAAGGAGTATCGCCGAATTTGTTTGTGAAAATCCCCCTCCTCTGATACTGACGCGCGTCGGTGCATAATCTTTCGTCGTCGGAATTTGCGAAATCGCAAAATCGCCAGCGATCGAAACGGGAGTGCGCGCGTTCTCGAAATTCCGCGACGCGGCGACCGTCAGCAGTGCCGGGGGGACATTAAAATTAACATAACGAGCCCGTTTAAATCGTCGCACACGTCGCTCGTTAAGTGTGTATTTGTTCGGCGCGCTAACGACATTACAGTTTTTGCCGAGAAAGAGAGAGAGAGAGAGTACTCGCGGTCGCCATTAGGGCGGTGCATTTTTCGCCGATGAAAAGCCTCGCTACCTCTAGAATGTCGGACGATGTCGACGGAAAAAAGAACGTGGAAGGAAAAGAAGCGCGTATGGGCGGAGAGAGGAAGGGAGGGGAGATGAAAAGAGAACGGCGAGAGAGAAGGAGGAAAAATGTGTCACCGGCAATCTGCGACTAACGAAGCCGGCATTAAAGACCGATACCAGACCACTGGAACTCCTCTCGCGGAACTTCCATCATTCGTCTCGTTTGTACGCTCCATCGCGCTTCTCAAAGGCTCCGTTTCATGACCGACATTGGCCGTGATGCTTTTCACGACTCTTCCGTGTTAATTACACCCCGGCTACAAATATTGAAAGATCACCAGTCAGCTTTCCCGGGTACCGAATGAAAGAGAGTCTCTCGAAGAGAGGTAGGAAAAGAGAGAGAAAGAGAGAGAGAGAGAGAGGGCTTGCGCTCTGCCCACTTTTCATCAGATAAGCATTACGAAGTTTCAGCCATTCAGTATGCAATATCTTCTCTCGGCAATATAGTAGAGAAGAAAAGCACCATGGTAAACTGACATACTCACATTTCTCAGCTGTAAAGTATTGAACTCTCTCAGACGGAACATGAACTTCTATGCTAAATCGATCAGTAATATAATATCCTTACAGTCTTATACCATGTACAGTAGTGGTACAGAAAGATTACTGCTGGTTTGTATCCACGTACATCAATTTTACTTTTACACCTTCAAGAGGGCTTTAGAGTCGAAAAGCAAAATGGTATGTCTCGGTTTCGATGCTCTTCCTCTACACATCAATGGTGACTATGTCCAGCCATCGTTTACGCGGCCTGATGAGAGCGAATATCGCATTTTGCGTACTCAACTCGCGAAAATCGCGGACGTCTCCGCGATCTTCCTCTCATCCCCCGCGCGAGACTCGCTCCACTTCGGACGGCAAATTACCGGCACTCTCTTCGAACGGGAATAATTTACCATTACGCGATTTGGAGAATCGTCCGGCCGCATTAAGCGCGATTCCATTATCGGCTGAAAAGAGGGACGACGGCGAAGGGGGAGAAGGGAGGATCGAAGCTTCAAAGAGCGCGGGGCCTCCGACTGGCCGATAATCCCCGTCGGCAAACGTAACGGCGAGTGTACACTTTGAACGAGCTTGTTAGACCCATAAATATCGGTATCTTCATTGCCAGGGTGGCGTCCTGCTATCTCGTAATGGATTCCATAACGGACGTTGCACACGTGCTGTGCTGGCCCGGCCGTGTCGTACGTAAACCTGGCGCGCGGTCTTTTACGAGCCCGCCCGTTACAATCCACCGGCCAACCTAAATGCAAACGTAGCCTTAATTAAACGGCCGCCCTGCAGGTAATTGATCGTATCCTTAATCGGATCGTTTTTCCCGGCCGTCTCGGGGATGTGGGACGACACCAGCGAGTACGCGCGCACGTAGCTGAAGATACGTTTGATCCACGCGAAGCGATATCGCGCCCCCGCCGTTTCACATTTATTTCAGTAGACCCAAGATGCGGGGCTCCGTAGAGATTCGCATATTTGCAGCGTGGTACGCGGTGACGTAAAGTACAGACGCAGCATTTCTTGCGCCGGCGGACTGTCGTATCGATGATTCTGTCGCTTCGCATCGCTTCGTTTAGCCACGAGTACACCGCCGAGCCATGATTAATTAATAACCCGTTAGTACGTTCCCAGTCGCTCCCCAAATCTGAGAAAGTTAGCACGGAAATCATATTTCCGTAGCCATCTGTTAGTCACTAATCAATATCGCGCTTGATGTCGGAGTAATTAAAGATTATTTTCATAGTCGAAGATCAGTCGGGTAGTTTTAATGAAACGCTTCTAATAACACCAGAAAACACCAAGCCCGACGTACTATTTTGTTCGCAGGCTGTGGAAAGTGTGAAATTAAAATTTGTACGCAAATCTATGCAAAGCGACATTCTTCTATTGAAATATATTATAGTTTTTCGAAAATTATTACACACTGTCTTTCGGGTAACTACTTTTTGAGAAGTTGGAGGAATGTCGCTTTGAGAAAGTAAACCAAAGCCGACATATCCATGATATTTATACCAGTAAATTGCCCGAAAAAATGAAGTAAAAACGCTGAAATGATGTACATTATTTTTATATTTATTATATCCTCTCTTACATATATGTTAATATTGCAGGATTTTTTTTTTATTCGCGTTAAAATTCACATTCCCCTCTCTCTCTCTCTCTTCTAATCCAAAGAAATCTCTTATCGCAGTAAGCTAATTTACAGTAATTACATTATAATTAAGAACGGCAGACGCGCAGTGATTTTCTCATATTGAGTCGGTTAATCTCCGAATGTATTCGCCTTTAATGTGCGGTCGTTAAGGAAGCTTATCGTGGCAATTCGTAATCGCTCTTCGAGCGGCAGGAGACTCGACAGTCACTCTTCGGTCAACATTTCCCAAAGTGCAGCCGCCTTGTCATCAGCCATGATCTTAATTGTAACAGCCCCGTACGCAGCGGCGCGGTGTACACGCGGGTGACACGGTGACACGGGAAAGTGTGTCCACGTGTCCGTCGTGAAATCCGCCGTCCAATTTCACGAGAGGCGTTTAGCGAACGATCGGGGAATCCATTGAACGGGAGTCCGGCCTACAATTCCGAAACGATTCCGACAATGGCCGGGTCCTCTCTCGGGGAAGAGTGACACTGTGTGACTCCAGACAATAACGCGGCAAACGTAAATTACCCTTTGCAAGGTGGTGACCGGGAAGGCCCGATTTGAATAGCGAGCAAAGTGAACAATAACGCGCGATATGTCGGCCGGATCGAGTCAATATCCGGTGGAAGGTGGGTCATTCCTAGCGTGGAGCTCGTTTCACATTGATTTCCAGCTTAAAAAGCGTTCGAATTTCCGCGACATTCGCGACGATAACGAGTCTCGGCGGACTTGTAGGATTCCTGTAGAAAGGGATCGTTCGAATCGTTGAGACGAGTGTCTTTACTAGTGCGGTTGTAACGATCATTTAAAAAAGTTGTGAAGTTCAGCGTCGCATTTTTAGTAGCGTATCAGTGGAACCGCACATAAATTTAATATCTATCAAGCAAAATTAAGTTTCTACGCATCTATTTCACTACCTAAATGATAAATTAATTTAAAACGAAAAGCTGAGATAAACATATTTGCATAATATTACAAATGTGAAAATATTTTACTTTTCTTATTAATGCTATATTTATGCGTAAATCGATCTAATCGAGATGCACAGGTAATAGAAAGAGATATATAAATGTTTAAATATACATACATGTGTACATATGTATGCGTATATGTGTGTGTGTGTGTGTGTGTGTGTGCATACGTGTAAATAGAGAATTTAGGAGTATGGGTTTACAACGAAGATGCGTAATATCCGCAAACACCTGTCGTTAACTCTTGCTCGAGAACTTGCTGCTTTGCCGTGATCTAGCTTTGAGCTCTCAACGAATCGAATTCTACTGAAATGGACTTGTTTGTAGTCGTTGGCACTTTGATCGATATTAAGTGAAACAGCGTTCTGCTTTACGATACGAGCGCGTCCGTTTTAAATGTCAACAACGCACACAACGTGTGCGACACAGTTGCGTTAAAATTAAAGTTCCAAAATCAAACAATTGCTTCTGCGATCGCAAACGCCAGCGAATTTCGCCGATGCGCGACGCAAACCGCTCGTCGGGAAGCACACGTGCTCGTTTATACATGCGTGTGTGTGCTCACGCATATTTCGGAAGCGTGTGTCCTTCGTGTGAGTGCCGCGAAAATTATGACCGACAGGATACATTCCGCGAAAGCCGCTGCGGCAGTTGAAATATGCACGCAGTGCGGCGCCGTGTTGCACAGAACATCGCGACAGAAAGTAATTGTTCCTATTGTAGCTTGCTACCGGATATTAGGCCATACGTCGCCCCGACGGAAGCGATAAATCGGACGCCTGCTCGAAGAAGTCGAAATTTCGATCGAACCGGAGTCTCTGTTTCTCTCGACGACTACGACGGGTCGTCCGTCGTATGATTTCCAACGTCGTGTGGTACCGAAAACTTCGACTCGGAATTGCGTTTATCTTGTAGATCTACTTGATTGCCTCACCGGCACAATGTAGCTCTCGTGACGAATGGAAATTAAGTTGGGAACTTCGGCCTTCGAGGAATTCTGTTTAATTTGCAATTTGCACGTCCAGCTGCTCGAAACTCGGTGTCGCGATGACAACTGCGAGAGAGAGAGAGAGAGCGCGGAAAGACACGCGAAGTGGATGCATATCCTCTCGCTGGACGTGTCGCACGTGAAAAATGTTGTCAACTTTCAGAGAGCACATTCCGAGTGACGCTGCAGAAGAGCAGTCGCGGCCTCGGCCTGAGCCTCTCCGGCGGCGGTACTGCCGGCCCGGTCAGGGTGAAAAGACTCTTCCCGCAACAACCCGCCGCCCTATCCAACAAACTTCAGTCCGGCGATATATTATTGGCGGCCAATGGGATCCCGCTGACCGGCCTCACCAATTATGTGAGTAATCAATCAATCTCTGGGCTAGAATTAAAAATGCAACGGCGGAAAATCGATAGTTAATAGTCGGTATAGTTTGTTCGTTGATTGAAAGCAAACCAAGAACGATAAATAAAAATGTACAACCCCCAATTAAAACGGAAGGGAAAATATTTCCCCTTCGGATATGTTCTTTCTCGCGAACGAGTAAGAAAGTATAAACAATGTTTAAAATTTATTAAACGGGAAGGTGGTTTCAACGGCCCTCGTAAGTATAACGTCCCTTATTAATATCTCCGCTTTTAGAGGGAGAATTCTTTACTTATGGAATCATTTATTTAGCAGCTTGCCGTTACGCAGCAGCACTAATAGCCTGCGTTTGTTATGATGCATTTCTACTCTCGAGCATTTCGAAACGTTTTCAAGATACTTTTAGCGTTTAATTACACATGCTTCTTCATTCTTCTTAAACTTGGGCGCATTATCGTGTTTCGTTCGTTATTTATGATATTTCGGCTGTTGCAACACCGTTTAACTCACATAGGTTTTAAAACAATAGAGGATATCCACGAAAATCTGTCGATGACTTTATTCATTCGTAACCGCCAACTTTCTGTCGTGATGGATAGATAATATAAGGTCATTGGTACACGGCGAAAACAAATTTTGCTAGAACAGCAAATGTTGTCGATATAGTGACAGCAAAAAGAAATTTGTTTAGACAGCCGAAAATTGCTATTTGCTGTATATATGAACAATTAATACTCTTAACAAATCTTTCTACCGTATAAACAAATCTTTCGCTGTCTAAACAAATTTTTTTTGCTGTCACTATATCGACAAACATTTGTTGGTCTAGCAAAATTTGTTTCCTCTATGTAGCAACGGGGATTATTTCAATATTTAAAACTGTTCACCTTTCATTGATAAATAAGTCCACGATTCCCGGTAACACCGAAAGCACCGAATTAATTGACACGCTAGACTCGATCTTTATTGGCGAAATTTACAATTGCTCGCGTATCGTCAACGTGTCGGATAACAACGTCCGCTTTCGAAGGGGAAGTAAGTAATGCACTGACGTTTCCATTGAACGGACTTTATCGATATTAGTTATCCGCTCGCAAGTAATGCCTACTACTACGGTCGGACCGGCGGTCTCAGCCTCTTCTCGCGGCTCTCGAGGATTTGCATTGGATTAGCATAATACAGCTACGCCTGCGAGCCTCTACGAGGATAGACGTTATCTCACGTGTACTTGGCAGGTTGTCCCGCGAGGGCAAAAGCAATACCGCCGGTACGCAAACGCGTATACTTGCTCGTAAACTCGCGCAACTGCGCTCGCTCTTATATTCCGCCCGCGAAAATGCGTCAGCTCGACCGACCGGAGATGCTAAAACGTTGACTCCGTCTTAATTCAATTGCGCTGCTCTACTCCGCGGGACATCAACCGCAAACAGCAGTTTTATCGCGTTAACCGCGTCTGCGAGCGTCGCCGCCGCGGCGGTTTCCAAGCGAAATCGCACTCGCCACTTGTTAAACATGATCTTGGCGAAACTAAAGAAGGGAAAGCGCATTCGAAGTGATAATGAAAAGTACACAAGAGCTCACACTTTCCAAGTGTCGTGGAAAAATTCCCGAGTACTTCTCTTGTTGACACGACCTTTCTCTCTTGTGCACACTATTTTAACTATTTCGACGTTCGGCTTTTTTCGAGAGTTGAGATGTATCTTGTTTAATTATTTTTCAAGATTTTCGAATTTATTGAATACGAAAGTAATATCGAAACGCAGAGATTTTTAATGTTGGGTCCAATATGACGGTTGCAAGAAATAAGGCATGAAAAACTCGAAAGAGAAATATTTGACAGATGATTAGACATGCTATATGAAAATCAACACATTTGTGATAATTAATTTCTACATTATATTATTTAATAATATTATATTAATGAATATACAATTTATCAATAAAATTGGGCATTCACTGATAACAAAATATACATTGGGAAAGACGACCTAGGAAATATCAAAAGTTGTCTGTATCAATCAATAACATTCCTCTATCAAAATCTATTTCCTATATCACATCCCGGTAAGCGAGGAATTATTAACGCAACGTTATTCCACAACGATATTTTGTAACATGTTAAATTAATACAAAAATTTGAGTTTGGACCGCTTGGGACACATGAAGAATGTTAAATTTAATACAAAATTTTTTTCCTTGCGCATATTTAAGGAGAAATACCAAGTATCGGATTAATTTTCCTCGGAATGTCCGTCTCGAGCACTTACTTACTCGTTTCCTACGCGTTATCGGATTTTACTCGAAGACCCCGTTACAATTTAATTTCATGTCCGTCGCGAGCCGCAACCGGAGGCTCGAAACTGCCTGCTGTCACGGCTTTTTAAATCGCTGGAAGCCATAACGTTCTTTGAAGTGGATAACGCGGTGACTTCGGACACTCGCATTATCTACATGCATGGTTGGCGCAGAGAGAATGAGAGAGAGCCGCATACGTAATCTTATTTCGATGCTACTTGTTGCAGGAGGCTCTCGAAGTTCTGCGTACGACGCCCAGCACGGTCGAGTTGGTGGTGTGTCGGCTTCCAGGAGATAGCAATGTCACACCACCCGGCGCACCACCGCCACCCCCGGCAAGACGTGAGCCGCCACCGCCGCTACGTATACTCAACCCTCTGCCGCCCCTGCAGATCGAGCCCTGCGGCGTAAGTAACGCTCCTAAACAGAGCTCCCATGAATGTATATACACGCTTGTTTGCCACGTCTGTCTACGAGCTATCGAATGAATGTATAATTTGGTAACACGACGTATCAACCGGTCGGGTTGAATCCTAAAACAGAGAGAGGGAAAGAGAGAGAAGGGTGCCTTAAATTAATCCTGTGAACAAGCGACGACAGGATACTGCGATTTCCTTGAGAGATGAGAAGTGAAGGAAAAGGAAACGGCACGACGATTGAAATATCGGAGACAGCGACTTTTAACATCGTGGTTCGTACTTTCGAGCTTGCATAGCTCAGAGAAATGACTTAGTGATTACAGCTAAATCTTATTGGCTAGTTCGAACTTTGATGTCATTGCTAAAAAAAGAGTCGGCTATTAAAGGTAAGATTTATTTGCTGCGAGATGCAACTCTTCTTTTATCATCTCTTTTTTATTATCTGAAATTATTAGCACGAATAGTTGTAAGATTGGTTAGCTGTGTGTGAACGGCGACAGGCAGGTAGCGATTTATTAGTCCCACGATATTTCAAAAGGGGTAATAATATTGTGGTTTCTGGTAACGTGGATAAACAGGACGACTATCAAACTAATCATTCGAACGGCCGTGGTTCATCGATATTTACGCTCGTCGATAATGAGCGGATAATACGGATGTTAAATTTTATACAAAGACAAATTACCGATAGCGCGTGTGATTATCGCGCAGGAATAGTATCAGCGGTTGATGATGTAGAAATGACAGAATGTTCGGCTTGTCGCAGCGCGCTGGCAAATAATTATTCATAAGCTCCGTCACTTGACTACGCCCCGGCGTTCCAGGAGAAATACGAGCAAGACCGAGCGATCGATCGATTTGATTAATAAGCCAGGGCTAAATTAATAACTCGGTTAAAGCGTATTATAACTTATCTCCGTCGAACAACTAAATCGGTGACTAACGGGGAAAAGGGGGAGAATTCTGTTTATAGAGTGTGCGCCATCCTGCGAAACTTGGGAGGCAGCGCGGGTCGAAAATTTCATTCGAGGTGATGCTCGCGACAAAATGAAACCACAGATAGTATCCCGTCGCCACTTCGGTATTCAGATCCCGGGGGAACCCTTGATATCGATTCGCGGCGGATAATATTCATAAACAATAGTCAATACATACATACGACCGTTTGTTGCCGCTCACAGCGGCTCACTGACGGGAAATGTAAAGCACGCGACGCGAGAAATTCTGCGCTTAGAATACACGCGTATATGTCGTCAATAAATAGCCGGAAATTGGTGGAACTTTTACGTTTTTAATCTATCTTTCCTTATGACTTGTGTGTTCTTACGTTAATTCTATATCAAACGAGGACGATCAAAATGAGGATACAGAAGCCTTGACGCAGCATTATATCTTATTAAATCAGAGACGGTATATTGAGATAAATGTTTAATCTCTCTGTCTTTCTTTCTCTCTCCGACCTTTAATTCTATAGATTCAATTTTAATACTAAGATTCTACTGTGAAATAAATCCTCTTGAAACTAAAAACAGTGAAAACGAAATTAAAGGCATCACAATAAAGTAGGATCAATATAGGAATCAATTATAGCATCAGAATTGAACCTGTTTCGCCATCTTAGCTCTCCTACTATATTGTAGAATTAAAGATTTAACCTAGGGCTAAAATTTCGACCGGGGAACATTCGGCTGAGTTCAAACTCGGTTGCGAGCAACTGAGAGAGCAATTGGCTGTGTGGAAACCCCCCAGAGGAATGTTTCCGTTCGCACAAGCGAGTTTTCGTCTGGTCGCTCCCGAAAAACCCGGAAAATTCAGTCACACCGGACAGAATTGTTTTTCCCGCGATGATGAATACTTCCGTCACGGATGTAAACGCTCTTTGCAGGAATTCGATATCGAGATGACGAAGGTCGGCGGCAGCCTCGGCTTCACCCTCCGGAAGGCGGACAGCAGCGCCCTAGGCCACTATGTGCGAGCGCTGGTGCGGGAGCCGGCGCTCAGCGACGGCAGGATCCGGCCGGGCGACAAGATTGTCGCGGTGGATGGCGCACCGTTGTCACCGATGACTCACGAGGAAGCGGTCCAGCTCCTGCGGCAATGCGGCCCGACGGTGAAGCTGCGGTTGTACCGCGATCTGGCGCAGACCCCGGTCTCGGCGCTATCGCCCACCGAGCCTGATCATCCTCTCCGTCCACCGCGAACGAGCTTGAGGTATCTCGTCAAATCTCGGTTTGTTTGTTGTCACGACACAGCGTCATTGAAAATACCATTCGGTCGAATGAGCGCCACGATCGAGTAAAAACGATATGGTCAGAGGATAGAAAGGTCAAAGGTGGAAAATAATTAGCGACGTTTTAATAGAAGATATGTCAAATTTTCTAATACCATTCGCAAGAGACGTTATCGTTCCTACCTGCCTGGTCCTTTTCTCGAGTCGTTTGTACCTCGAATGATTTGGAATTGTAATACTTCCAAAATCCATCATGAAAAGATAGATATATATATATATATATATATTCATTAATTGAATCGATTTTGTTGGAAGAGAGAGAGAAATATTATACCGAACTAATTTCACGCATAGAAATGCATGCCTGTGAATCTCTTGAATGGTAGAGATCCATTTACAACGTTATTGGAATACAATTCTTTCTGAAATACGTGATTAAGCGCACTTGCAGAATCCCGATCTGCAGTTTAATTAATGAGACACCTGATATCGAAAGTATATCAAGTCGTAGAAGGAAAGGAGAAGGGGAGAAAATCGTTCGCTATCAAAGCGGAAACGGATGAAACGTCGATAGCCCGTGAACACGTCAGTATTTAACAAAAATTTACGGAAATATATCTTAGCTTTGTGCCACCGCCCTTTTATCTCAGAACTTTTGTCCGGGTTTTATTTTGATCTGTCGATTTATCAAAGGATATTTGATATCCGGCGAATGTAATTTTTTTTTAACTTTATCTCCCGCGGATATCCCTTTATGCTACATGCAGAACCCGCGCGATTGGCTTTTTCGGTCGAACGCAGCCGAACATACGGAATCAATTTATTCGTCCCGTTCGAGCTTAACGGGAAAATATCGTCGATAAAAGATCGCGGACTCTGATTTCGCCCCCGACGTTCGCGTTTCGCTTTAAATTACTTACCAAGAACGCCGGCCCGAAGTACGAACGCTCAATGTTTCCAGCGATAACTTATGTTGCTGTTACTTACACGATACTTCCCGGTAGACAAGAAGCCGTGGATATGCTGTGTGATTTAGCGGTACGAAAGCTGTCACCGGGTACGTCGAGCGGATCCAGCTGCAAGCAACAATCGCCCGGCGCATCTTGCAATTCCCCCCGAAGGCTGCGCCGACTGGCCACGCGCACCCCTACTGCCGAAACCGATCAAGGTAGGATCAAGTAATTCGTTGGTAACACGTACGCGACAGTGTTTGCCGGTATTTAGATAAAATTATCTAAAAAATTATTCAGATGAATAGATCATATTTGTCTTCATCCAAATGGAAGAGATACAAAATATATTTATCTTCGTCTTAGATAAAAAACATGTTATCTCGTCTAGAAATGATCTGTATTGATGTTATGATCCATATTCCGAATTCATTTTTCGGTCAAATGAATGAAATAATATGGGCTTATACGTTAAGCCCGTATCAGACTGGAGATTGGAGATTTCAACGAATCAATCAATTTCTGTTTTTGCCTCCTTTGGTCTGTTCTTTTCAGCTGCACTGCTGAACTGGTGCAACTAAAAAGAACGGACCATTTGTTTCAATTGATTAATCCACTTTAAGCCCGGATCAAACTGTCGACTGTGAGCAATCAATGATTATTGGTCTTTTTTGTTAGATCCTTAAATTTAAAGCGATTACGTTGACGAATTACTTAACCGTTGTGCAATTTTATGATCTACGTGATTTTTATTATAAATTTTTGTAAAGTCTCTCTCATAAAAACAATATCATCTAAATAATTATCTAGATAAGTAACGCTACTTGTATTACCGTCATCGAGATAAATCAAAAGCAAAATCATCTTTATCTCGTGTAAGATGAATTGTTCGAATTTTCATCTAGATGAATCTGAAATCATCCAAGGCAAACACTGTACACGAATGATTTCAAGTAGAAGTGTGGGTTAACATAAAGCTAAGAGTATCTGGAATACTATCAATTGAAAGGAATTCAAAGCTTCGTAAAAATAAATAGTGCTCTCTGGATTTCTTAGAGTCTCACTAAAAATAAGTGAAAGGTGGCGGTATTTTCACTCGAAGCGATAATGGAAATATCGCAGCTTGAAATCGCAAGAGTGGATGTTTCACTCCAAGCTTAGAGCGGATCCCGATTATATATATGAGTATGTAGAATGTCCCAATCGATTGGAGTGAATCTGTGACGGCGGAATACGTTGGCTTCGCTCTTTAGTTTCGAGTGAAAATATCTACGTGACGTCTCAGGATCGGGAAATTCACTCGACAATTACATGAACGGTCTATTATCAGACCTCGTAAGTTTTATACAAATGTTATCGAGCGTGATCGCGGCTCGTAAACCTCCCTCGAATCCGCACAAATCGGAAGGGTAGCGGAAATTGGCTGTCGCGTTGGTCGAAGGCTGCTGCCGGTAACGTTAAAGCAGCAGAGAGGGAGAGCATTGATCACGAACCGCGAAGGGATTAGGTAGGATCCCCGAGGTGATGAGTTCTCGGACAAGTTCTCACGACAGCGGCACTCTCCGCAGAAAGCCCGGAGAAGTCGCACGAAGCCGTGCAAACGGTGTCGACGGCCAGCCAAGCGGAGACGTCGGACTCGGACCAGTGCTCGATACGGACGCAGATCACCAATTCCCAGGCGAACACACCTGCGACCGACATAATCGATCCGCCGCCGCTCTACGACGTCTGCGACGAGACATGCGACGGTTCAGCGACGAGACGGTCCAGCAACGGCGCCGCGGCCAGACCGAGTTTCCTCGACCTTTCGGCGCCGCAGGGCAAGCCGCACTTCCAGTTCTGCAGCGTCGACTCGGACGGTGAGTACCCGGAGGACGGCGTCATCCTCGCCGAGGCGGAGCACGGCCGGCTGGCTGAGCCGAGCTACGACGACGAGCGCAGCGTGATGATACTGTCGAGCGACGACCACGACAACGACCTGCCGTCCGAGCCGGCCTCGATGCCGCCGGTGCTCTCGTCCACCAGCAGCACCAGCACCGCCGCCTTCAGCTACAAGAATCCGGCCTATCAGAGCGCCAATCCGGCCTGTGGCACCAGCAGCGACCCGGCCGGCTCCAAGAGCAAGGCCACGCACTCCAGCGACCAGGACATACCAGGTATGTGTGATTCTTCTTCTTCAATTTATTCATGGCCCCGGCTACCCTTGCGCGTGGAAAGAAAAGCGTTCGACTAAACTAGGGAATTATTTTAATCTCAGCGAACTTTTACTCAGACCGAGTAATATTTACTTGATCCAAATAAGATGTTTTCCAAGTAAATTGTCCAAGTAACATTTACTCAATCCGACCAAAATTTATTTACTTAAAATAACTGAATTTAAGTGAACGAATTTTTATAAAAAACGATTATGGGTAGAGATTGTTGGAGAGAGATGGATAAAGTAGGTGGAAATTATATCAATTAATCCATTACGGAACCCATTAAAGTTAATTATAGGATTACCAAGTTTATAACTAAAGAGGATGTTTCTGGCACATCTAACGGAACACGCCCTTAGTTATTTAATTAGACGATTAGTTAGACAGTGAAATTAGATAGCGGAGATTAAACTGGATTCGGTTTCTGCAAGTATGCATTAAAAAAAAATACGGTGCGGTTCGCTAACGAACGAAATCACGGGAGCACGTGTGCGCACCATGACCGCCAAACAAAGACTCCGCCAGGTAATTCGGAATTGGGTTCTCCCCGTTACTCGTTTTGTTCGTTCGAGGGGATAACTCGATTTAAGATTAGAATCGGTTCTTTGTGATCAGTCAACGTAAATTTCCGCTCGCTCTCGCTTTATCTCCCGCGGACACTCGATATTCGCTGGCCATTCATTTCTCGTTCGGTCTTTGGCCAGTGGATATCAAGCGACAATAAGATTACAATCGGTGCGGTAATTTCCCACTGAATAATTTAAGTGCGACATAACACATGTGTGTTACAGAGTTACACCGTTGAATGGCATTGAAATTTTATAATATTAATGTATCGTTACTTTAGCATTTATCGAACGCTTAAATACCTCAAACAACCGTTAACTCAATTTCGCTATATCATTAACGTATATTTATTTTGTCGGTAAATTTGTGAAATTTGTGAATTATGAATCATGGTTAGATCGATTAATATCATTACTGTTTTCGAAAATCAGCTCCAGTATGGGTGGGTGCTACGTGTATGCGCGATCCAACTCGTGTTACCTTATCGGGAGCAAGTGGAGAGGGCAAGAACGATAAGATAACAGTCAAATCGCGGCGAAAGCCGTCGAGATCAATTTGCGCCGTCAATTTGCGGTAACTTCCATTCGGTGATCTCGATTTTTCGATCGCGTTGCGCAGGAAAAGTTTTGGGAACCGACGACCCGGGCGGCAGCAAAGGGCTATTGAAGTGGAAAGGCGTGATGTTCGCCCCGGACGACGAGGTGGATCGGACCAAGCACGAGGAGGAAGCCGGCAAGGACGTTACGGATGCGGTCGCTCCCGTCGAAGACCTTGAACAAGGCAGCGAGGTGAGTCTCCGCGGAACTTCAATCCGATAGATGAGGTGACGTTTTTCAAATACGAATCTCGCGATGAATAGTCCATTTGACCAAGACACTGGATATATATGTGTTTTATTATTTTGTTATATATATATATATGCATATATCTGAAATGTTTTCCTTAAAACGCGGAGAAAAATGATTAGTTGAATTAATATGACAGTGAACAAACCAAAGGCATTTTCATTAAAAGAAACGGAGTTTCTAATTCTCAATTCCAAACCAAATTCGCTTGTAAGAACCAGACATTCATTGTTGTTCATTATCATGTTAATTTATTAACCAATCTCTCTTCTCCGTGAATAACCCCTAAAATGCACTCTGGGAGTTTATCGGTTTCCTCGCGGAACACCGGCATCGCAATGTTGCGCAATCCGCTGTTTTAGGTGTTCATGGTGGAGCTGACGCGTGGGTGGAACAGTCGGCTGGGCTTTAGCTTGCAGCCGGAAGGGAATCGTACGGTGATATCGGTCGTGCATCCCGACAGCGTCGCGGCCAAGGATGGCAGGCTTAAGCAGGGCGACGTCTTGATGATGGTGAGTATCTGTCGAGCCAGTCTCGTCTTAATTTCAGTCTTAGGGCGACTTTCACCAAACTCTTCCAATTAAGCTAATTGACGATGTCAAATTGCCGCTCCAGTCTCAACCTGTTACCTGTTCTATCTTGCTAACACGAATAGAAATTATCAGCTTTTCGATGATCGCGGAACGAGTTACAGAACTGGAAATTGATATTGGCAATTTTTGGTTATTATTGTTCGATCGATTAGCTTAGTTGGAAAGAGTTTGGTGAAAGTTACCTTTAATCTTAGTTTCATCTTCGTGGAGCACACTTTCGAAGACCGCTGTCGTATATATGACGAAATTATGAAATTATGAAATTCAAATATCTCGCTGCGTTGTGCAGCGTGGAGAACATTCACGTTATTACAGCACTGAGAGAAATTATAATTATTTTCAGCCTCAACTATATACCTTCTTTATACTTTTAACCACAAAAATTGTAGGAGCAACATGCACGTCAAGTTATTATCAGTGACACTAATAATAACACTCACTAGAGAAAAATGGTTCTCCTAACTATAACTCTTTCAAATATCAAGTGGTTTTTCTCTCGATGAACGCGTATGAGTAACCTTACCCCGTGTTGAAAGCTTCTTGTCACTTAGAATTATGTAATAATTTAAGTTATAATTCATTATGTCACTGCCGTCTGACGCGCTTCGTATCTGATTTCGTGGTTTCTTCTCTTCTTTCGCCAGGTTAACGAGGAGAGCGTGGAACACATGTCGACGGCTGATATAATAGACCTGTTACGCAAGATACGCGGCTCGATCGGCATCACCGTGATGAGGAAATCCAAACGAGATAATGTAACGTGACGCTAGTCCGACTTGTGATCGAAATGTGTTTCATAGGGAAAATCATAAAAAGAAGGAAGATCTGGTCGTTATATTCCTTATCGGCGGACAATGACGAGTTCAAGTTCAGGCATGAGTCTAACGAGAAGGAAGGGAGGCAGAGTAAGTAAATCCGTCACCGTCAGCGACGAAGATTACGGATTGTATCCGTGAAGAAGCGGGATAATCTCGTTGTATTTGGAATGGCAATGTGAATGCCTGTGCGAGGAAAAAAGAAAGAGGATCGTCTTGGTCAATTACAAAAGACTGCCGTCGAAAAATGCGACGCGGTGAAAACGCCATCCAGATAATTTTCGGATGATCACGTCGGCTGAAGATAAGCGGTCACTTATTCTCGCGGGAATCCTCCGGTACACCACAGAGATTTACTCCCGTATTAATAGCAGTTACTTGAAACTCAAGTTTCACGTGAAACATTCAAATTTTAATTTAGAATTAGACGCGCAAGTTTTTCAGTTGAATCACGGTTACAAACGTAATGTTACGCATATCATATAATTCGGCTGAAAAACTTATCTAACTTTGTATTCAAATCTGAATATCTTTGAGTGAGACAAGTCCCAAGTAACGCCTATTAATACACAGAAAAAAAAGTTAATGTCAATTTAAGATATAAGTATAAGCAAAAATATATAATTTTATATAAAGATGAAATTTGCTCTTACATGAAGAAATTCTATATAGTTTCACAAAAAATATATTCATGTTACTCAAGAATAACTTTCATGAGTTAAAAGGGAAAAATATTAGACGCAAAAAGAACGACATCTTCAAACTAAGGATTATATCAATTTAAAAATATAACATTTTTTTTCAATTCAATATTTTCTTCCTCTTCATTCATAAAAGCTATTCTTGAATGACAAGAATATGATACTTTTAACGGAACTGTATAAAATTTCTTCATATATAAGCCAATTTTCTTCGTATAAGATAATATATTTTTACTTATACACTATATGAGAATATGAATCTTGAATTAATATTGATTTTTTTTCGTGTGCACGGGCTTTGCAGTCGAAGGACATCGTAGATGTTACCTTGGTTGAGTTTTCAGTCGCGCGGCTTAATTTCCCGCGAATCGGTATTATTCACGAGTTACACGTTAGAACCAATATTTTAGCGTCGCCTCGTATCGGCCGTCACGTCGGAAGGACGTCCGATATGTTCATCGAATGACGATAGATTGCGCTTGTTGATAATATTTCTTGACAATTTCCGACGAAATAAGCTCTTGATAAGCTCGATAACCTCTTACTATTGATGCGTATTCGCCCGATGACAAATACAGTAATCAAACAGTCAATCAAAAAGTCCGATTACGGGAACGCAATGTCGTGAAGAGATGAACTCGAGCAGTGCGGATCGATCGATTACTCGTCGAATAAACAATTTCGTTTCTTTCGTTTATGAGACTGCGACAGATATATATATATATATATATATATATATATACATACGTGTGTATATAACTGTAAAGATCACAGTTTTTAATATGTTCGCGAGCGTGTAAAAAGAAATTCCTCCGAGAGTTAGTAGCACACCCTACATATCCTTGTAAATCGCCTATTCTATCAATAATTATCCGATAGAAAGTATACGCGCGTAGTTCTACGACAAATGAATTTAAATAACAGAGCTATCCTTAAGGGAATTCGGAGCTTATAGTGTTAAATTTTATTTTCCCCCTGGGTATACATAAAACGTCGTTTAACTTAAGATTAATGTTAAAGTAAGACCCCAAACATTTGCCACGAAAATGCGCAACGGTAATCCCAATTTTCCTTCGAAGGTACAACGTTGCTGAAACAGCTGTTGCGTACACACTATATTTTTATTCCACAAAACGTAACTTTTTACGAAGAGAAAGGGAGCTTGATATCTACTGTATCGCGAGTTTATATATATATATATATAACACGAAAATACGAAATAAATTTATTCTACGTGTGAAGTCTATTTCACATCAAATTACACAGAAAAGAAGTTAATATCAATTCAAGACTAATATATATATGTATATATTAGTTTTAGTAATTTTTTCATATAAACAAGTTTGATCTTTGTATAAGATTGTCTATTCTTGCTTATATATATATATATATATAATAAGATTGTCTATTCTTGCTTATATATATATATATATATATATAAGCAAGAATAGACAATCTTATACAAAGATCAAACTTGTTTATATGAAAAAATTCTATATAGTTCCATTAAGAATATCATATTCTTGTTACTCAAGAATAATTGTCATAAATTAAGAAAAAAAAGTATCCAATATAAACTAACAATAATATTACATCAATATTATTATTTCCCACTTAGCAGTATATATGTAATATAAATGTAATATTAGAAAGAAGGATATCAAACTAAGAATTGTATCAGTTTGAAGATACCGTGCTTTCTATATCCTATATTTTTCTTCTCTCAATTCGTAAAAATTATTCTTGAATGACAAGAATATGATATTTCTAGTAGAACTATACAAAGAATGTCTTCGGGTAAGAGCAAGTTTTATCTTCATATATTAGAAAACGAGTCCTGAATCGATATTAATTTTTTTCCCCATGTAAAGGTATCGTCGTATGGCAGTTAATTGAGCATTTCGGCGTTTTAGCCGTATTAATATTAGGCAAAAGAATACGCAACCGATATGATATTCATATTTAATAACCTGTGGATAATTCTCCGGCAGAGTTTTCTCATTAACCAACAGAAGAAACGAATATAATCTATTTTCGGAAATTTCCCCTCGACTAACTTATAATAATTGATGAAAGAGACGACTGGCTTTTTTAACATCGAGGGCAATCTCTTCTCGCCGTGATAATATCTCATTTCTTTCAAAGCTACTATATCTCTGGTCTCTTAACGAATCAAAAGCAATCTGTATGTGAGCGCCAAGAATCTGATCGATGAATCTGATTGACATTAAAATCAATCCATGCACCGTGACGGATTATTAACTTGTAAGGTACAATGTATCGATGGTCGAATGCATCTAATATTCGGATCTTCCTGCCATTTTCAAGAGAAGTCTGCGAAACACACCTTCCACACGGGAGATAGAAGTTAGAGCTTGCTTATATCATATTTCGGGATGGGTCGGCGATCGAGTAACTACCTCGCATGATGCCATACCACACCGGAACCGGGACTAGAATTCGTCAACTGTGCAAAAAATTCGTGTAGGAAAAATTAGGAAGGATGTCCCGCACGCGGAAAAAGGTATCTTCTGAACGTAGAAAAAGATAACAAATAAAAGAAAAAGAACAAAAGAAGACAGCAGAAACAGATGGTTAATCGTTCTATCGAGACTCGAGAGAGCGTTAAAATACTACGATACTATGGAGACATCGGACATGGGAAAATTAAAAGCGAGAGTCCGTTAAGACACGCTAACGAAATTTACCACTAGCGACCCGCCTCCTAGGCTTAGGTAGAGAAAGATTCTCATTCCTGCAGCAACGATGCGCCTTGTACGTTAAGAGTGGGAGAAGAAAATTCGCCGTACGCAGTATATAAAGCTGAATACGGACTATAACGGTGTAATAATGTTAAGTAAAGAATTAGAGACACGATATAAGATGAATGTGATAGTCGTTCCGTTAGAACGTTAGAGCGCGCCTGTAAATCTACGAAGATTACTTAGACGAGTTATCCAAGTTAATTGCGGCTGCACGGTGTGCGTATGTGTATATATACATAAAGTTAACTGTATAATTGTATAAATCGATACCAAAGTGTATTAATATCAAAGTTATGTAATATCAAAGACATATTTTACCTGTAAGCGATCGTTGAAGCAACAAGCAGCTATATTTTGACATTACGTTAAGCTTATTAAATTATTGTTAGCGCGACTGTGCGAATATATCTGAGATATATAGCGTGTAAATCGCGATCGATTTGCACCGATATCACTCTATCACTGTTGGTCTCTTTTTTTCCGTTTGGAACATATAATATATTCAATATTCAATAAAATTCAATGTCTTTGATAAAGATTTCGGTATCTTCCCTTAATGCGCGCTATATATATTAATTCATAATTACATTGAAAACGCGAATAACCGATTTACGATATCGATATTACGCAAATTTAATATTTATAGCGCTTGAGAACGAGCGTGGCATAGCAAGTAGCGCATTGGTCTATGTCAGCGGTCTCGGGTTCATTCCCGGCAGAAGCCAAAATATTTACACTCGCATCTCCTCTCGGAAGGCAATGGCAAACCACCGAGAGTATCCTTGCCAAGAAAACCTCCCTAAAAAAATAATGCCGTTCGGAACCGGCGATAAACTGTAGGTTCCGTATGCCTGTGTATTAATCAACGTGCGCACCACAGGCATATAAAAGAGGTCACCACGCTCGAACACCGGGCAACAGGATTAGGAAGATTTATAGCACTTAAATAACGATCGTATCAAACGATCTCGGAAGAAATTTACAACAGATGTTATTATGTGTAAATGTGTAAAATTACAAGATATATCTATGACACAAACAAAACAGCGGAAAGATATACAATATGATATAAAATACATGCGTCTTTGTTACGCAATTTTATTTAAAAGAGGTGGAAATACCGTCGTATCCCGTTTTCATGCATGAAAACGGAATATGACGTATTTCTACCTCTTTTTTTTTTTCTAAAAAACATTATATATATATGACAACAGTCACAAACATGTCAAAATTTCTCAACTGTAGGTTAATTACAAGAAAGTCCAAGTCTTTTTTATTCTTACATCCTACAGTATTCAACAAGATGTATAAAAGTTCATTTTCAAAATCTAATTATTTCATTTTCACGATTTAATTTGCACCATTATTTCTTTCGATTACTATTAATTTTGCTTCTCAACCTATTAGACAGTCTTTGTGCAGAACTATTTACATTCTTCGCATGAATCGTGCGCAATTGTGATTTTTGCTTTTGCGACTCCTGCTCCATCTGCATCATATTCTCACCAAGACTTTCGTTATTGAATCCGATTGTCTCGCTGAGACAAAATCTGGCTGATTTTCTGACATTCATCGACCTGTCCTCGATCCTTTCGTCGTCGCTGAACGTTAACACCATATCACGCTCCCGTTTTCGAAGAGCACTCATATTGTCACGTGATCGATTCGGCATGGATGCAACGATATTTTCTTCCACCGACTCCACGTTTTCCTTCTCAAATTTTATGTGGCCGGCCACGTATTCCTTCGTATTATGTCGCCGCGACCTCTCTGTAAAAAATTAAACCTTGCTCACAAAAATGTCCAGAAGGCGAATTTACTACAGATAAGACGTATATATGAGAACGACAGTGTGGTTTGGTGGTAGAGCGCCAGACTTGTAGCGCGGGGAGGAGAACCCGCGTTCAAGTCCATCAGATCCACGGGAATTTTATTTCAAGCTGCGCCCTCCATATATTGAGTAAAAAAGAGTGGGGACTCATATATGGGAAACTGGGGGACCCGCTTTTCGGAAGAGATGCTTTAAGCCGTTGGTCCACGCATAATCCAATAATTATTGTGTGAAACCTCACGTTTAAGAAAATACTCGCCAACCGCAATGGCAAGCGCGGCGTTTTAACACGTTTTAACACGTTCATTGCTAAGCTGGAAATTGGAATTTCGTGTGGTGGCCAAATTTTTTTTTTTTTATTTAGTTTTTATTGTGCTCAAAATAAGTTAATATATTATTTATATGCTTTTATTATTATGTACATAGGATTTATATACTCTAAATATCTATTACACGATAACGCGTAATCGGCCGTTTGGTGAGAACTCGCATCACGCGATATCGCGTGATTGGCAATGAACGTGTTAAATGCCCAATTTTCTTTCAAGTAAAATTGGGAGAGGTTTCTAATTTGCCTGATAATACGGCAAACGTTTTTCAATCAAACGTTGCAGTCAAGAGAATGTCCAGCAGTGGACGAAACAAGGCTGATGATGAGAATAATGAAGATATATATGATAAGTTTTATCTGAATATTCTACCGATACCTATAAGTTCATATCTTTAAATCTAAGAATTACATACCGATAATTTGAATGTCAGCATCATCGATGTCTATCGTATCGTATTCAATGTTTTCTACAACCGGATCTGTAACTTTACCGCTTAATTCTTCTTCCCACTTATCTCTCGAGTCCGAATGTGTATCATATTTCTCCTGATTGCATTGTATGCTATCATTCCTCTTCGCGAGTAATTCGATTCCTTTTCGGCTCTCCGATCCAGTTTTAGCAAGCTTGAAAAATGATTCTTTGGCATCGGTATTCGTTCTATTCTCTGAAACGTCACACTCTTCCACGTGAAAAACGTTTGCTGTATCATCAAGCAAATTAGAAGCTACTTCTTCGCGTATTGAGATATCTTTGGAAGATGATAATTCAGTCTTTATATTTTTCGTTTTTACAATGGAACCAAACGAAGTCGAACTGAAGTTACAAGGGAAGTTGGAAGTATCCTGTTTAAAAGTTGGAGCATACTGATTGCTGTTGTCGTTGGACGAGGAGGATAGGTCAACTTTTAGAAAATTCATGGGATTCTCGCTAGTTTGCAAGGGACAAGATGTGTTTGAATCGGAATCATCGATATACGGATTCGCAGGCAGAGAATCGCTTCTTTCGCCATCTTCAACGGTTCGGTCCTTTGCACAGTCTTCACGCGCACTAACGAAATTCCCTTTATAACTTAATATATTGCGTCGAACGGGGGACTTTTGCGAATTATCCGCAGTTCTTATTTTTGCGATTAACTGGTCGAAGCTGTTCTTATATTCAGTCACTAAAAATAGAGAGGAGGAAAATATTAAAAGCGCACACGTGCGTGCGTATACAAATGACTTGAGAATACTTACAGTACATTTTCCTTTCTTGTTCTATGACATTTTGTTCCGTATTTCTGTTAATATTCAGTCTCTGTGGAAATAAATATATTTCGGTGTACAAGCAAATTCTAAGGAAACGCATAGAATAAAACTATGTGCATATTATATCACGCTAACATTTGACGGTTTCCGAATTTTCTTCTCCAAATTTTCCTCCTCTTTGCACTGTGCAATTAACTCTGACACAGGCCTTGGATTCGTTTTATCGCATTCTGCATTATAGAGGATAGAATATCTCTGCAGTCTGTTCTCTAATACTTTTCTCTCTCCCTGAGATGATAATCCACATTCTTTTAGTTTCTTCCGCATTTCACTGTCTTTCATTAAATTTAGCACTAACTTTGGAAGTGGCTTACGCTTTAGCTCAACTCTGCAAACATAAGCAGACAAATAAACAAATATTTTCTAGAAAAAACATAATACTAACTAAATAACATATTAATTGTCTCCTTAAAAGTCCAAGAGATAATATATTTATGTTTGTGTGCATATATGCAATATAACATACCTTTTAGGTTGACCTTTCCTATTCTCTCTTTTTAAACAATCGTCCAAATGTTTATTTATATTACTTTCAGGCACATCTACTTTGCATACCGGACATATGACTACCTTAGAATTTTCCTCATTTCGAAAACCTTTCTTACTTTTTGGTGTATTAAATATTGATGGCACTTTAGACGATTTGCTGGTGCTGGGACTCGATACATCTTGATGATGAGCCCTTTGTGCATGAGGCGTAGAAATAATCGCCTTGGATATCGGACTTTCAGAAATCTCACATGATATCCCATTTGTATCACGAACATCTATTTCTTTCTCGCATTTAAAACTGCTAAATGAGCTGATATCTACAGAACTGTCATTTGTCACAGCTTCTATCTCTTTGTGATAAAATTCCTTCTCAAATTTTTCCCTAACATTCTGATATTGGATGATAATCTCGTCCAAAATTTTGTTCCTTCTCAAATCTTTCTCAAAAGTTTCCGCAAAACAAGCAGGACATTGTGTCTGATAATGCAAATACTTCCTAATGCAAAGAGAACAGTCTAAAATTATAAAACATGTATAAGATATACATATAACGAGACATATATTTTCTATGGAGCAAAATGGTGTTTGGCACGAAAGAATAGCTGAAGCCACACATTAAGAAGAGATATTTTCTATGAGTTTTCACAGACTTACAATTGTGAGAGCACGGAGTCACCATACTAGTGTCCATATATTCATAGCAAATCCCACATGTCAATAACTCCTCAATGCGCTGAAATAATTAGGAGATGCAATGTACGTCATTCTCCAAATTTTCATTAAATAAAAATGACGTGCAAAAGTTGCTTTCCAACAAGAGATACAAATCTACAAGTCACAGGTCTACAAGTTATATATCATCACTTGCTCTTATTTCGCATTTGGTAAAGGAAAGGATAATAGATGATATAACTAAACTTGTGTCAACTTGTGCGTCTCGCTAGAAAACAACCAAAGTCTGCATTATTACCTTTAATTCCGTATATTTTGTCGGCAACATGTTAAATCGGAATTTCAAGGTTAGAAAAAGATTTAGGTAGAAGGTTAGAAGAACTAAGAAGACTTTTACACATAACTCGCATCGTATTGATCACTATTGTTGTTAAATTATTGAAAGAAAAATATCACCATCTTACACGGGAAACAAAGATCATTAAAGAAACCGAGTATTAACTAAATATCTTTCGCGCACTTTTGTAATGAAACCAGGTGATTTGGAGTTATCAAGTTAATTCTTTTCGAATGAACTTAGGTCTGTTCGTTTTCGCTGCACCTCTGAACTAGTGCAATAAGTTGAAGTGAGAAAACATATACTTGTCTCGCTTCAACTCATTGCACTAGTTCAGTAGTACAGCGAAAACGAACAGACCTCTTTCCTTGCTTGTATAAGAAATGTATATTAGAAGGTGCGTTCAGCCATGAGAATTCTAAAGCCCGTATCAAACTACGGATTGGGACTTGAGATTGAGTTGAACTTGGCCAATCAGTACAAAGTTAACTCAAATTTAGTGAAATTTAGTGAACTTTGTACTGATTGGTTAGATTTCAATTCAATCTCAATCTTCAATCCATAGTTTGATACAGGCTTGAGGATCACTTGCACCAACTCCGGTTAACTTAGGCCCGTTTTCACTGACGCGAATGAATCGATCGATCGATTAAATTCAGTTTATCCATTGGAATTGACCAATCGCATCTATGTAACAACGATGTGATCGGACAGTTCCAACGGAAGAGCTGAATTTAATCAACCAATTTGATTAATTTGCGTTGGTAAAACCGCGAACCTTAAACAATTGATTAACTCAACGGAATTGATCAATTGCGCTGATTAGTTTCTATAATTTGACTCTGAATGGTCAATTTCTCAAATCTTACGCCTTAAATTCTCATTAAACCCCGCTTAAAGCCCGTAACAGACTATGGGTTAGGATTGAGATTGAATTAAAATTTGGCCAATCAGAACAAGATTCACTAAATTTGAGTTTAGTGTACTTTGCTCTGATTGGTAAAATTCCAATTCAATCACAATCTCCAATCCGTAGTCTGATACGAGCTTAACAAATAAAATAAAAAACCTTGCGTCTTTTTTAGAAACTAAATTATTTAGATTTATCAAATTTGTCTTGTCACTTATCTTGTTCTTATTAATTTTATCATTTTAATTACGTTTCTTCCAATCTTTTGCTTCCCCAATTCCACTTTATCGCAAGTTCGAAAAGTGCCGTCGAAACGAAAAATAAACCCGATTTCAACATAAGAAAACAAAAAATCGAAGAAACGAGAAATCAAGAGGTGGATCATAAATCTTTTCATCTAACATGAAAAGTGAGAATTTTCTAACGTGAAAACATATGTAAGTGTTCACTTTTCACAAATCATACTGTAGAAGAAAAGATTCCCTCTTTGTTTGCCTGTTTGCTTTAATTATCTGTACACGCATGCATTTTTTACATTCAAAATTAAAAAAAAAAATATATATATATAATCAAACTTCGTAAGAGAGAAGTAAGAGGAAAGCATAAGGAGTGTGAAGGGTCGCAGCTGCGGAGAAGCGCTTGACCTCAGGCACGAAGGCGTGTCTGAAATCAAGCACTCCCGGACGTCCAACACACCGTGTCCGCGAACGTAGTTCAGAAATGCATGCATAAATGACACGCGGAGTGTGTTATCGGTGAAAACGCGACGCGGCCCGAACGTACACAGTCATTGACGTCATCTCTCTCTCTCTCTCTCTCTTTTTCTCTCCTCTCCCCCTCTCTCTCTGTCCTGTCCCTCCCTCTCTGTCGCCCTACGAGCACTGCACACGCATGCATCCGTACGTGCATTAGACGGTGCGTAGTTCGGAGCGTATTTGTTTTTCCACGACGTACAGTGTGACTGCCGTATGTGTGATCGCCGATCTAAACGCAATTTCTCCGGAACACCGCCATAATTGTAACCCAGGATCGTCGCGTACCAATGTAAGACGCACCTCCACGATATACGCGCGTTCATCCTCTCTCTCTCTCTCTCTCCCTCTCTTTTGCTCTTCTTTTTTTCATTCACGATCTCTACGCTGCGATCATCGGTATATATGCGCGCGCGCACACACACACACACACACACACCATCGTTCTCGCGAGTCGCAAGTGGACGGCACATCTGTCGCAATTTGTCGTCAATAATAACCGTTGTTCGTTGTCGCTCGGCGGAGCGAATGATAAACGGGTATAAACGGGATAGTTCTCGCTGATGTGGGAAAGCATCGACCGTGAACGGTGTTGTGGTTAAGAACGAATTGTTCGCAGGCGCAGCCCAATGTATATCTGTGATTCCCTTTCTTCCTCCTCTCTCTCTTTCTCTCTGTTTCGATTGTCGTTACATAGAACATAAATATCAAGTAAACATGTGTTTTCGAACTCGTTTACGTTACAATATATCGGCCACTGTCGTCCTTCGTGATTTTTCCGCAAGGAGAGCGTCGCGTTCTCGTGCACAATGTTGCTACGGTTGTAAAATCTTGCGCATCGGGATTGGCATCTTTGGAACGTTTATATGTATCTGATAATAAGAAAATTCCGCGATCACGAAGTCTCCCGTTTATTTACAGGCTTTAACTGGATTATGCACCAGCTGTCATCAGATATCTTTGCTGACTTTCAGTTTGTAAATGCTAAAACATGCCGCCCAAGCAGAGGAAAATAGCCATTATGGGCTACAGATCCGTAGGTATGTGCGATAGAGAGATTCATTTAATATATACATGTGCATATATTTTTATTATAGACATTTTATGTATATATACATATATATATATATTATTATTATTACAGATTTTTTGTATAGATTTTGTAATTCTCATGTTTACCAGTGATAAAATGACACATAAAACAGTGATATATATTTATTAATAATACTCTTGATGCTTTAACACTGTGTTAAATTTTTAACAGGTAAATCCTCCCTTAGCATACAATTTGTGGAGGGACAATTTGTGGACTCATATGATCCTACAATAGAAAATAGTAAGAGATATCTTCACCATATCATCATATCAGTTTTTTTTTTCCTCACGTTATTCCAATAATTTACAATTTATAAATACTTAAGCTATATTAAATAATTGGATATTAACAGATCCTTCATGCATATTGTAGCATTCACGAAAAGTACACGAGTGAATAGTCAAGACTATGAGCTCAAGTTAGTAGACACCGCCGGTCAAGATGAATATAGCATATTTCCCACTCAGTATTCAATGGACATCCATGGCTATGTCCTGGTGTATAGCATAACCAGTGCAAAGAGTTTTGAAATTGTACAAATTATTTATGACAAACTTCTTGACATCACTGGGAAGCTACAGTAAGTACTCTCTTGGAGGATACTTGGTGTCTTTTTTCTTTTCGTTCAAAGAATGAACATGAACCACAATATTGCTCATAGTGTCCCGATCGTATTAGTGGGCAACAAAACAGATCTATATGTAGATCGTATGATCACGACGGATCAGGGAAAGCGCTTAGCAAATTCCTGGAATGCGGCGTTTCTTGAAACAAGTGCGAAGCAAAATGAGGTAATCAATAAAAATAATGTCGAAATTTCTTCTCGTTCCATAAGTTTTATCATTACATTGGAAACTTTTGTTAAACATCAATTTCCTGCCGCAGTCTGTTGCAGATATTTTTCACACATTACTGATCGAGATCGAGAAGGCTAACGGAAACGTACAAGAAAAGTCGAATTGCATTATTAGTTAAGTCGGGTCAGTGTCATTTAAACGGAAATATGTAAATGTATAGAACTGGGTAAACGCATTGGCATTATTTCTGGCATATTTACAATCGCACTGAAACAAATACAACTACAAATACAACTATCGAAAGCGTAAAAAAAACAAACCGCGTGTAAAACGTCTTATTACATCTCATTTCGTTAGATAAGATGTTATAGATAATTGAATTCCGGGTACACATAACAACAGTAATATTTATACATCCAGCTCTTGCGACATATCATTATTATTTTTATGGAATAATTGATACTTACGTTCCGATTTTACATTCTGTTTGTATAATTAAACCTTAAGTACTCGTACGGATAGAGAGTCATATAGATATGTGTTAGCAAGATCAATCGTTTCTTCCCACTTAACAGGCTTAATATTGAATCTTGAAAACTTGTTTATAAAGTTCATCTGATGCGAGTACTTAAGAATTAAAGTTACATATACAATAGATGGTTATTTTTATTTATATCCGATTATACTCGAGGTCTTTGTGCGATTAGATTTAGAATTTATCATTAAGATGCAACAATCATAAATTAATTTTAGTTTCCTAAAAAAACTTTTCGTTTTAGTACATACAAGTATATTCACGCATAAAACGTGTATAGAGGATCTAGGAATAATTAGAAGATCTACATTATAGTAGTTCTCTCTTATACAAAAGTATGTGATTACATTAAAAAAAAAAATATATATATATATATATATATTTATATATAGATATATATAAATATATATATATATAAAATATGACTGCTTAATTAGAGTATACAGTTATTATAAGTTATAGTTTACCGATAACGCACATCTTTATTTTTATTTAAATCAGCTAAATCATATACGGATATAAATAATAAAAATAATGTAAGGATATGATGAAATATATATAAACTCATTCCTGTATCAATAGATCTGTTCTCTCTCGCCGAACTGACTGCACTAGTTTGCACTAGTTCTCTCTCCTCCATCAAATTTTAACTATATACCTGTCTTTTTTTCAAGTTCTGTAAGTGTATACAAGTTCAGCGAAAAAGAACAAACCTAATAAGTAAGATTGTTTTTCGTCACGAATTACAAAAACATAATTGTCAATAACAAAAATGCATTATAATTTTGTTTAACACAGAGTATCGTAGCGATAGCGTCGAGAAAAGCTTCCACACAGATCGTCGTAACTGTGAAACTTAAGACATAAACTTAGGCTGAAAAACCAGCCAGAATATTGCTTTAAATTTGTATTTATATTGGAAGAAGAGAGCGGGCTTCGATAGCCCATATAGGGAATTAGCTGATTTGATGTAAAATTTTCTAATTGGCGGTCCAGTAGAAAAACTCTAGGTATCGGTCGATGTGTGTGGATAGGATGGGTCCTGTTAGCGCGTTGATGCGATAACACACATCCATTCATATCGATCGGTGCCCAGAGCTTTTCCGTTGGATCATCAATTAGAAAATTTTATATTAAAGCCTGGTTTCACTGTGTGCTGGACAATAAGTCATTCTACAATGCTCCGTCGGCAGTTATGAAAGATGGCGACCAGTACTTACAAAAATGCATTTTTTCGATTACAATGTACAGCAACTGTCGATCGAAACACTTCATTGCAACTTAACACTGAAACTACCGAAGCGGTTAAAATGATCGATTTGTAATTTTTTTCTTATATAAAAGTTACTCCATTTTCTAATGGTGCGTTCTCTAAGATTTCCCGTCATTTTTCATCGCAATATGTAAACTAATAAATATTTTTTTCCTTTGCACTGTTTTTTTTTTCAAAATCTTAGTTAAACTGCTCCAGTAGAAAAGTACGTTAGCCTTAGTTTACAATAGGTCTTAAGCCTTTAGAAATTGACCAATCACGATCGAATTATAGAAGAATAATCAATCGTGATTAGCCAATTTCTTAAGATTTAAAACTCTGTTGTAGATCTGTTGTAGAACTTAAGATTGCCTTAACGGCAGCCAATGCGGCATAACGTGCGTAAGCGTAACTTGCGTCAACTAATCAAATTGTCTCAACTAGTCAATTATAAATTACCACGGCGAATTTAATTGGCTGACGCAAGTTACACTTACGCAAGTCACATGGAGAAGCAGCCTTAGTTCTAGTCTACAATAAATGTTTTAAGCCTTAGGCCTTATGAAATTGACTAATCACAGTCGAATATGAGGAGAATAATCGACTGTGATTGGTCAATTTTTTAAGACTTAAAACTTCTCTTTGTAGACCCCGCTTTAATCGTCGGTAGTTTTAGTGTTAAAATAGTACTTTATAAACTAGTAGCTTTCATTCTTCACGGTTGGCAATGTGGTGTTTGCGACACATTGTAGAATGTCCTTAAGCTGCAAACCATAGTGTGATACTGTTTACAGGGTCCACATTTTATCAAGCGATCGCTTCTCATGTATCTTCACATGCCGTGCATTGCGAATTCTGAGGTTGGCTGTATCTCTCTCAGGATCGATTTGCCGTCAATTCTTCGTTCGTTTCGTGTTACGTGAATTTCGCAACTGCATTGGTTGCAGGTTAATTTTATCAAGATGTTCAATCAGGTGTTACGACCGATCGTACGCAATGTGGCCAGAAATGGTGAGATTCTTCGCGCTTTAGATCAGATTGTTCCTACGTATTGATCATACCTTACATAATATCTGCTACCTCGCACAAATCTGCGCTGAATGTTATTATACTATAACATTTCTTGGAAATAATATATGCAAAATCAATTCTTTAAGCCTCATTTCTTTTTAATAAGGTCGATCAATTTTATTCGATCAATTTATTCGGTCAACTTTCACATTTAAACTTTGTGACATTAGTATCTTTGGAACTCCAAGTAGATGATTTTAAAAGCATTTTGACTGAAAGTGAAATTTTGATATGAAATTATATAATAAGACCTTACGATTAATTAGCACACTTATTTTAATTTGGATAGTTTTTTTTTATAATTTTAATGTGAAGTGATATTACTCAAATATTCAATGTTAAAAACAAAAATATAAATGCATATGGAAATGATAGGGAAAAACAATGTTTTATATACATGTATAGATATGTTTATTTTTAATGTTAAGGTATTCGTTCATCCAGCTCAAAAGTGGTAGATATTAAGTTGCCAACGATAAATGACATACCTGTCCCAAAAGGACCATGGCAGGAGTATTATGATAAAAGACAGAAAGTATATAATACTCAATTAGCCCTTGGCACTGCTGTCTTACTGGGTACCATAATTTTTGTACGTACTAACTATAATATAATATATAGCACTAAGTATTTATTTTAGAATATTATTTGTCACTCTTGAAAACTTAATTTTTTATTATAATTTTTTAATATTATTTTATATGCCATGTCACAATCTTACACTCTAGTTTCTTAATACGTGACCAAATATTACGCTGTTTTAAATCTTAATTTCTTCTTTTTATAGCAAATAAGAACTTCATTACAGTTATTAGTGTGCAATTATCATATACTGTGCTAAACAATTAACTATTATATAACATATATATAACAAGCAAATCAGGTTAGACTATATAAATGTTTTGGTCAATAGATGTCTGCCTTCAGTAATTGCATAAATGTCAGCAATTAAAAATCATTTTCAAATTAGGTGAAAGTGAAGTAAACATAACAGATATATATAAAACGAAGAATATTTGCACATATTCTGTGCTGCAAGTAAGAGTTCATCCTCCCATCAAATTGCCTCCAGATGATTAACCTTAGTAACCATAAAAAGTGCATCTTTTATCAATACATTATTTGGTGATGGATGAGTCCTGACTTTTCTTTGTTATCTAAACAGTGATCTATAGGTTTTGTATATAGATCTTAACTTGTAGATTTTACTTATCTGGTAGTGGAGTATCCATTTGTAAAACTACACAGTTAAAACACTAATAATAACACTAAAATAGAGACTTACCAATAGGAGACTGCTGTGTTGAATTCTGTAGCACTGAATTTCCTCATATCATAAGGAGACTATATATATACAGTAGCACGTGAACATTACATATGCAAAACATACAAAATATGTGACTTGAAAAAAAGGCATTGTGTATATAAACCTTTTTTATGTTAAGTATGTGATCTTGTAAATAACAATAACTTTATAGACAGATCGTAACACTCAACTATTGACCAAAATAAGGAAGTTTAGTTATTTGTTACATTTATACTTTCAACACCTTCAACAAAAACCAATAAACATACGAAGTATATAAAACTTTTGTTTGTATAATTAAACCCCGGCATTTCATGTAAAACGAACGAGAATAAAAGAAAAAGATTGTTTGGGCGGTACGATTTACATTTAATTAATTAGAATTTGTGCAAATGATTCGTAGCCTCCATCATTATAACAACAAGAGCGGTATCACATTTTGTGGTTTTGATGTACCAATAATATAATATATCAATCAATAAGAATAAAAGTCGCGTGAACGAAGAATGTGTAGGTCGGAGCTTGTATAGTGAAACGATGGAAAATACTTCATGATGTAATTTGCAGCCTGATGACAGATCTGAGATTATGGGAGACAGATAACTTGGAATTCTGTCAAATAAAGCAATATAGGATACACGCTTTCTCATTTTGTATTTTACTATCATGTATATAGTGCTGGAACATGCGTGATTATAATGTTATATTTAGTTTATAAACAATTCTACGAATCCCTAAGAAAGGTTTCAGACACCTGTATATACACATACGCACACATATATATTGTATAAGTGGATATATTACAATATATAATTATAAAGTATGATAATTACGCGCTAATAATTATGATAAGGCTTTTGCTATTTTTCCCTATGTTAAGATTTCTCTTCAAGAGTTTACGGCTTACAGTTTTATTTCTTATACATATATATATTATAATTTAAAATAACTGTATATTATTCTTGTATGTCGTTTTCAGGTAAAAGAATCAGGCATTATCTTCTTTAACTATGGCCCGCCTGAAGAACCTACTGAGAAGTGAACATTCATCTGAATAAATATATTAGCTAATTACGATAGATATGTACAAAGCAATCCAAACACAGCTATAATGAATATTGCGTACCTTATTGTGAGAGTGTAACACGCAATAATTTGTACTCTCTTCAATAAATGGTTCATATTTATAATACACGTATACTTACGTATACTATATGCTCCGCACTTAGAAGCAGCACAACGTATACCTATTTTGTTACTAAATCGTATAAATGATAAATCTTATACAAAAATTAGGAAAGATATATAAGCGTAAGAGATATTTTATAGACGACAAGTTACATCCTTTCTATTGCAATATTCCATAGTATTAAGATAACTTTCTTTTATCTTTTATCTTTTTATTCTCTGTTGTTTATTACATAATTTTTTGTCGTGACATTCGAGGATGCTTACATATACATGATCAAGTAGCATTGCTCTCCTTAAAATTGTTCTAGTAATTATCAATATAATTATATTAATATCTATTTGAGTTAACTAATATCGTTTATGTGTTATTTCGTTTCAGCGATTTAATGAGATCGCGCTATTTCCGAGAAAAATTCCAAAATATCCTGAATAGTAAATTCCAGCGTCACCATACTGTCTGGGTAGCAACGTTGTATCAGCTCTTCTATATTTCTATATTGCGCAATAAATTCATTCTGCATCTCACGCCAAACGACCTAAAAAAAGTAATCAAAAAATAAATAAACTTCAAAATAAAATGAAATAAACCACTGAAATTACGAACAAAACAAGGGCTAATACGAGTCAAAGCATTTTGTTACTCTATAGATTTGCAGTCTATTTTATAAATATAATATACAGAGCTGAGAAACAGCGCTTTGGCTCCTTGTCAGTCCCTTTCTTTCGTTTCTAAATAAACATATATATAAATAATAGTAAAAATGATAAAATACACTCATTATATATGTGCAAATAATTATAAAAGATGACTTATTGCATATCTATATGAACTATATCGCGATATCGAATTATTGAGAAAACATTCGAGAATTCTTAAGAAATCTCTCGCGTTTCATTTACCTGCAACAAATTCTCCTCTTCGCACAGATGTTTCTCAACTTTGCGATACAGATTCTCCAAGCCTTTTTTAACTTCTCTCGCAGGATATTCCTTTACCACTCGTCTTAATTCTTGCTTGCTGAAAGCCATCTGATAACTAACTTCGGACTCTTTCACACCGGCCCCTACCTTAGCTTGAACGCCCTCGAAGAATAACTGAAAAATAAAAAGCGCGCTTCTGTAGCTTCAATCAAGATACTTCGACACGATCATATCTTTTTGGACGAAAATTTTACATTAAGTTTCTCAAGGGGTCGTCCGAAGTATTGCGTAACGTAAGCGCGCAGCGCATCTTGATATTTTTGTTTAGCCTCTTTTCGCTCGTGATCCAGCACGGAAATTTTTAATTGCGATAGGAGATCGTACAGATGGTGGAAATTCTCTGTAAAATATGACAAGGGCTGTTAATTATCGAAACATGCGGTAATTTGTATGTATCGCTGGTTATTGAGATATCGGGTATAACAATTAGTGCTGTCAATATCTCGGGTCTATTGAATATTACCCGAATATCCGGGTACCCTATAAAATATTTCATGTTATTTCATACAGTACAGTAACGTATGTTGACGCACGAGGCGGGCATTTCGAACATTTTCTTTGATCATCCATAATTCGAAAACTAAAGTATGCAGGGCACATATTCATATGACGTTTTTTACTTATTTTAGCGTGGACACCTATCCCTTGGAATATTAACATGCACTTATGAATCACCCTGTATGTAACCACACATATGGACAAAATTCATATATGATTTTATATAATTATATATGATCATACATAATCATTTTTTCCCGGATATATGCGACCAGGTGGTCAAAACTGACTCCATTAATAGCAATTGTTATCGGTTACTTAAAATCTTACCCATTTTAATGACCTCCTGCGGAGTTTTGTGATGTTCTCGGCTATGAATGACGATAGCGTCGAACATGGTGCTCACCAGCTTCGTGTACCACTTGTCAAGATCGACTTTCCTGTCGGAGTTGCGAAAGATCTTCTCCGCCGTTCTCGCGAACGGCCCGAAATTCTCTATGTACGGCAGTATGCCGCACTTGTGCCGTCGGTTGACCTTCGTGTCGCACAGTATGGACTGCAGCTGGGCTTGCATGAACTTGTCGAAGGCGCGCTTCACGTGGATCAGAGCGGACGCGAACGTCATCGACAGGAACGAACCGGTGTCCTGGGCGGACATGACGTGCTGCGACAAACGCACCAGCACGTACATACACCAGCTGTAAGCAACGATTGGATACTTGCATAAATCAGGTTTAGGAAAGTTGCCTCGTGAAGAGTAACTCGTCTGTTCTTACTAGTTGCGTATCAAGAAGTAACGAGTCATCACAATTTCATCGAAGTCATTTCTCAAGTTGAATTAAAGGCCTTCTAACGATTATATTCGTTACCGTTACTAATGGAAAACAAAAATATAACACCAAGTCATTATTGAAAGAAAGTAACTCGTAAGGATAACGACGTTGCAAATGACGCTTTATTTCTCAACTTGGAAATAAATAAAGAACAAAATGCGCGCGAATCGTTGACAAAGTTCACCACCGGCGTCACAAATGTGCGATGCACCGATTTCTCATGAGAGAACAATGTCACACACACGTGTGATTACGATAGCGCCGCGCTCAACTCACAAACTGTCTATCTTATCCAGGAAGCCGATGAAGTTGTTCAATTCGGCCTCCAACGACGGGAATATCGCGGCCATGGTCGCGCGCACGTCCTCGTTCACCTGCCGTTCCAGCCTCTTGCTCGCTGTCGAGGTCACCGAGCCGGGACTGGCCGCACCGTTGCCGCTCGTGCTCTCCACCTCTTCTATCTCGCTGCTCTGCGCGCCACGTGAAGGCGTGAACGATCCGAGTGATCACACGTACGCTTGAACGAAGGTATATACTCACTTTGGAAGGCGAGAGAACGGAATCGAGCTGAAGAAACGAGACGCAAAATCCCTGTTCGGCGAGGCAGACCGGCTGCATTTGTGAGAGCACGCAGTCGAGAACAGAATCCAAGAGATTCCCTTCGCCGACAGGCGCCCACACTTCGCCGCTCAGCAGACAGATCGGGGCCGGATTCAGCAGGTCCTCGCCTTTCTGACCGCCTGACCTTGATGTATTCACTTGAAACGCACCTTCCTTTTACTGATACGGAATATTTTATCGCGGAAATAAGAGCAACGCGCGCCAAATAGAGCACCAATTGACCCCGGCCGACAGTCACTCGCGCATTTCGCACCTTCGTTGCTCACGATTTGTCCATCATCGATCATCATAGGAGCTCTACCGTGGGAATTCTATCGTTCTACCTTGCAGCCGCTTAGTGACGAGTTTGTTCTTGGCCTCCTCGAAGAAACGCTTCAGATCCCTCTTGTACAATTTGCTCATCGTGTCGGTGTAGACTTTGGTCAGTTGCACGAACGCCTTGTTATCCAGAGCTCTCAACAATTGCATCAGTTCGGTGTACGGCACCAGCTCGTGATGAACTCCCTGGTGAGTGGGTAGGATCAGGTCCGTCATGGAAGTCGACGTGTCCCCGATATCGTTGCCCTGAGTGAAAATGATTCGTTAAAAATTTGCAGAGAGAAAAGAAATAAAAACCGAAATTAAATGATAAATCGTGTTACGTCATGAAGGAGGAGAAAATAGAATATCGGAGAAGAAATTACGAGATTACCAAATGTATGAAGAGATTATTCAAATGTCTCGCAACAATGACCGAGAATTTCGCCTTGAGCTTGTCCAGTCGCCTCTTCTGCTCAGTGACAGCGCTTAGTTTGTCCAAACCTGGTGGAAGAGGGGCCGTGATCGCCTTCAAGAGCGCCGCGCCCGCCAGACCAAGCTCTTCCCTCTCGCCTGGTAATTCGGCCTCGTTCAAAGTGCGCTGGTGCGTCGCGGAAATATCTAACTGCGACTTTAAAAAGAAGTCCGGCATTGAGCGATATTTGTATGTCGTTAATCTAACGCATCAAAATATAGCTACTGTATTTATACACTATACTAAATACAGGGTGTCTCGAAAAAATCTATACACACCTTGAATGATTACAAAGTCAGCGTTCAAGTTTCAAAATTTAAAAGAGACTGCAGAAATGAATCATTTTCCTTGTCAATACCTATTTTCAAACCGATGACCGTTCGGGCACTGCAGATAACGCGATGCAATGGACTCGCAAACATCAAATATTGTTAAAGTGTACATGCATTTTTTCGGGACACCCTGTATTTATAAAGTGAACATTAATTATTAATGATTCTACGGTGATATTTTCGTTCTTACTTACAATGACCGTATTTAGCTGATTCAACAACAGCCTCGCGTTATTATTCGCTGTATGTATAGCCTGATTCTTTTGCCCAACTCGGGCCATCACTTCTCTTATTCTTCCTAATGCTTCGTCGTACGCCGCTAATCGTGCCTCTACGATGGAAGTCTCAATTATCGCAGCGTCTATACTGTTCATCAACTGTGTTACTCTTTGCTCCGATGCCAGGACTGAGTATACATTTTCCTGTATGATAATATAATAAAATACTTATACTAAAAGTTTCCATAGTATTAATTAATTAATCTCTCTCTCTCTCTCTCTCTCTCTCTCTCTCGTTTTATTCTCTTTATTAGGGTTTATTCTTTGTTTATAGAAAGACATCGTTATTTTAAGCGAAAATTGTGATTAGAAAGAAGCTCTTTTAATTTAAAAATCAATTCCTAAATGAAAGGCAAATAAGAGCCTATGCACAGGACTGTCTTAGTGCAATTATTAAGACAGCAGACATTCAATGGTGCGTTATATTTAAATTTTTCAAACATTTCGGTCCAAACTTAGGACCCTTTTTCAATGAATACAGATATTATAACTTAAATCAAGATCGTTATTTTACCCCATCAAGAATAGAGAGATCCTTCGAAAGTGTTTCCATAAAGAGTTCAGCATTGGAAACAGCACATTCGCAATTTTCCATCATTTGTTTCAAGTCAGCGGCTTCTTTTTCAGTGATAGGTTGATAGTCGGAAGAAATAGGCGACGCCAGAAGATCTGAAAATTGATACACACACATACTGTATTAAATGCAAGCATCAACAACATAAGACATTTTTTGCTGATAAAATTAAAAGTGCGTTACGTTAATTAAATTATGCAACAAGGATAACATACCAGGTGTAAACGTAATACTATCACTTTCCTTCAATGCGGTCGGATCGATCAGCCATTCTTTAGGAATGTTCTTGAATTCTGGTCTCTGGGTTAGACTGCATGAGTAAGTGTACAAATTACTGATAAATGTTCGCCTCTCCTGTACCGTAGTGGACGACCATTTGTATACTTTATCAATATGTAGCTCTATGTCCATCGAATCATTTTTTATACCATCGACGACTTGTATATCGCTCAGAGGCCAGGATTGTTTTTTCTTATAAATATTCTTATCGTTTTTCTTCACTTGATATAATATGAGAGACTCTGGTGTATCTGTCGTTGTAGCTAGACACAAGAAACTCATCTTTTTCTTCTTATAAGCTTTACTGACATAACATACGCTTAATAGTTTCTCATCACTAGGAGTAAATACTTCCCTCTGCAAGGTATGCCGAATGGCTGCCATGGTACAACCTCAATTAATCTGTATATCCTGTTTATTTCTTCTTATTTATGACTTGTATTTTCAATCTTAGAAAACCTAACAAATTATTGACTATGTTAGATACATATACAGAATAGTTTTATATTCCATTTTCTTCTTTCTCTCTTTTTGATCGTATTCTTTAGCAAAAATTTAATAAAGAACTATTAATCTTTCAATATTAAATGATTGATATTTAAATCATATTTGCATCAACATGATCATTCTGGGGCAATTTATACATCTTGAAATATTTAAAAATACATAGATAAAAATACTTTGTATGTATAATTTCACAGATTTAAACATTGAATTGCCTAACATTATATATACATATCTATGACATCAATAAATTACTTAACAATCCAAAATATTGATATAAATATAAGATAATAAATATTTCACATAATATATCATGAAACAGTATGTTATTAACAATATTTCCTTATCAACAGAAAAACTTACATAAACATTTTTGTGAAACCCTCCACACTGTGTGATGTGTTAATCTCTTTCGTTGTAATAAATTACCATATTTTATTCCTGTGAAGCAAAACAGACTCACAGTAATTCCTTAATTTCCCACTTTGTAAATCGCAATATATTCCAGCTCGATTTAATAATTGCAAAAATAATGCATCACCATGACATATTCTCGTACTGACACATCATTTCAGTGAAAATATCCATCACGACTGCTACGACACAAAGAGCTACCTGTAAATATAGTCAAGGATAGTCAGCAAGAGATAGGTAAGATCCAACCGATGAATCGATGTTCGATTCTTCAAAGGAGATTCATGGCTATCTTCCTGATATTTCTGATGTTTATAAAACTTTACGTCACCAGCTTTTTAAATGTGATTTTATTAAATTTCATTACTAACCTTTTATTGAACGTGGTGCATTAATATTTTATTCGAATTGCATCGATATTTATCATGTATGTTTAGAATGTTATTTTTAAATAATATAACTCTATTCCAGGCAGAAAAAGACTTTTATTTATCATCAATGAATAGAAAGAGAGAGGGCGAAAATTTACTCTAGCCGTTGTTCGGTAACGTCATTGAAGAATAAAGAAAGTTCGTCGGATCCGTCGTCGAGTTTCACTACTTTCAACGAAGGTTCCTCTGATCACCGCTTCTGGCGTTTGGCGTCGCAGTCAGTGCGGTTGGTAGACTTCAGAGTGACGCGTTCAGTGGCGGTTACTTGGCGCGCAGTGCAGCACGGTTGTATCGGGAAGCAATTTTTTGAAAAGTAACGACGCGAGTGCCGGAATCCTTCAGTCTTTCGTGTGTTTCGCTCGCGTTTCGACAGGAAGAAGTGTCTCAGGATGCAGTGAGGAAGCTAGCCGACGAAAGATGGCAGAATATTTCGAGGAGACGCTTGCGTCCGCGATGGAGTTGGACCTGTAAGTGAATGCATTTTGATACTTCTTTCCCCTGACACGATGCTACCACATATCCTGTCACGATGCCTCCGTGTTGCACGACTTCTCACGTGTACGTTCGGTACGGTCTATTTTCGTACAAATAAATAGACGCGCATCTTGTCGTTGAACCTGCGTCGTATTAACAGTAGGAATAAAAAATGCACATTATAAATTGTCGTGAACGTATATTAGATATTTGATGATAAATCACGAGTCTCTCTTTGTATCTCTCTCTCACATACACACATGACGTATATACATATCATGCACGTGTACGTATCGTTTTAACGTTAGATTTATATTTTAGTGATATTAACAAATTTATTAATCTTAATTTCGGAACATTACATCATTTTTTGCTTATTTTGATACGTGGGATATCAACCTTGTTTATATTTTGATGGTATACAGAGATAAAGGTGATGTCGGGAGTGACCTTATCAACAGAGTGTCAAATATCTTTTTTGATATTAATTGCGTGTTTCATATCTTTGCTCTGTCAATGTTACCACGACGAATAGGGTGCTCTATTAATAGATTTAATGAAATAATAGCGCGTCGCATACGCGCAAGCTGTGTTAACCGTAATTTTTATTTCATATGAATATTCTTGCAGATATATATATATATATATAAAAATATATATATATATATATTTTTTTTTTGTTTAATAAATTTTGGTAATTTTTCTTTTATGATCGGAATATTAATATATGATGTACAACGCAGAAATTGAAATCTCCCGGTTTTACTCAGTAATTCAATTACACGCCTCATAATACAATAACACGATACAAATTAATATTATTGTTACTATACGAACGTAGAGAATATAATATGTTTTCTGATAAAAGCGTAAAGCAGAATTGAGAATATGTATGACATCGGAAGGCATATTGTTATATCGTGTCTTTTCCCAATGCACATTTCACAATAAATCGCGAATTTATTCACACTGTTTGTACTAACGCAGTTATCTTTCTCCGGGGTTAAAGCTCATCTTATGTTGCAGTGACTGTCAATTTAGTCCGTTATATTAATCTTACAAATGAGCACGACCTTTGTCTCATCATATAATGGAACCAAAAAAATACTTAGATTTCGAACATATGAGATAAACTTAACTTGCGTTTTTTCATAAAATTCGACACGAGATATCTCATGAATTCAGTAATCAAACACCTCTTAAGATTTTTAATAAGAGGTTTCAAGCTTGTGAGATTTTTCGGAAAATTTCGGGAAAGAGAAGAAATATGCGCTATAAAATATTTGATTTGATTTTTCAGTCACGGAATATGCCATTGATCGTTCTTGTTCTGAGTAAAAATCGCCGCGGTATTAATCGATCGATTGAGAAACGCTGGATCGTCGATCAGCGCTTAATCCTTTTCGTGTTTTTGCGATCCTCTGTATTCCTCCGTATTCACTGCTAGTCCAACCTCCGTATCTCCTCTCTACATCTCCTCTCTTCTTCACCCTTCTCCGCGTTTCTCCCTTTTTACCAATATATATGCGCACTGCATTCGTATCGTCCCTTTTTCCCTTCCGCTCTTTGATCCGGCCATGCAAAGCGTTTACATTAAGTATCGCGAACTGATTTACACGTCCGTTGATAGCGAGTGAGCAAAGCAACGAAATATTAAAAAAAAAACTTATATACTATTTTTCGATAGATAATAAGAATCTCCTTTTTAACTATCGATTTGGAGTAGAGAGGATTTTTACATAGTTGTACAAAAATATAACTACATATAAGATATACGGGGAGATTCAGTACTCGAGTTCATTGACTCGGGAGGTGATTAGACATTAAAAGAGAAAGATAAAACATTCACACAAGTATGTGTCCTAAGACTTATTGTTGTCAATTATATATTGTATGAACGTTTTATCTTTCTCTTTTATCACTTCGCTTCCCGTGTTAGTGACCTCAAGTATATATCGAATAGAATTATTGAGTCATGTACAATATGTCACATATACTATATAATCGATGAGGCTCTTTCAATGGTTACTTAAATATTTTTATCCAAGTGTTCGTGTTATCTCACGTTGTCTTATCTGCACACTCACGTAAACCGTGTCACCGCACCTGACAGATTCGACGATAAGTAAGAGTTCGGAGGCTCGCGGAAGGTGAACTCTAAGATTGTTTGAAGATGAATATCGGTGTAAACAAGGGATGAATCGATAAAAAAAAAGTTGCTTTTCCCAAACCGGAACTGGAGCAGGCGTCATTATTGACGCCTCCCGTGCGCTCCGACCGTACTCCGGCGAGCACAGCGCACATCCCCTGCATCTCGGCTCCTCTTTGCCCCGTACCTCCCACCCTTCTATTTCTGCTCGACTCATGTTGCCGTCTATCGTCAGTAGTCTTCGGTGCGTCGTGCGATACGCAGGGAGCGTGTACAAGGATAGGGACGCGATCTCGCGCTGCGTCAGAGCGTTCGTGTCTCTCAAATAAACAAATTAGACGCGACGCGCACGACGACTCGCATTCATAGCGACGCAAAGTCGCGAAACGTCGTCGTCATCGACTTCAAGGCGACGGGGCTTGCCGTAGACGAGGAAGCGAAACACGGACTATCCCTTTCTCAGGAAGGCAACGTCTGACAGGAAACTGAAAATCTACCGATTCCCCCGAAACGTCGTGATAAGTGCACTGCCGTTATAAACGATACAGCCTCGTTATCTAGATTAGCGTAAATCGTTCGAATTAGCACTGAGATTAGCGCTGCTACGCTATTGCGACAGCCGCTAGTGAACTCGCTAAACGGTCTCGACCCGACAAGCCACGAGATTCGATAACGACCAGAGAATTATCTGACGCGTCATCTTCAGCGAGAGTTATCTCCATTGATCGGTCCAGCTGCGGAGACGCATGGTACGTTCGCGCTAACGCCGCCCTCGCCTCCAGAGGAGCAGTCCCCGGACACGTCTCTCTCTCTTCGGGCGTTTTGACCCAAACGCAGTTCACGGGCCATGTCGCATCGTTCGGGTGGCGAAGACGCGAGTGCACCTTCAAGGATAATAGTCGTCCTTCGCGAACATCTGATCGCGGAATATCGCGTCGCCGTGTAATCCTCGTGTAACCCTCGTGCACGTATGTGCTTAATGAGAGACAGAGTGACTGGTGTCGCCGAGACTGCGGAACTCTATCTTGTGAAAAGACAAACTGTATTTTTCTCGGTACGCATTTATCGAACTGCAACCGCGCCTTTGCTTTTTATCGTGTTCCCGAGACTTTTCAGGGCGGGGACATGTTTGTAGTGTAAGCGAGAGAAAAGTTTCCAAAAGGTTTAGACGGATGTCACGTGTCGTTGCTCTGCGATAGCCGCCGCGAGAGAGAGAGAGAGAGAGAGAGAGATAGATAGATAATTGCTGCAAAATGCTAGTTGGTAGTTACCAATACGTCAGCCAGTATCAAAATGTATCATCCTCGTCGAAGGAAATTGGTGCTTGCAGCGGTGCTTACAGAAGTCCCTTTCGAACGTGAGTACCACGTATGATCCGATCGAGCATTAGTTACACGAACGAACAAATGTTTTGTTTGTTCTTTTTCTTTACTTTTTCTTTAGTTTGGAACCAAAATTTGGTTCTCTAAACCAAAACATTTGTTTGTCGATATCCACACTAAAATTAAATTTCATTTGAATCAATTAAATGAATTTTTCAGTTTAGTTGAACTCTCGCAAGGAAGGGTGGGAAATGCGTTTATTTATAGAATAAATAAATATAGAGTCATTTGCCTTTCTGATATATTGACTTTTCATAGCTTCAACAAATTCGTCTCTTTAGCTATGAAATTGCATTTAACTTTTCGTAACGACCGCGTTCGCCGTTTGATCATCGCATCGCGTTAAAGACCCGTACTTTCGATATTCAAAACGATGGATGCGTGTAACTTTCACCGTACCGGGCACATTATTGACATTAAAAGGGTTAACGCAAATGCACGAGAGGTTAATGACGAGATCTCGTTCGCCTTCTTTAAAGCGTTCTCAATCGCCTATCTTTTATCGAGCGTGTACGCGAAAAATATTTAATACAGGATCTATTATATTTTTACGGTGATAATATAAAAAGTATAGTGCATCGTATAGAACTCGTTAATTTAACGAGATGCATGGGACACATGTTATAAATTAATTAACAATACTCCTATGATATGGCTGTATATAACATTATTATTGCGCTATTATTGCGCCTCATTATTAGAAATTAATATTATTATTATTATTGATCGTGTGACGAGAAATTCCCGATACATTTCAAATACAATGTGACGACTCTTTCTTATGTTAAAACGGGAATTTCTCAGTAACCATTGTATTGCGTAGCTGATATATACTTTATGTAAATTGTATTACATTGATCTACTTACTTATGCCCTCTTTAAACATTGTTTGAATATTTCGCATTGACCCGAGAAGAGACACTTTTCACCACCGTTGCATAATGAATAAGTGGTGGAGAAATAATAAAGTACGTAATTATTATACAACGCAAGATGCTATTAGCATTATATAAAGGTATTATTTTCTGCAGTTTGCATTGTTGATATTTCTGTTACTTAAGAATGTGCATGTATCAAATAGCATTTTTGCGCGTAATAAGTTGTGCGTGAAACTTGCATACGTACGAAAGTATTTTCAATAGATATTCATGAAAAATGATATCAAGTTATAATTAGGTATTGAATCTAATATGAATTAAATATGATATCAGATGATAACGTTAAACGATCTTTTTTTCGTACTTCCGTGTTTTCTATAAGAAGTACATAAAAATTCTCGCGCTAAAAGTTATTTATTTTCTACGCTTCGTAAAATCGCACAAGGTATTCCCTCCGTTGAATATTTGCGATGAATATAATATTCGCGCGTTTAAATGCACAGTCTGGACATCATATTGTAAATAAAGTTATGCTGACGGGATCCAGCTAATTATTTAACTGCTCAGTCAATTCGTTTAACGAACCGTTAATTGAGGGAACTTCACACGCCGGACACCTATATAGTAGTTTCACATATAATAATCTAGTGTAAATGTTTGAACAATTTCATTTTGAGAAATAACGTTTGTCTCGTTGGTTGTGAAGTAAACGTTTCAATTTTACGACGAAACGTATTAAACAATTATCGGTGGTATTAACTAGACCGGTGGTGTTAATTAGACAGACGAATGGAAAATTTCAAGATAACGCAATGATAAACATCGACTCGTCACAATTAAATTATCGTGTCTTAATTGAAATAATTAGCTGATATTAATCGGTTGTTAATCAATGCTGTTATTAATCGATATTAACTGCAACGATTATGAAAAATGCAACAAATTTTACATCTTTCGTTTTTGTTTCATTATTATATTTTTTCGCTGCTCTTTCCGTACACGTACAAAATCTTTTTCTGTTACTGATTTAAAATATTAACGACTTGAAAATGCAATCGGGTCAGTACATTTTTGATAGTGCACTATTTATAGCGACTATCAAAAGTTGAGACACGTGCACGTTTTAGCTCATGCGGCTGCTGCTGCTGCATCCGACGGCTATATAACCAGTATTGATTACTTACTACATCCGCCATCTTGCCAGATGATGGCAACTGGTGTGCCCTTTTCATCGTCTGCTTATAATATTATCTGCAAGCGATATTATCTAAACTTTATTTTTGATTCATATGAAAAAAGGTATATCGTTATGTATTTTTTTCAAAACTCGAAAATATGCAAAAGTGTTTTTTAAATTCTTATTTGCAATTTTCCCTTTTATTTCACGCGAATAACCAATTTATATTATCAATTTTTTATTTAATTTACACGTAAAAGTGTTTAAGTTTTGGCTCGGACCAAAAATTTGAACGGTAATACTTGGACTATCAGGGAATTTTCGTGGAATTATGTTTTCCCCACCGTACGAGGCACCCCGAATCCATAAAGTTGAATCACCCGTATTATGCGTGTCACGAGTAAATGAATCACGTTTCATCACTTTATGTGTAATTACGCCCACGCTTAGACACCTCGCGTTTAACGCCGCGTTGTCGCATAATATGTGTCTTACTCTCGTCTTTTGCGGTCATTTTAACGTCGTCCGACACACGTATCTCGAGTCGACGTAAGATTCCGAGAAGTCCGTATTCGGATTCGTTAAGCCTGGAAGTAAGGGTAGCGCTTAATATAACGGTGCCGGGTACATAGGGCTAAAACCGAAAACTCGACAATCTCGCGTGTCTCTTGCATTTGCAAATTGAGTTCGTCGAAGAGAACTCAATTATTCGATTTCGGAGATCGCTTTCTATGTCGAAGTATCGTTGAGAATTCAATCTAGAATTAACAGAGAATTTCGGGCTTTCTTCAGAATTACATGCGAAAAGTATTTTGAAACTTATGAAGAAGATGGAATTATTTCAAGGTGATTAAGAACTCAGGATTTCGCGCGAACTTGAACTTTAGACACGAATAGATGACACGTTGAACTTTTCAGATAACTTTTAGTAGGTTTTATTCGGAGTATTATTTTAACATTTGAGGCTTAGTTATGAATACATTTAATATTAATAATATCGAAAGGTACGAAATAATATAAAAGAGTGATTTCCAAATTCCAAAAAGAAATTCTTCCAAAGAATTCGAGAAATTTGTACCGATAATTCCTAAACATTTATAGACGCCTTTACCCCATCGAACCCCCGTTAATGACCAATTTGTTATCTTTCTGCTCGTTTAACGGTAAGAAAGCTTCAAAGGACTATTTCGAGATTGGCGCTCGTGACACAGCCGCTGCTTTATTTTCCCGAAGAATTCGACAACAGATCGAAATAAAAGCCGACTGGATTTTTAGGCACGCATAGTTGAGACGTTACGTCGTCTGAGAGCATTGTGTTTTCTTCTACTTGCGTTCACACTATTACGTGTTATTCGACGACATAACTGTCTTCGTACATCGTGTCGTTGATCACAGTTGTATCGTTACGTGTGAAATGATTTTCGTGGATATTCTTATGAAGAAAATCAGTAGTACGAGAATCACATGTTGGGCACGCGTGTTCCATTTGTATGCATCTTCAGGTTCTCCGTTATGCAACGACAATATATGAAATTGTAGCATTACCTACCTTACGTCTACCACATGTCTTCTAATTATAACCGAAGATTGTACACGGGGCTGTGTGCGACGACTCCACGAACACCCGGTGTGCTTTTCCATACGCGTGATACAAAGCAGCTCCTCTCGATATTATTGCTTTCAATTCGCGCGTGAGTGTCTGTTCCGACGCAATAATATGGCGATTTCTCGATGTTTATATAAATAATTTATGAGAAAGAAAACACCTCGCGTATATGTAATGACGATGATAATTTTAAATATTAATTATCAAAACTATTATATAGTAATTCAGATGATTATCGTATACGTTCGTGGCACTCGCTCTTGTCTGCTTTGTACATGTAATATATGTGCACCTCAGGGAAAGTACACGACTTTCGAGACGCCTCGTATAAATCCTTACGCCTTGGTCCTTAATAATACACGTCCAACGCGTTTTGTCGTGGCTGTATATTACGAGCCCATATTTTCTCTTAGAATGTCGTCTTTACCATGAAACACGATACACCGCGCGCACGCACAGATTCCACACGTTATGATTCGCGAACACTTTCCATGGCGTATCTATTTCTAGCTTGCGAGATCCGTTGGATATGATACGCGAAAGAATTCTGTGTTCCTGAACCTACGTTCTACGCTCAAGAAACCAATCAATGTACCTCGCAAGATCGAGGTGGTTTTAGAAATCAGCGAGCACTGCTTGATCACTCTATCAAGTTGTGCTTAAGCAAACGGTTTAAGGTCTGTGAAGTTAACATCTCAAAATGCGAAATTTATAAAATTCACGTGGCGTTTGTTTACCCACGATTTGTCCATAAAAAGTTTATTTTTGTTTACCCTGTGAAAAAGTTATTATCAAATGGAAATTTGGACAAATTTTAACATTAACATGAATGGATAACGTTCACGGGAAAAAATTAGTCTTCGGTCAAGAATAGATATTCTCATATACAAGCAAGAATATCATAATCTTGTTAGAAGATTTTTAATCTTGATTTTATTGAATTTCTATTAATGCAAGTATTACTTGAACTCGATTCAAGATGAAAAATCTTTTAAGAAGGTTATAATATTCTTGCTTACGTGAGAATATCTATTTTTGATCTCTTTTTTTTTGTGTGTGTGGACAAATCGTGGACAAATCGTATGCAACATCTCGTATGTCCTTTCCAGAGATCGCGCCTGCTCCCACTGACTCGCGACTCGTTGGAAACGTGATGCGTAATTCGCGACGTAGCGAAGCAGCGTAAAAGACACGGTGCGGATTAATTACTCATTTCGCGTCGCGGCATTGCATCGCGTGGAGTCAGCGCGGCGCTGCACGGAGGAACCGGAATAGGATTTACGTGAAATCTAAATAAAACTTTACTGGAAATCATGCAGTTCCTTGTCGTCCGAGGGCCGCTGCTAGACGGCTCGGGCGCGGCGACAGTTAATATGCTTGCGAACGCTTTACGCCCCCTTAAACTGCATTGGTAACGACTTCCGAGCATAGCCACGAATCCGGGTGGAATATAGGTTCCAAATAAACGATTGAATTCGCATGAATTTAATAGTCCTGTTTCGCAATCTTTGGGAAACGGGTCGGCCACGTGGGTGTCTTTCACACTTTGATTGTCACGGGGGTCATTAAGTGAGGCCGAGATTATAATATCGCCGCATTTCATTAATTAAGATGTGAAACCTAACCGCCCGAGTCGAAATTTCCGGCTCTATGTTAGACCTTTAATTCTATGGCATAATAGGAACTAGGATAGCAAAATAGGTTCCCAATTCTAATAATACAATATCTCTACTTTGACACTGATGATGTCTTAAATTTCCGTCTTCGCTGTTTTATCGTCAAAATAGGTTGTTGAAAGTAGCATTAAAATTAAATCTGTAGAGTTAACAGTTCAAGAGAGAAGTTAAAAAGCATCATCGTCAAAGTGGTTTTTATTAGTCTATAGACCGTCTAAATAGACACAAATTATCTTTAAGAACTGCGTTCAAAACGTCTTACTTGACGGGTAGAGTAGTATTTAATTGAGACCAATCGTAAGATAGAAAGAGCAAAGATTTCTTTATCATGATTGGTTAATAAATGCTACCCTACCCGTCGAGTAAGATTTCTGAACGTCCAAGAGCGTCAGAGTAGCATCAAAATTTCGACTATTTTTTTTTTAATGTAAAACAGACTTAATTTGTTTATGTAGATATAGAAAAAAGTTATCGCTGCCATACGTGTATGACGTTGGCTATTCATAGGGAATCAGTGCGTTAGACGTATATGACGCGAACGTGTTAAAGCACGAAAGTCTTAGCGAAGCGTTATTGATATCTTATTAACGTTAATCGCTCGCCTCGACTCGTGAGTCTTCCGTCTTCGATCTCGATCTCGATTTCGACCTCGATTTGTGAGATTTCGAAAAAACGCCGAAGGGTAAGACGCTATTAATAATATTGGCAGGCCAGTCTCACTCGCACTCGCTGTGCTCGTGTAAATCATTGTCCGCTCACTCACGTGTCGAAGTTGGCTTTGTTATGTCAGTTTTTTGGTTTTAAACAGTTCATCGAAGCAGTGGAAATAGAACGCTCCATGCTCACTTTGATCCTGTTCAAACGTTTCTCTTCTAATTCCGTCTTAATTATTTCACACTAAGCGCACGTGCCATTATACCATTTTTGGTGTTTCATTCCGGTAATAGCTACTCATTCATCGCCCCTCATTACCCTCATTATTGCAGTGACACTGAAATAAATTAACTGTTGTACGAAATTTACTTTGTTGCAGGACCAGCATGCCGTTGCAGGACATCACAATGAGCCAGACTTTGCCACTAATGAACGGTGAGTAATATTTGTACATGTTTATAGATATACAATTATAATTTTTATCATCACAACATCCACAGTAAAAAATTTGTGTACTAATTTAACATAAGGCGAATATGTTGAAAAGTAACACAAATATTGCATTGATATTTTAATCGATATTGAAGTATAAAATGTGTTATTTTAACATTTACGCATGTTGAGTATCGACACAACATAAAATGTTGAGATAACATAAATACGATATGTTATTTGACTTATATGTTGTTTATATATTATCTTGATATTTCTATATTCTGTAAAAGTTAAAACAGAACCCAAGTTCACATCGAGTCTCTCAAGTCCCATTTTTTTGTCGATCGATTTTCTTTGATGATACGCGTGGCATAATTAACACGTTCATTGCCAAGCTGAAAATTGGAATTTCGTGTGGTGGCCAAATTTTTTTAATTTTTTTATTTAGTTTTTATTGTGCTCAAAATAAGTTAATATATTATTTATATGCTTTTATTATTATGTGCATAGGATTTATGTACTCTAAATATCTATTACGTGATAACGCGTGATCGGCCGTTTGGCGAGAACTCGCATCACGCGATATCGCGTGATTGGCAATGAACGTGTTAATATTTCTTTCATCGGAAGTCGGCGTCCCTATGAATAGCCGGATATGATTTTACGCTCTATAAAGACGAAGGCGAGGCGGAAGCGGTGGTATAGCGAGCGATTATACTCGTATTTATTATTTACGACCTCGTAGCGGCGATTACATCGTGTATCGGCAGATATCTCGATAGATCAGCCCGCCACTTGAAGTTGAGTCGTCATCGATATTGCGCGTCACAATGAGATGCTCGTTTGTGTAGTTCTTTCCCTTGTGTGCCCACCTTTATTAGCCATTTCCCTTAAGTAATTAAACCCTCCGCCGTTGTAATTGCAGCTGCAAATATGACGGGCGTGTGATGCTGCGTTAAGTTGTGCATCAATTATAACGCTCCCAGTTGGCGACCGTTTATCCCAATCGCGAGAATGAAAATAGGAATTAATTTATTTTGAGAGTATCACACATACACACACGCGCGCGCGCGCAAGTGAGTTTTCGTACCGTTTCCCTCGATCATCCATTTACTCCACGCTCTTACGATCCGCGACACCCGGCTATTACAGATTGAACGTTAAGATTTTCGGTTAACGCGGTCTGACCGCCAAGGCAAACAAGAACTATTCTCGACGCAGGATCCATAAAGTCATGCGATGCATAACTTAAATGCCGCGAGCAATTAAACAGGAATAAGTTCGATCAACGTTCAGCTCGTATTAAGATTCTTGTAAATCGGACATGTTGAATTGCGTGTACACTTAATAAACAGTAACGAACGAACAGCGAGTGCAAATATTCCTTGTTACGTTTTGGAAAATATGTATGTCGTAACAAATTTTAATAGAACATTTCGGGAAGATTTGTGTGTGTGTGTGTGTGTGTGTGTGTGTGTGTGTGTGTGTGTGTGTGTGTTAAAATATTTATACACCACTTTCTATTATGTGTTCATTTCTATTAACTCAATTAACGTATAAATAAAGTATTAATAAGAATAATAAAAAATAAATATCTCTGTGATTGTAATATTTGTGCATATATTTGTCTTAATTATATATGTGCATATAATTGTTTTAATTTCGCTCAAAATTAACATATATTACTTAGGTAGTTAAATAAAAAAAAGTTATAGGATATATCTTTTTTTTTTAGATCTATTTATATTTTTTCTTATTTTTCATATTTTATTTTCTCATCTTATTCTTTAGGTATATTTTTTTTTAGTAAATAAACTTATAAGAGGCCCCTTAATATCGCCGCTGAAAATCCGTTACTTTACGGATCAATTATCTTAAATTCGTTATTCGCTCATTACTCGGCTCTCGGTGTACCTTTAGAGGCCGTGTAAAGACGCGTAGGAGGTCTCCTGTAATTTGCGCGCGGCGCGGCGTAGGCACACGACTCGTTACTCCCATTCGCACGATCTGCATTTTCCGCCGTTATTTGCTTCGTCGCGGCCGATTGTGCGGAGGTGCCGTTGCGTACGGATCAGCGAGAACACGGCACGTGACACCGCGGCCGCCTAATTGTATCTCGCACCATGTTAGCGAGGCCAACGAACTTTCTTAGCTTGTGGTTTCACTCTAGCGAAGACGTCGGGCGTCGTCGCTGAGAGCGAGCAAGGATAGTAACAACACATAGTATAGTAATCGCGTTGTCTACTTTGAATTCACACGATGTGTCTGCCAACTTTTACACTTCCGTGACGGGTCTCCCTTGCGAATCCGTTTGTAGAGAGTTCGCGATGAGGGTTTTTCCTGAGGAGTAGAAATTTGACCAGAGACCTATGAGGATAAAGAAAATTGCAAAAAGCAATTATCATTAATAATTGTCGAATAATTTTGGTAGAATTTTGGTAAAATTTGAAAGTTTGAGGAATTAAAAGAAATCAGAGAGTAGTGGATATTTTATTTAACCATATATTTTACTTCTATAATAAAATAATTAACATATTAATAAATAATTAATAATTAATAAATAATATATTTTGCTTCTATTATTATATAATTATACATATATGTCTCAGAAAATAGTGAATTACAATTTTTATTAATAAATAGATTAATATAAAAATTGGAACACTTTTGATTATTAAAAAAATTTATTCAGTCGTGAAAAAGTTAAGAGGAAATTAATGATGAAGTTCTAATAATTATTTCCATTTTTAAACGATATAGCGATATAACGTGTAACATTTGTAGGAGCTCACAAAAGCCATAATTATCCGACTCAAATATTACGAATCACCGCACGTCATCGTGTCAACCTATCAATGCTCAAATTATAGCAATTGGGACACATCCGCACTTCGATTCAGCTCTCGAAGGGATCTAAAATGGTAAAATGGTCAAGGTCATGGGTGCGTTGCACGTCGCAGACGAAATGGGGTGGGTGCAGTTTAAGAAAACGTCGTCGTGTCTTCTAATCTCGTCGAAATTATTGTTCGCGTCGTCTGAAAAATGTCTGTCGCGATCTCGCGTTACAGGAAGCTGTAGCATTTATTTCGGTGATCCAGCAGCGCGTTCATGTCGATGAGGTAGGGGAAGAGCACACGAACGATAGAACACATATACACACACACATACACACACACATACGCATGTATAGATGGAGACGACGAGGAGAGACGTAGCGCGTATTTATTTCTGTAACGCAGGAGGCATATAATTTTACTATTCATTCGCGCTCTTGCGGCTTGCTTTGCAAAGAGAATTTTATTTTTAATTATAATCTTCTCCCTCCCCCCCCCCCNCCCCCCTCCCCTAAGAGAAATAAGGAATTCCTTACGTTTGTGGAAACTACCTTGTGTTTCTGAACTTTCAACACTGCTCTGAGGTTTTCGCATTTAGTTGCAACTAGCGACATAACTCTTTACAAGCACACAATGTTTGAAATTTGCAAAAAGAGAGAAAGAGGATGAAAGACCATTAGCGCTAAGAGTACTCCTAGGAGCCATAAAATTTCGTTAAGTGATGCTCGACAGCCAGGCCAAGTAGCACCGATGGTTCTCAATCTCGTTGAGCGTCACTTGAAATACTTATACATGTACCTTGTATATGTGTGTTACAATAATATAAATTAAGTGAGCTTAGTTGTAATATATAAGATAAGCAAATGGTTTTAAAGTTTCGAAAAAGAACGTTTTTTCCTCATATTTCCATAGATTTTTTCGGTTTCTGTCCCAGAAGTGCAAAAATTCGTTTAGAAAAATTCACGTATATTTGGTTAAAAGGTGTTACATTTATTTCTTCCCGCAAAGAAGATGAAAAATCGAAGAAATATTCGCGGACAAAATTGGAAAAAGGGTTTTTCTAAAATGTTAAAACTATACACGCAAATCCCAATTTTTCCCAACACGACACACTGGCGGTTAAATTTTTCAGTCACGAACCTCTTGTACTTTGAGCGACACAAGCTTGTTCTAGGAGGATTTATATTTAGATACATTATGAAAATCGCTCATTTTACAAGATCGTCTCTTGATTAAGATGATGGATCCCATGCCTCACGTTCACAAATGTCGGCAGACGTCCTGAACAGACGCGGAGTCTGTCGGGGTGCAACTGGGTGTCGTCGGGTTACGAGCGAACACGTGGTATCGCGTCCTACTAGTCGGTCTCTCGAAATAAACGGTGAGATCGTTTGTTTCTAATCCAAATCTACCGTAGGAATTATTGGCCAGCTCCTTGTTACCCGGAGACGAGCAAGCCAAAGCTTCATTTTCAATTTTGCGTCGTTCCGCCGGAGACGAATGTCGGCCACTCAAAGCTCAACGGCGCTCAATAAGAAGCTATTTCACAGATGATAGTAATGTAGGATGACTCATATATATAGAGGACTATTGTTTGTCTCGCATATAATGTATTAATAGATAGAAATCCTCGGAGAGCAACAGGCCCGACGACCCGAAATAACGTATCACGAGACAACTGAATTTTTCGTCGACCGTGAAACAAGAAAACTGATTCATCAAATGATGAAATTGCGAACGCGATTATTTATCCGCGATATCAGCGAGGAATTTCCCCAATTTTTGCTTTGGCATCAAGCTCTTGCGTATTCAGCTTAGCTCTCACACATTGCCAAATTATTTAACGCGTTCTCGAATCTTTGTCTCGCCGCGTATTATTAGCTAACAAAAGCGAAGCGATGCAGCGTAGAAATATCCCCGTTGAAATCGAGGACAACGGTCATCTCCATCCGGTGGTGAGATTTTAATTGCCTGCCGGACTGGCCAGATTGGAGATTTGGACAGAGTGGGAGGGGGGGGGGAGGCAGAGAGAGAGAGAGAGAGAGAGAGAGAGAGACCGCGGGAGAAGCGGAGGCTGACCTGCCAAAATAAAGATAGTTTAAACCGTTCTGGCCTAAATGTGTCATCTATAAATAAGCAGAGCTCGCTCTCGCGCGGTCCCACTCGCCGGCGCGAATCGATATCATCGCAGTTGCACCGCCGAAAATCGCGGGGTCCGTCGCGCAAACGACGCGACCGATCTGGCAGGAAATAGATTTGTTCCGGTGCGCGCACAAAGCTCTCGGGTCTCTACTTCTCTGCCTCGAGTCTTTCTCTCTTTTGAGCTTTTTGCGCAAGCTATTAAGACACGATGTCCCGTGACGTTGGCGATGACCTCCGTCGATGACAGGCCAGATGCGAATTCACTCGTGCCTTTAACGTTTCGACGGCATTAACTCTCGCGTGACCCCTCCGCGCGAGGTCTTCGTACTCGTAAAACGCGTTGTGTCGTTGGAAAAGAGCTAGTCCGAAAAATTCCGTCTCGCTTTGTCTGACGATGCTTGAACCGTCGGCGTTGCGGGATGAACTTCCTGATAAATGCACATTCGCCAATAACAATGTCTCTGTCGGGATGATTGAGCAACACTAGGGTCTATCTTTGACTAAGTCTGACTGACAGACTGAAGTTGCGATGCTCCTTTGCAAACGACACTTCCGATTCCCCCGGTGGTACCGTTCCACATTTAGGAAGGAAACTTAACGCCGGAGCAGAATGACCGGGTTTGTCGCGGATAATTCCGCTCCGCTTGGCGGTGTGACATTTTGGGCACGAAGGGCACGTGGGAAACGTGTAGATCGTTCATTAGACGAGATGATTCACTCACGTCCAGCACGGTAGAATTATAAGTCGCTTCTAAGTAGCTTCGCGTTATATACTTATCACACGGGAAATCGCGAACTACCAATAGACAGTATTCATGCGATTCTACAATACCTTAAATCGTGTCTAATATTTCGAATTAACTTTCTGTTATTTCAGAATCGCGAGAATCGTTTCACCGCGAACGCCACGCTGCACTTTGCGCTATTCGAGACACGAAATTTCCTTTCTTTTCTATCATCGCTTTACTATAAAGGCGGGCTGTCGATTCGAGAGCACGTGTGTGACCGACCTTCGCAAAACGCATCTATATATCGTGACATGCGCGTTTAGAACATAATTTTAACCGCGGATTGTAGCCTTGTGTCTCTGTCGCTGCTTGTTATTCTGTCGCGGTTAGTATTTGTGCAGCCGCCGTGGAGTCTCCTTTGCGACGTGGTGTCTCGCTCGGTGCCTTTTATGATTTCGCACTGACGTTTAAAAATGTAGCGACTTCAAAAACGCGTTCTTCGTGGAATGGGATGTGGTAGGTCGCAGCTGAGAACTTCTTTTCTCCCTAGGGACTGCGGGAACAAGCCCATCCAGATCGAAATCACGTTCGGTAGGATATTTTACTGCAGATTCGCTATTCCTCGATATATGTGTGTGTATGTTATTTAGGGAACCTGGTTAAAATCGAATCGGCGTAGAATGTTGACGTGAGTGGGACTGAGAGCATCGATAAACTTCGATTGTGTATGCTCGATCGCAGCTGCTCGTAATGATAAAGTAGTAAAACGGCGCGATTAATTCATAGACGGCGTAGAGAGCAGCAGGTCGTAGGATAGGAATTGTTTGCTCTCTGATCGCCGGTAATTGCCAGTAAGTGATAAATGAGCGCAGCCCGAGAGACTATCTAGCGGTATCCTTTCAACGTGTGAACGTGTAGGAGAAGAAAATAGAGGAGACGAGCGTTAATTCTTCGAGCGCGATTATCCTTAGGGAGCACAATGTGTATATGGTCGCAAAAAGGTTGCAACATTTTTCCCGAGTCTCGCAATATATATTTTGTATCGAATAAAAAAATGTATCTCCTGAGAAATTAGAGAAGTATTACTAAAAAACACTCTTATTGGACACGGAATGCGTTCTGAAATTTATAAAAAATGTGTTGCAATCTTTTTGTGACTGACGTGAGGAACGTGTTCAATTCGTTCCTTCTCTCTCTCTCTCTCTTTCTGAGACTTGCCTTCTTGAAAAAGCAGAGTGTTACTGGGAAAACTGAAATTCTCAGGGAATTTGCTTATGCCTGAAAAAATCGGAGAATTTTCAGAGAATTTTTTTTTCAGATTTGCGTAGATACTCTGAAAAGCCAAAAAATGTCGGCACAAAATTCAAACATGCGAGTCATTCTGGAATGTCCGTTGCCCGACGCGAAAGCGTTCACACTCTAGAGTCGTTTTGGCGTGCGATATGATGCGCCAAAATAATTTGATTTCATAGGTACACGACGACGGCGCCGACCCATCCTGCAAGGTGGATTTGGCACCAGTTGCTCAGACGGGCTGAGAATAAACTGATTTAACCGACAGATGCTTGTCCAAAGAATTATCCTAAAAATAGCGCGCAATTATTATTACCATATATTAAAGTTTTTTTTTTTATCGTGTTGCAAAGGAACACTTAAAAAATTTCCAAAACTGCTATTTCGGAACTTTTGGCCGTGATTAGCCGATTCGCCTGCCATTTAAATTTTTATCATATTACATGGAAACGTAAAAGATTCGTAAAAATTACACTTGTGAATATGAGACGCGCGCCGCTGTTTCGAAATACTTGGATGTGATTAATCAATTCGCTTATTGCTCAAATGTGGCTTATATTTTTACACACGGCCTCGTGGCCTACGTATCAGACTCGCGGAATTTTTTGATAAGAAGCTAGGCATTTTAAAAATTATCGAACGCTGCGCTTTTGTTTTTATCGCTTCATTCGCGTAGAATTCATTCGGGGGAGAATTGAGAATTTCGACATGAATGATTTCGGATTTAACGCGGTCGTACGGAATATCGCGGTCGTTCAAAATTCGGCTCCCGTCAGCACGTATCGGAGATGATGCGGCCGAAGCAAGAAGCGTAATTATTCGGGTGACAAATACAAAATTGAACTTGACAAAGGCACACCTAAAATTATTCCCTGGCCTTGCACGTAATATCACGTTGCTCCCTCCCTCTCTCTCCCTCTCACGAGGTATTGCACATGAAAATGCGTTGTTGGCGCAGTTTAACGTGAAAATTAATTATTTATAATAATAAATAGTCGACAGCTCCTTCGGTCGAATAATTTATTCTTACATTAAAAAAAACGATAAAGTATTCGGAGCACTTAAGTGTTCTTTTGACACTACAAATTGCAAAACTTTGCTAATCGCATTGCCACAATCGCATCATATCTGTTGTGGACGCCTAATTGGTGAGTTTAGGTTCAACCTGTGAACGCTACTTGTTTCAGGTGGAAACCCAGCACCATATGGTACAAGTTCTGCTGGAGCCAAAGACGGAACGTCGATGGCGGGATTGGCAGGTTGGAGCGGAGGTAGCGGCGGTGGCGGAGTCGGCAGAACCATGAAAGAATATGAGGATCTGTTAGGGAACTTGCAGAAGGAGAACTTTAATCTAAAGCTGCGAATTTATTTCCTAGAAGAACAAGCAGGCATCTCTCAGACCGACCAGGATGTGGTTAAGAAAAACATAGAGTTAAATGTAAGTTCATGTTTGAATAACTTGTGCAGGAATATTTTATTGTTTTAAAAAAGTATTATATATAATAAAGGTATAAAAAAATTTTGCTAGCGAAATTTGTGCGCAATTATAATTTATTTATCCTTATTTTATTTTGTCTTATTCTTATTTTATTTATTAAATCTGTTTAATTGCCACTAATCGATACATCAATGGTTTTCAGGTCGAGATGGAATCTATGAAGAAGGAATTAATAGAGAAACAGGAACTTCTCAGTCAAGCGGCAAAAGCCTTTGAATTAATCGAGGAGCAGAAAGAAGCGACTGCCCGAGATCAAGCTCAACGTCAGCAATTGCTTGAGAAGGAACGGGAGAAAGTGACCAGACTCGAGAAAGGTCAGTATAAACAGAAATGATTTGACCTTGTACAAATGCAGCAAGGAAGTTTGGCATTATTTTAAAATTACAAGACCTACATGCGAAATTTATACATTCTACTGCAATTTGTTGCGTGTCTATTATACCCAATTGTCTGCGTTATTTCAGAATTAACGGAGTACCGAGAAAGAGATATAAACGCGTCAATGTACTATAAAGAAACATTCGGCCTCACCCCGGAGCAGGCATTGGAAAACACAGAAAAGTTGCGACAAATGGAAGAATTGGTGGCCTCTCTCGAAGCGGAGGTATGCTCTTATAGATCGTTTAATAAGAACTAATACATTGTTCCATACGAAGATCCACATCTAGGTCACTGTGATACATAGACAAATTTGATAAATTATCGTGACTCCCGTTCGTATCTCGTAATTTTTGAAAACCTTTGATTAATTAACGATCTTATCAGTGATCAAAAACTACTTTTTATTTAATCTTTCTAATAATATCAAATATGTTTATATAAATTTTGGGATTATCATGTAAAAAGTAGCATTTATAGAGTTAACTTTTAAACAAAAGAATTAAATTTTTAAAATAATTTAAAAATTATATATTAAGTAATTTAAAGTATTATATATTTTATATCTATTCGAAATTTTTTGTAGACTCTTCTAAAAATAATTATTCCATCCAGTCGGCGTTATAATCTGGTAGTGGGATATTATCAGCGTCCGTTTCCTTTCCTTGCCACGAACGGGAGTGTAGTCTTGATAATTTGAGCGTCACAGTCTCACAAGAAACACTAGTTAGCATGTTAGCTTCCCACACGAGAAGTGCAATTGTCGATAGACGTAACTTTCGCGTACAAGAACTCGCATTTCTTGCATCTATCGACGAAACGCACGCGACCTTCTTATCGTTCCACGCAACGTGGATAGTAGGCTGTTCTCGTTTGTATTTCCGATGTTTACCACGATGTGGAGACCGTGTTCCGTTGATAAATTAACAACGTGAGAGGGTGGCGTGGGAGATAGTAGTGCAACCACAATTACACATTTCACTTGTTTGAGAAATTCATGCCGTGAAGAGTCTTTAATCTCGCCAACTGACAACTTTATAACGTCCGCAACAAAAATTCGTACTCGTGACAGACAAGACGAAGATTTGCGATACTCGAATAACTGCAACACTCACGGTGTCCAGGTGAAGCAGATAAGCAGCAGTTTGGAAGAGGAGCGCAGCTGGGCGCAGGAACTCGAGAACGAGAGGGACCAGCTGAGGGAGCGACTGGACGTGGAGGTGCGACTCCGCGAGAAGCAGGACACGAATCGAATGTGTGACATCGACGGGCTGCGTGAGAAGGTGAAGGAGCTGGAGGAGCAGTTGTTCAAGAAAGACTCTACTGTGCAACAATACAGAAACGACCTCGTCGAACGCGACCGGCTCATCAAGGAGAAGAGTGCGCTGCTGCTGGAGAAGTGCCAAGCGTACGAGGAGCTCAATCTGGTCTCCGAGAAGAGGAAACAGCAGATCGTGCAACTGAGAGCATCCGTGAAAACTCGCGACGACGCCCTCACGGATCTCAATTATAAGCACCGCGCGTTGTTATCACAGGTGAGTCAGTCTTTGCGGCAGGATCTTGATCTCACTTTGAAAATAATAGCGTATTCCATTTGCTGGTTCAACTCGACGCAACGCGTTCCATTAATTGCTACCAGTACTAAAATCTATATTTTGTATTATGTGTACAGAAAGAAAGATTTCTTCTGATTTAATAAAATGTCTTTGATTGAACCAAATTTGTCTTTTGGAATAGTGCAAATAAATGAATGTTTGATTCGACAAACAGGATCGTTTAATTTCTCAAACAATAAATATCTTCAAATAAGATATTTTTTTTTGTATTTTCATCCAAACATTACAATGATTGTCACACACTATTAAACTTGGACTAGAAAAATGCAGAGAATTTTTCAGCAGAAGGTGTAGGTATTATTTTGCGCGATTCCCAGAGTTATCAATCTTTTACAATAGTGTCATATTTAACGCTTTAAACGTGCTTGTTTATGAATCTTGGCTGGTAGTAAGACGTTGCATATAATGGGTGTAGTCTCTGAACAAGATAGCGCATTTAGTGCTAACCACGTGGTGAGAACGCGGCCTCGGATGTCTCAGGCCTGCCTCTGTCTTAAATCTCCCATAATTCTCTCATATTTCCCTACCCGTTATAATTACCGATTATCTTCTCTACATTGTAGTGTGAAAATAGCTATGGCAAACGCTCATCGTCCAGCAGTCCCTCGACTTTGAATCCATTGACGTCCCGTTTATCGCCATCTATGGGGCAGAAACCGTCTTGTGTTCGCGATATCATGGAGATGGATGGTACGTACACCGATTTGGAATCGTACAAAGAAAAATCGGTAAATTTGTCACCCCTACAAATGGTCGGCGAGGATACCAGGGAAGTTATCCAATTAACGAAGGTTGGTAATCTCGACGATGTCCTTACATATTTTCTTGACTTGAGGCCTCAGCCTCAAAATGTTTGATTTATAATTTTAAGTTTTATGCCCTGAATCTTTATCTAAATTGTCATTTGTTTATTTTTTTTATTATACAACGATTTGTCATCAATCATCAAACAGAACGGCTTTTTAGTTTAAGATTCAAGACATAAAATATCCCAGATAGCAAAATATACGTTCAGCACGTGTTCACATATTGATGTAAAATTATTTCAAAAATGCATAGAAATGCGTACTTTGCTCAGATGTCATTCGTGTCATGTCAGAAAAACATTTAATAGCATTAGTTAAAATCAAATCAAGAACGTGCACACATATTTGTACATCATGTATTACATCTTGTGCTATCATGTCATGTTAATCACATAATGAAACGTGATCATCACGCATTTCTATCTGGGATTGTCTTAAATCGATAAATCAGCTATTCTGCTAAAACTCTTGTTCTGTACGATAATCCGACTACTGAAGTGTTTGACTTGCAGGAATTAGAGGAGAGGGACAGCGAATTGAAGCGACTGGAGGAAGCAAGGAAGCAGTTAGTACTGAGACTGTGTAACACGCAAAAGTACGCGGAGAATACGGAGCAGAGGCTGAAGAAAATGGAAGGCGAGCACGAGAAAGCCATCAGGGCGATACAGGGCTTCATGGAGCGCGAGCAGCAGATGCGAGACGCGAACGCGCGGAAGGAACGGAGAATCCTGGAACTGGAGGTGGAGTTGCGCAAGTTACGCGACTCCGATGACACGAAGGTGAGAAGGAACGAACACGATCTCGTCTTGTTGAAGGACCTTGGCGTCAGGCACGCGGACGGCAGCGAGAACAGTTCCTACAAACAGGTCAATATTGCGATTTACTTGATTTTCGTTGTTGATCTCTGCGTTTCCGCATAACAAAGCGTGGAGACGCACTCTTTGCTTGACGAACAGCACGATCGGACAGCTCGATATATCGGATTCTCTCTCTCTTTCTCTCAGAATCACTAAATTCATCTGATTTTTTTTTTTTCCATTTTATGCCATCGTCACTATTACTGCATGACTCTCTGCGGATTATACACTAACCAATTCTTTTATTTCAAAACGGAAATTGCAATAAAATTTATTAATTAATACTTCATTTTGAATGCTTGATTCGTCTTGTTTCATAATTTTTTTTTCTTTTTGGATGATGTAAGTTTTTAACAGTTTGCTCTTAATTAACATTATTTTCATTATTGAAGACATTTTGCAACATGTCAATGAATTTTTTTTTTCTAACTTACTGATCATCTGATTAATGTAAGAAGCAATGTATTTTTTTTTCCTTTTTTTTTTTTTTTTTTTTTAGGAGGATAAGTAAGATTATTACGCAAGTTGATTTGCATGAAATACAACATCTCGGGAAAAACAAAATTATAAAAATTAATTTTCTTAAGAATACAGAAATTTACTATAAATGCTTCTTTTTTATTTTTATTGTGTTAAGTATCAGAAAGAGAGAATTGTTCCAGTTTATACTCGGTGTGTTACTTCATTTAACCCGCTTCGATGGCAAAATCGTCGCGCACGATGTCGAAAGAGCCGCGAGCGCGCGTCCCTCGGCGAAAGATCACGGAGCCTTAAAACGTGGCCCGCTTGGTATCTTGGGAATACCATGCAGAAGACGCGGCCGTCGTCTATTAATAGAGGCCGTCGCCTCCTCTCGCGGCTTCTTACGGTCTACGCGTCGCGGTACGCGGCAGTCCTCGTACGAAAACTCACCTCGACCGATCTGCCGCCGCAGCCCCGCGGTAGCGCCGAACGAACAATAATACACGAGTACAGTAACACGAGCAAGAAAAAACGAGAGAGACGGAGATTCGTCGCCGATCCTCCAGCCCTCGGTATTCGAGAACGACTTGCGTATGCTCTGCAAATATATAGCGTACGGTCATTGAGCCTTCTTAATTTAATCGATATAGCGAGAAGAAGTCGCTGCTTACTGCATGGCACACGTGTAGAGAGTAAACAAGAATTTTCAGTCTTCGCGTATTTCGCGTGAAAATTGGCCAAAGATTCCAAGTTGATTCAGAGCTTTTCCTTTTTCCACGTTGCAAGTAAGAGTGACGGAACGCTATTGGAGTAATGATGTAAATTTTGGTAACTAATTGCGATCACACAGGGAGCTGTAGCGATTCAGAGCTAGATAATAAAATCGTGAGCAGTGGACGCGAAGAGATAGTTGACGCCACGGCGTAATCTTTGCGGAAATCTAGATATTCACCAGTGCTTCGTGACCGAGTTAGCACTGACGTAGAGTATCTGTCCACGAATTGATCGATCGATCGATCAATCTTCCGCTTTCATTTCTGCCCTGATCCTGGTTGAGTTTAAAGTTCAAGCGTAAACAAATATGTTCTCCTGTCTGTGCACCTCAATGCGGATGGAGGTAGGTATGATGGCTACCGAGTGCTGCGTGCTTTCTCTCGATCGGGACGCTCTGTGTACTTACTGCTTGTGTTAAAATTTCCGCCCTTTTGCACAGCATGATCGTGTATTATGACAGATTTGATTAATACTTGTCGAGGTGGGTTTTTGTCTGAATTGTCAATTGCTACGGTTTGCGGTGATGTGTTGGTAGTATTGTTCGAAGAGTTGTACACGAGAAAAAAGTTTGCTTGAATTTACTAGACAGTGAAGAAACCAAACGCGCTTTGACCGAAGGAAACAGAATTTCTGGTCGCAAGAACCAAATTTGAACCATAAAAGTCAGAATTATGATTTCTTTCACTCAAAACGCTTGTGGTTTGTTCGCTGTCTGGTAAATTCAACCGAAATTTTTTTTTTTGTGTATAAATTCGTTATTGGAAAGAGAAAAGGAAAACACACACGAATATCGTCAGTCCGTATTACAAGATTTTTACATTTTTGCAAAATAGTAGTTAAAAGTCCAATTAAAAATCGTAATTTCATACAATAATTGCGGAGTATATTTCCAAGACCTTACTATGTAACTTTCAGGATGGCAAATTTCTTTGGAATCAAGGAGCAAGAAAGATGACAGGAAACCTGTTTTTCTTTTATAGGGACCGGCGATTGTCACGCTCGTGCCGCCGCGATGTTGGTCTAAGAGAACGAAAGTTAACAAATAATGTTGTAACAAATAATGTTGTAACCCTGTCCATGTCTATAAAAACATATAATTTGTGCATGTAATCCTTTGGCGATCTATTCCTTCATTAAACACATTTTTACAAGACTCACCGAAAACTCCTCATACTAAACACGGGAATTAAATTATCTAGTCGTACTGTAATTGAAACTATATCCCTGAATAAAATATCTTTGGTGAACCTAGTAGTTTGGGTTTTATTGACGAGAACGATACTTTATGCTTACAGCAACGTTTCGAAGAAATGGAAAGCAACATTAATGATCTGCGGGGCGAAATCGAGACAATAAAAGCCGAGAAGTATCTCTTGGAAAAACGGATACAGGCGGAATCTGAGGCATGTGTTTACAGCGAATATATTTTATCACTCAGCGTTGATATGATGTAGAAAAATTGTGTATACATATCTAGACCCAGTAATAAGTGTTCAATGTGTTCGTCACAAAGATAATTTTTAAATAATATAAGACTTACATTTTCTGAAAAAAAAAAAAAAACTAACATAACTATCTAATTCAAAATACAATGAACATACATTTCTTTTTTAATTTAATATATACATAACTGTATTCTTGTATTTTTATGTTTGTTTGTTTTGTTAAAACATATGTCAGAAACATGTTTAAGAATTCTAATGACAATTTCGCTTCTTTTCAATGGGAATCAAGCTGATTTGTGTCTCCGATATCTCCTGTTCTAGGAATTACAAGAACGTCTTCACGATAAGGAGCAAAAGATCGAGATTCTGGAGACGGAGAAGCAGACTGTCGCGAGAGAATTAACGGACAAGATCACCGAACTGGATGATAAACTTAGGCATGCCGAGATGAACATCACCGATGACGATGCTCCACGACGGGAAGAACTGCTCGAGCAACTGAAAGTACGGGACGTCGAGATCGAGGAGAAGAACCGGAAGATCGAGCAGCTGACGAAGGAACTGCAGGTGAAGACTCAGAACCTGCAGAAGCTGGTCAACACGGAGCTCTGGAGCAAGAACAAGGAAATCGCCAAGCTGCACAATCACATGACTGCGTCGTACAACTCCGATAGAAGCCGCAATAAACCCGAAACCGTCCAGGAAAGCGGTAGTTCGCAACTGTCGAGTCTGATTCGTGAGTTGGGCGAGATCGGCATCAGAGCCACCTTCGCGAACGAAACCGCCCGTTTGAATTACACCAATGGAAACGGAACGGTGGACATGAAGACGCTGGGTGAGTACGTTCGTAGACTGACGAGTCAGAAGAACGATCTCGAGAAGGAGGTGGACTACCTGAAGTGGCTGAAACTGGTGTCGAAGCCCGACATCAGTATGGAGATCGACGGCTGTGACGACGACAGCGAGTGGGCGAAGAAATACTGTGAGCTGTTGCGCACGCATCTTAAGGACCTAATGAAGTTCATGAAGGAGATGCTGAGGAACGCCGAGCGCGCGGACACCGCCGGCACGGAGCAGAAAAAGATGCTGTTGGATGTTTTGCTCAACTCAAAGATGCTGTCGGATGATTTTGTGCGCGCCCTCGATGACGTGTCCGCGCAGGACGGCGCGATCGCGCACGATAGGCTCGAGAATCCCGCGAAGAAGACTCGGCCCGAGGACGTCGCTGAGGCAGTGAAGAATCAGGCCTCGCAGTCGGATTCCGAGGCATTCTCTGAACCTGACCGAACGGTCTCCATGGCTAGAATCGGTTTGCAGGAAACGCAACACAAGACCCCGAGCCGATCCAGATTTTCTAAGTATACCGTCAAGACCTGCAGCGACTCCGAAGACTCCACGGATTATGTGCCTTATTACAAGTCCTACCAGAATGACTTGAACGACCTGGACACGAGCCACCAGATACAGGAATTGAAGGAAACGAACAACATGTTGTACTCGGAACTTAGTGCCCTGCGGAACGATTTAGTCACGAAAATCTCCTTCGATTGTGTAAGTGGATCTGTATATTTTCAGCGCGGTTGAGTGAGCTAATTTCTATTTTTAACCAAGTTAAAAGTGAGAAGTTAAAAGTTGAAATTAACTTGTTGTGTTAATTTAAAAGTTACCTAAACCAAAAATTAAATTAAAAGTTAAGTTAATATTAAATTGACTCATTAAAATTAAAAGTTAATTATTTAAAATTATATATATATATATATTAACTTAATATTAAATTATATATATTTTTTTATTGATTTTCATTGTATATATATATATATATATATGTATAATGAAAACCAATTTATCTTTCTCTATAGGCAACCGACGAAAAGTTGACTCCTTTCATTACGAAATTGGAGAAGTCTCAAAGGTTCTGCGAGAAGTTACAAGTTTCCCTGGAGAAGAGGATACACGAGTTTCACACTTTGAAGAAGCAGAACAGCATTCGCAAGACGCAGTTGGAGAAGAAGATCAACGACATGGAGCAGATGGCGAATGAAATGAGCAAGCAGAAGAGCGAATTATTGCAGTTCAGGGAAAGCACCGAGAGAAAAACGACGGATACCCTGTTGATTCTCAACAAGGAAAACGAATCGGTATGTTCACTTCTTTTTTCGTACACTAATTTGTGAAAGCTCACGGAAGAACTCATTTATCCGATTGATTTCAGTTACGAGCGAGGATCAAACAGCTGGAGGATGAAACCGAAACTGCCAAGGCGACCATTTCCACTCTCAGGAAAGAGTTAGAACACCTCACTCTTTCGCACAGTGAGATATTCGTGGAGAATAGCAAACTAACGAACGACAAATTGAGGCTCGAGCAGGAAATCAGGAAGATGGAGGGCCGATACGACGGAACTGTCCGTTCGCTGCACGACAAGTTCAGCAAAGAGGTAAGCGAGCATACTGTTTCCGAGTGTTTCCTCGGTACGTTGTTCCCCGCTGCGTGTGTCTTTACGTAATATGTTCGTTGTACAGATATCCGATCTAAATCAGATCAACGACTCGCATAGAGCAAGAGTGCAGGAACTCGAGACTGCGAACAAAGAGTTCAGAAGGCACATAGCGGTGTGCGAAGCCAGCGACTCGGCGCCAAGCTCTAGCGGGGTGTCGTCGATACCTACGGACACTACGCTCAAGCCGATTTGCGACGATATTCTACAAGAATATCAACCTTATAACGTTAGTTTGAATCGTCAGTTTCTAACGTTACATGTAGCTGTTTAGTTATCTGCGAAACACGTAGATTACAGTTGGAGCTTCTTCAAGTACCTTTAAGCCCGAGATATTTACACGATGTGTAATCAATTATGAAAAGTTTGTGTAATGATTGACTTACCATTTATCGGCTAATATTGGTTACACAAATTGTGAATTAATGTAATTATGAATAACGTAATTAGTACATAACATCACGTTATCCCAGTAAAACTGTTAACTAGACGACTGCATGACGTATTTATATCGTATTTTTTCGTCTTGTAGTACTTGAAAATACTTTTGACGATTATTTCGGTTGCTAGACGTCAAGTATAATCTTTTTGATTCTCTTAATCTTCTTAACAGAACTCGCAGTATTGGCAGCTGACGAATTATTCTACAATGGGAGCGCGCAGTAAGTCCAGTTGTTCGCCGGATTTAGGGATAGAAAGCGACGCTGCCGTCACCACCGTGAGGCCCTTGAAAGAGACATTGAAGATCACGGAGTCGATGACCAATTTGCTGAGCGATGAAGAGAACGGAAATGGTAACCACAGAGCTCGAGACTCAGATAGCCAAAGTCCATTACCGATAGAAGGTGCGTTTTAACATGAAATTAATCTTATTTTTCTCTTTTAAGAAACAGTTACTTTGTCGTGTTGATTGTTTTATTTATTTATTATGTTACGTTTCTTTATCTTTCAACAGTTTTCAGATTTATTAAAAAAAAATGTATTATGATTTTTGACAGGTCTTGACGAAGTAGAGGCTTTGAAGCATGAGAATGAATTGTTAAAGCGACGACTGATGAAAACTAAGAAAGCACTAGAGGACACGTTTGAGCATCTATCAGCATCGAACAAGAACAAGAAGAATGTCGAGAAGGCGATAATAAAACAGCTGATGATCACGAAGAATGTCTTGAAGAAGACGAGGACATTCGAGGAACCTTTAAACGACTAACAGAGATCACAGACTGATACATGAAGAACAGAGGAGAACAAGCAGCATGACATTGTTATTCGTGCGATTAGACGTTCTCGAGGATTTATTGTTCAATTGCACGAATGTATCGTGTTTTGTCTGTTTTTATTTGTCCTTTTCCCACATTTACGAGGTGAGAAAACGAACGGTACATATCGGTACAAAGAATTACGATATATACTCGTAGGCATTAATGTTTATCGCCAAATTTTTTAACAAGAAAATTTCTAAATGAAAGATATTTTCATACGGACAAAACACTATTTTCGCTAACGATAGAAATATGAAAACGAAACGAAAGAGAGTTTATGACGACACTGTACATTGAATTTGTATATATTTATATAATAGAATACGCACATGTATGACATTTTCGTAGATTTTCTTTTTTCGTGGAGAATTTCTTCCAAATGCTGATTACACGGCGTAGGACCACGCCGCTCGTTGTAGTCAGCACTCGTTCGTTGACGTATTTCGCTTTAGAATTAACAGAAATTCGCGCGTGTGTGTACATAAGTATTTTATGTATCATAATGTAGTATCTTTCTGTACATAGTCACCATGAATAAAGTGCCATTGATATTTAGAATTTATACTGCAAACGCGTATCCCCCGATATAAGCGAAAGAAATGATTCGGCCGAAATTATCGTCAGATCTGAGATCATTTCGCATTACTTATGCCAACGATGGGACGCTTTTGACAGCTTAAATTGTATTAATTGTATGTGTATATAAGTTGCATTTACTTGCAATTTTATTTGGATTCAAGATTCAACGTTCCGTTGATGTCAACTTGTTATTACAAATTATATTTCCTCCTTTTTAGTTTTGTTGTTTTGTTAACGGTCAACGTTTCATTCGGTTGCCAATCTATTTAAAAGCAAATAAATGCAAAGTTACGTTATACAAAAAAGTGAAAAATATACGTCTGGTGCGACAAGTGCATGAGTGTGTCGTAATTGTAAAGTTCTCCACGTGCCAATATTGGGACATTCGCGCGAGAATAAAAAAATGCAACGGCGTAAGATTATGATAGAATTTTTATTATCACTCCATGACTAGATAATAATATAAAGATCCGTAATAACTCATAATGATGTGAAGTGTACGAACTGCGCCGGACATGCGAACTCTTACGGCCGCGCGCGCACACCCGGCGAGGAGCGGAGAAATACGATTCTTATACTGTACAACATTAATCTCTCTTACTGGTCTAATATACCTTTCTTATCCGTTTCCTTCTGTCGCGCCTTCTCGCGACAATCGCATCCGCTGGTAGAACGAACGTTTAGGGGAGAATGTGGGGAAGTATCGAGAAGGACGTTAGAAGAGGGGGGCTTTTGGGAGCGAGATACCGGAGGATTTTTTTATATACAATTCTACAGCGACGTTCTCACGTCTCTGCCGCTGCTTCCGCTCGTTTTGCACGCAAGCATGCTGCATTAATAATGGATATGAGACGCGTAGGTCAATTATAACACAATTGTAGCTCAAGTGAAGACCTATCAGCAACAACATTCTCAATAGAATCGACGTAATGAAGATATTCGAAGGAATTACGAAGATAAGATATTCAGCTGTTCGATAAGTTTGTGGGTGAACATCACACAATCCCCAGAAATAAAAAAACCGGAAATTTGAGAAGTGGGACAACATCCCGAAAAATCACAATCCTGAAAATTGAATGCCGGAATGATCTCCTGAAATATTGAAAGCGTGTAATTATCCCAAAAACTGAATATCAGGATAATCTGAAATATTGAAATATTGGAGAAATTATAACTTTGCAAGACAACTTAATTTTCTTCTAATTTTGGAAGATCGTCCTGGTATTTTCAGTTTTCGAGATTGTGACTTTCCGGGATGTCCTACTTTTTTTTTTTAATTTTGGCATTTCTTCGGGAATATGCATGTCAACTAGTTTGTGGGGAAGTTTACAAACAACTCAAAGCAAATCCGATACACCCATCGGCTTTGAACTCTTCGCAAAAAAAATTCTTATGAAAGTTTCTCATAAATTCTTATGGAAAAGAAATTCCTATGAATTTTTCAGACAACTCGATAAATTTTGAATTTAAATAACATCTGTATCTACGAGATACGTAACATTCGTATACTTCATCTTATACACGATATATAAAAAATTATATGTATGATATAAGATGAAATATCCTGCTATACACACCATAGGTGCATATATACATTCTGTGGATGTTCTATGAAGATATTTTGCGTTGACAGCTGATTGAAGAGCAAGAAAACAATTGTTTGTTGATCCAGACGCGCGTCATATATTATTATCATGTGTCTTTATGCTTTAGCGCTTGTCGTATCGCAAACTTCGTTAATGCTGTCTTATTTCTTAAGCACAGTGACATCGAAGGTTTACAATATAGAAGCATTATTTGTGCATCACGACTGTTGATAATTTGATAAATCGGCGACGATTCGCCAAAGCAGCGGTTATGATGCACGAATATTCAAAAATAACGCACCTAATTGGAGATGACTTGTTGATATGCTTGAACAATGGTACAGCATTAATGAAGTCTGCTGTGCATTCAAATCGATCGAATTGTTTTTTCTCTCTTGCTTTGATCACTAGCATATCTTGCGCTTTACAAGACGGGAACAGCCTCTCGATTTCTTCTTTCTCTGTATACACAATGGCGAGTCGCTTATGAGTTATCGTTAATCGACGGCTTTACGTTGACCTCGTTAATCGATCAGCAGCGAGGTGCAGTTCGAAGTTAATGTAATTTTGATCGTTGACCGCACAGATCGTCGCGACGCGAAAGTAGCGACGCGTAATTAAGGCGCCGATCAATTTCGCTAATAAGTACAATAAAGTACAATAACGCTTTGCTTGTGTTGCCCGCGCGTCGCAATCGCTGCGAATGTTCAATGCGAGAGAATTCAACCTAACGTCGCGACTTTCGCGCGTTCCGACCCTCTTGCGCAACTTCAACTAGCGAGGAAAAGTTTCCGAGGCGGATTCGCCTCGATTTTGAATATTATTTCCGTAAAATGTAACACACTCGGTCACGCCGAATTTAAAGAAAGGAAAGACCGCCTCGACACGTGCGTCGCGATGTGTCGCTGCGGGTTAACGCAAAAACGACTTTGTGATTTTTCAAACTCGAAGAACAATACTCAAAATCGGAGACGTCTTCAAGTCGGATCGACCTTCCCTACGAGTCTAATTCGTACTATTTACAATACATATCTCAATGTTCTAGCGTCACACGCAAGCAAGGTAGATCGCCAACGTACGCCCGATTTTCAGGCTCCAAGTTTTCGACTTTCCGACTAACACGTTCGGACAATCCGACAAGATGATAATCTTGTTAAGAATTCAGATTATACATTCGCGCATACACACACACACGCATACATCAGCATACACACAATGTTCTATCTCGACATCCTCGAGAGTCTTAAAAGACAGAAAGAAGATATATTACGTACAAGGCCTCTATACACAAAAAAAGACGACGGAAATTCGACTCGATCGACGATTCGAATTTTCTTACGTTCATCTCCTCATCTCCGCGAATAGCGGACACGCTGAAACCAACGTGAATCTATGCCAATTATTGTCCCGACGTCCTTAAGAACTTGTCTCGTGGAAATCGGGCTCAAGCTGCGGTACGGTACGGTACGGACAATCGTATTCGTCGTGACGAGTCGGGATTAGCTGGACAACTGCATCGTGTGTCGATTCAGCAAACACAAATTATACAAATGTTGCAATTTTCCACTCAATAATATAATTGTTATATAACAGTTATATTATTTAGTAGGAAATTGCAATTAACATTTATATAACTGTTACTTTGTGTTCGCTGGAGATACTTTGTAACTTCAGAACCATTCGTAACTTGTTAACCGAACTGCAAGAGTTTTGGCAAAATAGCTGGCTCACCAGTTCAAGACGATGTTTTATGCTTTAAGTTTTTGTCTTTAAGTAACACACAATGATCGTCTTGTGTGTCTTATTCAATCTTAAACTAAAAAATTATTCTGTTTATGATTGATGACAAACCGTGGTATAATAAAAAGGTAAACAAATGATAATTTAAATTAAAATTTAGGGCATAAAACATTGTCTTAAAATTATAAGTCAATCATGCCGCCTATGTCTCTCTTTTTCTTGAAGTACTTTTTATTCTTGATTTAAAACTAATTTTTTTTCTACGCGCACGCGTTGGAAATCAGAACAGTTATCGTGGAACTGCTTCGAAAACTTGGAATAATTTCGTCATTCTTTAATTTTTTTTGAGGAGTTGTTGATGAAAAAGAGAATTATTCCGACGGAAAACCTTTCCGATCCCTTTAATTTCATAATAACTGTCCAGAACGGAATGAACTAAATTCGTAAATAGTAGACACATTGATTGACAATTGGTCCATCAGCATCAACGGCGTCAGCTATCGAGCTCTTCTCGCAATCACGACGAATCGATCCGCGTATCGAACAGTCCGGGGCACGTTTAACACTAACTCCTATTTGATTACTCGACAATCAAACCCCGTAATACCGAGAAACGAGGAACTTGTACATAAATATGTTTAGCTTAGTCGTAGTATCGAATGCGAATCGTACGTGTGCCATTAAGTGTAACGTTGCACGGCGTCGATACGGCCGCTTGGATGACGAGAGATCGAGAGGGACGGTGTAAAATACCGGTATAGAATAACTTGGTTACACGCAGACACACACATTCACACATACATACGCACATGCATACACACAAGCCGTATGAGACGTCGGGTGTCGATCATGACCCGGCGCCGACGTCGAAGACGTCGCGTCATCTTCACCGAGAGTGATCTTACCTTCCTTGCAACGCGTCACCTTACGTTGTTCTCGAAATACCGATGCCGAAGTAACGTATGTCATTCCCAGTAAACACCAACAATAACATAACACCAATGTTATAATTTCCCATTCAACAATGTAAACGTAATATAACGCGTGTGTTGTGTAACAGTGTTATATATCAGTTACATTGTCGAATGGGAAATTATAACATTGATGTTATGTTACTGATGGTTCGTGTTTACCAAATTGTTTCTTGCAATTGCACAATGAAAGATGCAAGTATTGAGAAATCTTGTTCTTAATTAAAATTCAACTAACGACGATTTCTCACCCTCAATTAAAAAGATACCCGGCACGTTCCGTGTCGCACGCGGGCGAACCCTCGGTAGACTTTCTTCTCTCGAGTCATAGGACGCTACTGTTATTGAGAGAAACATCATCGCGTAATATCATTTCGTAATATCATCAATCGATGCGTAATTATCGCATATCGGTGGCACACGCGACATGAATGAAGAATCGCGTGTGAAGTCGACACGAAACGCGTCGGAAGAAAGAGAGAAAGTGCATCGCCATGCACCGTGCCCAGGATGACTTCTCGTATTCAGCGAAAAGTGAAGATTCCTGGCGCTTTTTTTCCCCAGGAGAAGACGACGACGACAACGACGACGTGGTCGCCGGCGTCAGGTGCACGCTCCGCGCCGGTAGCACGTTATTCTATACGGTATTTGGCGGCGCGCGGTTTTGGCGGGTTATGTGGCGTAATGGGAGTGGGAGTGCGAATGGTGGTGAGCGTGCGGGGGTGGCGGCTCGCCGAGCCAGGAGTCCGGCGACGGCGGGAAATCGGGGTAACCGCCGCCACCGCCGCTACCACCGCCGCCGCCGCCGCCTCCGCCACCGCCGCCGCCGCCGCTAGACTCGTTGCTCAGATCCGACGCTGGTCCTGGCACCATGCCGCCCGGTCCCCCTGGAATCATACGGCTCGCGTCAGTCGTGAAGCCGCGGCGCGGGTACGAATGATTTAAGTCTTTCTGAGCTTGTATGTCTGCTCCCGGTTGTCAAATCAACGTTAATCAAATTGTTTCATTTTGTCTAGCTTCGGAAGATTATATAATTAGAAGTGCACGGTAAATATATATATTGGAATATATATTATATAATTTTTCACACACATATATATATATATATGCGTGTCAAAAATTAAGACAAAATTAATATCCATAACATGTTAATCGATACTGAAATATAAAATGTGTTTCTTCAACACTCACACATGTTGAATATCGACTCAACAGCAGAGAACCGGTCGCGTCAATCGATTGGTCTCCTCCAAGCGCATCTCGAAAGTAATAATCCGCTTACCGAGAGTGGTGTACACCGAGAGACCGGCGTCCGGCGGGTACGGGAACTGAGGTGGTAAGGACGGCGATCTGGACGTTGAGAGATACGGAGGTGTCGTCGCACCCAGATAACCACGGGGCGGCCCACCCCCGGCTCCGTTACCACCGCCGCCTGGACTCGCGCCTTCGCCGTCCAGGCCCATGTTCACCACCGTGCCGTAACTGTCGTTGCTTAAGTCTGCGGGCAAATAGTTTCCGTTTTCAGACTGAGAAAAGTAAGCGAAGTGGGAAAGAGGAGGAAATGTAAAATAAAAAGCACAACGCGTTCAAATGGATTAAAAGTAGGTCGCAAACGGACTCTATGAAAAGTGAAAACGGCGAAATATTTCTATAAGGGCTCACAGAAGCGACTACTTCGGTGATTCCATCAAGTATTACCGAAGTAACGCGATAAGGAAAATTCTCTTTCGAATACATAGTTGAGAAGATACCAGCCTTCGATAAGTCAATTAACGCTGTTCTAAAGACACGGAGATATTTTTGACAGACGGATGGCTAAATAGAAAAACGCTCTCAACTTCGTGCGTGCAACCGTCTGTTCGCGATGAGTGATCGTTCCGACGTTATAACTCGATAGTCGAAGGTCGAGGCGGCGATCGCATCCATTGTGTCTGGGACTTCCAGTACCCAGATGCCTGCTGCTACCCAAGGGGAAGACGATCTCCTCAAATATTCAGGAGATCGCGGAGGCTAACTGCCGGCTCACCGTGTCCGAGATTTCAGGAAGATTGCGGCCCGTCCTTGAATTTATGCCCGCTATTACCTGTACTTACTCGGGAACGAGCACCGCGCTTAATATACCGCTCGTCTCGATTGTTTTAAAAGTGACTGGCGATGATCGGGAATAATTTGGACGCTCTCGAAGAATTTAGGTGAACAACAAGCATTCGATGAACTCAATCGAGAACGAATGTGTGTCCGCGCTCGAAATTGAGAATTAATTCTCGGTAATTGCTGTGCATCCCGAGAGTTTTCTTGTCTTATTAACATTGTACTGCTTATGTTTTAGATCAATGGGATGACAATGCGACTCACCATGATGACCAAAGGTGGAGTCCAAGTCCACCTTCAGCTCGTCTTTGTCGAGAAGCTTATCGTGCCTGGGCGAATGACCGCCAGCACCGGAGCCCTTCATACTGCGAAAGTATTGCGACCACCTTGTCCGACCAGCGTCTTTCTTCAGCCTTTTCTCCTTCGCCCTCCTACAGGTGAGAAATTATAATGATGATAATTTACAACGATCGTCGCTGTGCACAGTAAAAATTATATATTAAATTATATGTTAAATTTAACACATTTCACAAGTGGTCGCGCATCCCAAACGGTTCACTCAAATTTTTGTGTTAATTTAACATAAAGTGAATGTGTTGAAAAATAACACGATTATTATGTCAATAATTCACACAAAACTAATATCCTTAAAATATCGATCGACATTGAAGTATAAAATGTGTTATTTTGACATTTACAAGTGTTATTTTAACACTTATACGTGTTGTATTGTACATTTGTATAAATTCTTAATTTTATAAACAATAATGATAATGTAAAACGGTTCGGCTAAAGATGAATTTATATATTAAATAACAACATGATTAACTGCACAAATATTCGGAGTTCTGTATTTCCCAGTGTTATGTAAAGATAGTGCCGCGTATTATATTTGTATGTATCGATAAAAATATCTGAAAATTGATATCGAAATTTCTAACGTGAAAGTTGCCTTTTATCGCTCTAATATCGCGAACACCGATAAAGCCTCGAAAAAGAATAAATTCTGGAAGTGATAAACAACTCTCTTATGCTCACTGCACTATGTACCGCACATCGAGTATTTATGATAAATGACGCTCTCGTATCTCGAATATCTCGTATAAATTTCTAATTCCTATTATATGGCGTACCGTGTCGTAGGCTTTCTAAAAACAAAATATATCTTATCTCACGGCGGCGTACATTAATCTCGCATTACGTCAAGTACCGGCGCGAGTTCGCTGGAAAATTGTGTTGCACGTGCGCATTTTATAAATTTACGTATACGTGTTTTATGTAGTATATTTACCTCCAGTCATTGATAGAAACCTTATTTACTTATCCTTCATGTTATTTTCACGGACGCTTTCTAACACCATTACCACCTGATAAGCAACTACGTCTCCGCTTTTACAGATAAAGCATTTTTCTCCATACGGCGAAACGGATACTTTGTCGTACGATATCACGTAGTGCCACTTGAGCGATAAGAGGGAAAAATGAAGACGTACGGTTAGAAAGTACGCATACGAACATAGCGCGACCGTAGTGTACGTAGGACAAGTTTTTGTGTCGAGACACGTCATCTCCTGATTATATAAGGAATTTCATAATGTGCAGGCATATTTGTATGAACTTTTTGTAGTATTTTTATCATGAATTCATTTCTGAAATTATACCCACATGTTATGAAACACCCTGTATACGATTCTCGTTTAATTCGATTTTTTCAATTGCAAAGTGAAAATTCACCTTAAAATTAATGGGTACGCGTGTTTCAACAATCAATTACGTAATTTCGTACTTTCCTAACGTTGAAAGGGATGATATATTTCGTCGGATTCCAGGCGAGGATCTCTCGATTGCTTCCTTTATAAATGGCTTCAGAAACCATATCAGAAGCCACGCGAATGCTGTATCCTAACGATGAATCAGTACCTCCCTCTTAATTTGATGATTTCGTTGGGATCCTAAATTAACTTTTCTCTTAGAATCTCTACACGAATTGTCTTTCGCATTTGCCGGTTTACACCAAGTGTGATTAAACGCGGCACTTGTATCGATTCCACTGAAACCAAGAAGAATCCCTGTTTTGTCGTACGTGTCCGCTTAGACCGCGCGTGAGACAAATGTAAGGGAACTCCGGGAATTCGAGGAATCCTGTAAAAGTGGTCCTTCTTACCTATTTTGAAACCAGACTTGAACGACGCGCATATCGAGGCCGGTGTCCTGAGACAGCTGTTCTCGCACGTGTCTCGCTGGTTTCGGACTGGTGTTGTACGCCAGCTTGAGAGTCTCGAGCTGCTTCGCCGTGATCGTCGTTCGCGGCCTCTTGTTAGGCTGATCGCCGTCTATGCTTCCCCCGTCCGCTAATTCTGGAATCCGGGTCAATCATACGTTACATTTCTCCCGTCGATTTTTACTCCATCGATTGACACACACACACACATACACTCCATTCGTTGGTTATATCCAAGAGGCATCCGAGAGCCCGCTCGGTTCCTCTGAGATACGCCGCGCTTCGTGCGTACGTTCTCTCCCGCCGTCGAGAAAAATGACAAAATTAGCCGGAACAATTTTTCCGCCGCGTTCTAATCTTAAGAAAAGAACTCTCATCGCCGTTCGTATGTATCAGTGCATGTACGCGAGATAAAAATGCACAAGTCAGCGGCGAAAATTATTTACTCGGGATTAAACCGAGACACCGAGGTGGGGAAAAAAGTCATAGGTTAATGAAATTAGGCGCGGCGGTGGCGGAAGGATGAAATTCGCGAGAGGCGAGAATCGTCCTCGCAAGAATGGTATCTGCCGGCAGCAGATAGTAGGGGAAGGTCAAAGGGTAACGGTAGAGCTTATCTCACCTTTCGCCTTCGCTTGCTCGTAATCGGGCTTGCAGACGAGCTTCCTATCTTCCATGAGATAAAACTCGTCGCCGGTGTCCAGTTGGCGAGAGCAAAGGGCGCACGAGAAACACGTCAGGTGGTAAACCAACTCCTGCGCCCTTCGTACCACCTGCGAAGGCGCCAGACCTTGGCCGCAGCCCGCGCATTTCGTCCCGAAACGCCTGCCACACCAACAACATACAACATTTTCACATTACATTCACACATTAATGACAAAACTATATGCTGTCGTATATGCTTAGAAATTCTAATCGCGATAATTAGCCCGATGCGTGAAAATCGGGTCGACGCGCGGTGGGACGCGGAAGAACAATGTGGCGCTCGTAATGATCCAGAACGACGCTTCGGTTAGCGAAAACGATGACTTTTTCGATCAGCAATTCGAAAAGTCTGAAATATAATTCGATGTAAGATCCGGCGACATTGCGAGGGCGATTTCTCGATAGCGATGTTCGAAACAAAAGATCGGGGAGGGTATGAGAGATAGCGTGGCGAAGAGTATGACTAAAAGAAAAACGATTTAACTTCGAGGGGAAGAAAAATGGCGCCTTGTCTTACGGACAAATGAGGAAGAGCACGCTACCCTCTTTCTCGGCGGAATCGATACCGGAATACTCGATATACGTGCTTCGAGAAACAACATTTCTCCCACTTTCCGTCATATATACTTCGCCATTATCAATAAGTCGATAAGTCGAACAAATAATGTCGGAGAAAAAGAAAAAGCAGTCGGCAAGATTTATTTCATTTCCTTCTTTGATACATTTTTTCATCGAGGTAAAGTCACTTTCTTTACGATCAATAAGAATGGCTGAGACTCATTTCAATAAGAATGGTAGGCCGTGACAAATATAGCAGGTAAAACGCTCGCAAAAGATGATCTTTTAGCGCATACGAAGATAATCCGTTCAATTATATTACGAGTATATTTTTGAATTATAGGGGAATAATTAAAACGGTTTCTCGAAATAATGAAAACGTTTGTTGGAAACATATAATTGAAATAATCAATTAATATTTTATAATTTACTAATTAATGGAACTATTAATAAATAAAATAAATGGAACTATTTACGAGTTTTAAAGTTATGTAATGTGAAATTTACAAGAATACGGGAACGCTTTGAAAAATGTTAATTTACAGGGTCGCTCAATATCTCGGAAATATTCAGTGTTAAGTTAGCAATTATTGGTGCTTACTTGAAGAAGTCGTCCTTGCAGAACACATGACCGTTCCTCGCGAAGCATTTGTCGGTCAACCTGGCACCGCAGTCCCGACACGTGAGGCATCTTGCATGCCAACACCTCTCCAGCACCCTTAAAACGTATTTGTCCAAAATAACTTCTTGGCATCCCCCGCACTTCGGTATCGAGGCTGCAACATAACGATTGAAGCAATGAGCCGGGTTCCTAAGTCGAAGCGCACGACGACAGGTGCTACAAGGTAATAGCAGTACCGGCGATACAAGGATCATAAAACGTCGTCATTTCAAGATAGTTAAGAAACGGAGCAAGATAGTTTAAGATAACATTTTATTATGTACTATTACGGCGGAGTAATTAATCTCACTATCAAGGTCTGCCTGTTACGCGAACACTTCTCTGTTACGTCAACACCTGCGGATAAGACAGTAGCGCACGTACTTGATCTTTTCGTTCGGCCCTCGATAATCGACGTAAGAATCGTTTTCGCGTATCCTCGGGGTAGAAAGTCGAATCGACGACTTCCACGAACGAGCAACTCGAAGAACATCGAGTAATCTCGACGGTTCCGATCAATCTCGGCCTATTGCAGCTCGTCGACACTTACAGTAGAGGATCTCCGGGATATGCGGAGGCAGCTCGATGGCGGGCTGATCTAACGGGTGCATGTCTCCGTGCGATATCGCAGAGCCGACGCTGTCGATACGATCCGCGCTGCTGCCTTCCTGGCGAACGTTCCGCGACTCCGGGCTACTCTGCGGCGTCAGGACGTCGTGCCGCCGCGACTGGTACATCCCTTCCAGAGGGAGAGCCTCGCATCCTAACATCTCCAGGCTTATCATAGTCATAGCTGCTACCTTTGCGCGCGCGACGCCGCACTCGATGCTATTATCTAGGTTCTTTCGCGACGTGCTCTCGACCAGAGAACCATTCTGCGTCACGAGAGATTACCGGAAGAGAGAGAGAGAGAGAGAGGGATATCGCCCACTCGGGACCTAGCAATCCTTTTCACCGAGACAAAAGCAGATATCTTCAGCTGCTCGATATCTTCACGAAAGTGCAATGCCAGACGCTGATAACGGAGATGACGTTGTTTGGCGGATAATTCGAGTTCGTTTCAAACGGACCCGCAGAATGATTTTGCACAGGATCACTTCTCAATATTTGAAAGCGAACGTATTGTGCAGAATGAAACGAGGCTGCTTTCTCTTCGACGCTCCTTTTTTGAACTACTCTCTCGTTGAAGGCCTCTGGCAAATCTATATTCCAGGCCCAGAGAAGTTACCACCTTCGCACCTGCCTGGGCTGCTCCGCTTGCTGCCTGATCAGCGCTCAAAGTTCACGGATTGCACGAAATTCACTCAGACGAACACTTCCAGGTATACGACGCTGTGGTATCTTCAGTTGAAACTTTCTTTTAGATTATAATCGTGAATAACATCGATATTACGGATGTTTATTGCAGAGTTTTCACAATCCGGATAAACAAGTCAACTATTCGTTAATTTTATCTTATCGCACCGATACTTCTTTGAACATCGGCGCCTGTGGAGGTCAGTATCGTCGGCCGAGCCTGTCGACTTCGGCGGGATTTCCGCCTTGTAGAATTCCGCTGATCACTTCACGTCCGTCTGCGGTCTGCGTAAGTGTCTCCTCGCTTCGTTTGTTCCATCAAACACCAGCCGAGTTCATCAAAACTAAGCGACACTAACTTGTTTTACAAGCGACGTCTGCTCATTTCTTCTTCCAATTAACAAAACAGCCCAATAGTGCAACTTCAGTGTCCTACCTCAATGAAAACTCATAGTCTCTCCTTGTATTAAGATTAACGCTTCCTCCAAGCGCACCTTCGTTCTCATTCGACGACAATCATCAGACAACGCACTTCCGATTACCGGTAATGAAACTCGATAATTGCGGAATTTCAGAGACTACCATCGTCAACTTCGACTGGTCCAGGCGCGAGCACCTTCCTCTCCACCAACGAGAGCAAGTACGGCAGCCGACGGGGTGAGCACAGTGCGAGAGTACGCGCGCGACTGCCTGATCAGCGGCTCATGTTGCTCGTGCGCACGTGACACACGTGGGTGTGGCGGCTCTCTGGTGGGGCACGTGTCTGGGTTATTGGGTGCGGACGGCACCCACGCCGGCGTGCCGTTGGGTGCCGATTGGAGAGGAGCTCGACCGCCTCCAATATGGCGCACGCCACCGAACGACTCCGGCGCACCGGGGGTGCTCCGCTACCCCTGACGCCTCCGGCGCGGGAGATGAGAGGATGAAGGAGCCAGAGGAGCGGCGGCCCCCGTCGGTCGTGTGCTCATGGTGGACGATATTAATCCTTTCGGACGGAAAGTCAGAGGTAAGACGCCGAAGGTAAGCCGATCTTTGTGCGCGTGCATTTCTCTCCCTGGCTCGCGTTCCCGTTGTCGACGAGGGTTGCGTGTGGAACGAACTATCACTGCTTTCCCCACGCAGATCCGCGCCACTCTGCTCGTGGCCGCGATAAGCGATGAACGATCAAGCGATAGAGGGACGATAAGGCGATGATAAGTCTACCCACGCCGTTTACGCATTTTTGCGGATAAAGTCCGCCGAGTGACGCCCGGTGAAATCCAAACCGACGGACGACGGATCCGCGCAATTTCCGGTCTCATCGCGAAAAATGCCCCGTCGCTCGCAAAGAAAAACTTACTCGGTGTCCACCGCGAACTTGTGCGGAAAAAAGTTCGTATCAATTCAAGAGTATTCTTATAATAAATCCCTCTAAGCAAGAATATACAGGGTATTCTAGCATGAGGAGAACACCGAAATATTTTCCTTGTTTTTAATGACGTGAGAAATGTTTATTGCACAATGAATTTGAATAGTTTCGAGGGAGATTTGAAGACATAGTTCTTTCTATTCAATATTTCTTTCTCCTCAATTCATGAAAATTATTCTTCAATAATAAGAATTTGATATTCTTAGTGGAATTATATAGAATTTCTTCACGTAAGCAAGTTTTATCTTCACGCAAGAGTACATATTTTTCCTTCTATATGAGAATATGAGTCTTGAACTGATACTAATTTTTCCCGTGTACATTCGTTAAAATGTGGAATATATAGACATTCATCGCGGCTCAGCAAATTCACACGAGGGAGCGACGGGGGAGGAGGGAGCCAACAAGAGGAACCTTATTTCACCGGGTATTGAAAATTCCCGGAAAATAAGAGCGTTAGGTCTGCGCCTAATAACGCGACACATCAAGTCCACGGCTTATCGGCGCGTCGTGACGGTCGTATTCATTGGAATCGCGTCGCGCAAAAGAATTCAAGAATCATCCTCCAGGGATTCCTTTGAGCACGGGCTACTGCTTCCCTTCGATTCGGTAAGCAACGAGGAGTTGCCGCAGTAAGTAAAGATAGCGGAGGCCCGTAATAGAAGGAGAAGGAGGAGATGAAGAAAGGAGCAAAGAGGAGGAGACGATAAGAGAGAGAGAGAGAGAGGGCGAGGACAAAAGGAACCGAGCGAAATTAAGAACGGTCATGGGGATGAGGGACGCCATTTTATAATCTTGCTCGAGATCATTCGCGTATATTTCTTCTCCGTTCTTCGCCTCCCCCTCCTCGTTTTGTTTCTTTCTTTTTGTCCTTTCCCCTGTTCTATGCTCGCGCATATTCGACCGTACGCGGATCGATTGTATAAGCGCTTATGTGTGTTTTCTTTTTAGATCGTGAAGGGCGAGAATTTTGATGCTACTTTAACGCTCTTGAAGGTAATTTGCACCTACTTAAAGGGCTGTGGATTAATAGAAACCTATTTCGAAGATACTAACACTTATTAACTTCTTGCAGTGGTTTCACTTTCTTGCTTTCTTTGTAAGTATTGTGTTGACATCACTTATAACTGTTTGTATTTTAGACACATATACTGCGATTCCACTGAAGAAGGTCAAATATGGTCGAAACGTTTGAATTTGAATTTGAATAAAATTATGTAACGATATAACTAATTGATTTGTTTAATGTTGCACTACACTAACTATATTTGGCTTTTCATGGCTCAATAATTTATATTTCAACAATTTAGCAGAGCTTTACTGACATTTTACATCAATTATTAACTTCTCTCTTGAACTTTTAATTCTACAAGGGAATAAATTAGTATCAATTCAAGATTATATTTCTCATATATAAGCAAGAATATATAATCTTATATATAATCTTATATAAAGATAAAACTTGCTCTCACGAAGAAATTCTATATAGCTCCCCTAAAAATATCACATATTCTTATTACTCTATTTCATATATTATTCTACTTATATTCTATTCTATTTATTACATATGAATTGAGAGGAAAAAATATTGGATAGAAAGAACAATATCAGCATGCATGTGTTTCACGCAGACCGGCTCGATGAAAATCGCACAGAGACGCGCTGATCGATGCGCGACATTTCCCTAACGCGTCACGGCGATCGTTAAATTTTCCACCTGACCACGGGCTAACAGATGGCACGGGGAGCTTTCTGTGCGCACGCTTCATGCCCATAAAATCTGTCATGCATACGCGTCGCTGATATTACCGCCGAAAGGGTGTACCGGCGAAAGTAAGCCGCGCGATAAATGGAGCTGCCCGATTTCTATATCAACTGCCACGCCACATGAATGCGTTAAATGTGTATCGCGCTAAGGTCGCGCAGGGTATATTAAATGATTCAACTGTGAAGGAAGCTCGCGCGAGCTTCCCCTGTCAGCTATGTACTCGCGCACAGCAGATTTTAAACTAATTGCTTTAGCCCCCAGCAGTTTTTAATAGAAAACCGCTGGACATTTCAGCTTGCAAATATGAGAAATTGCCATATTTTTTAACATTTTAAACCGCCTTCGAAAAAAAGAAAGTTTTGCACGCAAAGAAGAAGAATTTCGCAGAACTATTTTCCGCGGGTGTCATTTGTAAGTGACAGAGTAAAAAACCTTTTGTGCTTATATTAAAATCGGTTCCTGTTAATATTTCTGTGTTCAACTTTTAATGTGAATGTATGTGAATTTAACATATAGTGTTTATGTTATTTCAATATATTTTGTGTCGAGTCGGTATTAAACGTATGTAAGTATTAAATCAACACTTGCAGGTGTTAAAATAACATTTTATACTTCAGTGCCAATATAACATATTGAGGATATTAATTTTGTGTTAATTCTTCACATAATATTTGTTACTTTTCAACATATTTTCAACTAGTGTTAAATTAACATGAAAATTTACGCAGACCGTCTGAAACATGTGGAATGTGTGTGAATTTAACACGAAATTTTTTATTATGTACAATTCACGAAAGGATTATATTATCTCCGTGTTAATGATATCGTCGCATCCCGAGTGCCTCATTTCTCAACTTCTAGATCTTGTTAGAGAACTAGCAATAACGAAGTCCGACTCGCTCGCCGACGGAGCGGATTCGTCGTCAGGACTTTGCTGTGGACGCAATTACCGTGCGCCACGTCGGCTCTGTTCTCACGAATCGAACGGGAACTTTCGACCTCGGCGTCTACGACGATCCTGTCTCGAATTCGGCGGCGGGGGTGTCTTTGCGATTGCGCGACCTCGTGACTTCCGTGGGCGTCCTTCCCGGGCTTCGATCACGCGAACCCACCCTTTGTCGGTTCCGCTGCACACACGTCGACACGCCTCCAGGAGTCGTCCGTCACCGTAAAAAGCGTCGCCGCGGGGGGTTGCAGGAAGAGCCCGTGGCGGAAGGGTGGAGGACGCGTCGAACCGCTCGTTTCGCGCACCTACACCTAGTTCGCGCAGGGTTTATAGTTGCGCGCGGTTTTATCGCTGCGGAGCTTCTGGTGTCGCGCCCTTAGGGGGAAACTTGTTCTAACTCGTTGTGAGTGGTCGTGAGAAAAAAAGCCCTCGCTTTTAGTTAATATCGCGGACAACTGTGGTATAAGTAGTATGAATGAGAGCATCTCGTAATTATTTCATTTATTTCGTCGCGTGTGGTATTTCACGTTTGATTTATACACCATTTATTGGCTGTTTCTGAGAAAAAGAGAGATGAATATATCTGATAATTATTTCATTTGGTAAATTAAGGACGCAGACGAAGCTGGTGGGTAAGTTCTTCGTTGACGCATTTTGTGCCGGCTCGTTTTCATACAACTCTCAATTCACGCCGAAAATGGTACACGATGTGGAACAAATCAATGTGTTATAATCATTTGGTTTACGATTTTTGCAAATTGAACAGTTATTTATTATGAAAGTTGAATATTCAAAGTACAAAGTGCACAGTATAACGAAACAAATGATTTATTTGAAAACTAAAAAATTGAAGAGTAACAAACAAGATATTGTTGAATAAAACAGAACACAGAAACTATTGGCTATATTATATCATATAACTATTATTAGCTTATTATAAAATAAATAAGATATAACTTTTTTAAATATTTTGCGTTTATGATCGAATGGTACGGTATATTTTATTGAAACAATCTAAACATAAGTATGGTTTATTTGGGCGATCCTCACAAAATGTCATCCGTTTTGTTTTAACTCTAGCATTTTCGATAGCCAAGTTTCTAATCATTTTTTCACATTTTTCCAACACTCGTGAATCAAATGTTTGTTCTTATAACCAAAACATTTGTTTGCCCATATTTGAGTAAGCGTTCCGTTTGAGTCAAAACCAAATGGGTTTCTCAGCATACACATGATATGGAACGTGTTAATTCAATCGAATAGTCAAGTTGCCATGTCTGGCGGTTGTAAAACAATTGTCGCTGTAATAGCGTTCCTTTCCTTCGTCATCTCGCCGCGAACGAGTCATAAAACGGCAACCGCGGTTGGTTTGTGTGTTTTGACAATCGCGGAAGAAAGAAAGTGAGCAGGGGGAGTAAAGAGAGAGAGAGAGAGAGAGAGAGAGAAATCATGGCCCGCTGGCCATGAAGACAGAAACAAGAATCGAAATAAAAGGGAACGGCGCGGTCCTGGACTCGCAATTAGCGAACGGAGAGGCGACCGCTATGAAATATAAAGGTCCATATACGCGGCACGTTTTTTAATTTAACTTACTCTAGACCAGCGGTGAGATAGGAGGCGCGGGGGAAGGGGAAGACCCGGAGAGGCAGTCTAACTCGGGGGGATACGACTGCATATAATCGAATTTGCACCGGGGAGATCTCTTTCTCTATGGGCGTTTCCATTACGTTGGCGGGCGATAAATTACGCCACCCTTGCCGCGTAAATAGGTTTGAATTTATACCGCCCGTTTTGCCCCATTTACGCATATGGTTTTTTATACCAATTCCAGCGGAGCTACAGAAGTAGATCGACGGAGGTATACTTCGACTCGACCCCGTCGAGAATCGCGCCGAAATCGCTCTCACGGCGAGGCGCTGCGTTGGAAAGTACAGGAAGGACCTTCACCAAATTTCTGCAGACTAATCCGTTAAAGTAACAATAATAATATCTCCAAAGCAAAATTTAACTTTTCTCTTCAGGTTTTCGCTCGTCGACTTTTCAATCTGTGAAATTCGCCGTCACAACGACAACGAAGAGCGGAGATGAAGGAAACACAGGTATGAAAAACTTCCTTCCTTTATCTCCACGTATTCCTTCGTGGCTCGCGTTTTCAGAGGGATGAGGGAGGTTTCGCTTTGACCCTGTTCCAGGACACGAAATTCAGATCTGGCTCTAGATGCGAGACATAGAGAGAGAGAGAGCTGCAACTTTTTCGCGCGACGCATGCGAGCCTGCGGCAGATGTACCATTGTGCCGGCGACGAGGAAGCCGAGCACGAGTCGCTGGAAGGTGCGCGTATCCAGGACGAGCGTATCCGCGGGCAAACAAGGAAGAGCGAAGCGGATGAAAGGGGCTCGCTCGCGTGGGTGCGTCGACATGGTAGAACGACCGCGGGCACCCTGCGCTTCTCTCTCTCTCTCTCTCTCTCTTTTGTTCTCTCTCTGGCCCCTTCTTCCTTCTCCCTCGACCCGGGCTCGGGAAAGCGCGTAAACCCCACGGAAAGCTCCTTCGCGGGCTCACAAAGCCCGCTCGACGACAGCCTCTTCCTATTGTCGTACTGGTTCGGTCGAAGCGCGCACGAGAGAGAGAGAGAGATCTCCGTTTCAACGATTAAATGGGCTTAAGCGACATACGGACGTGCATTTGCCCGTCGCACTGAGACCGGTGCACTTGCGCGCGGAGACCTTTCCGCCTCGCCTGGATTTACCTGCCGGCAATGCGACGGACGCCCCGCGAGGGAAGGCGCTAATCTGGACGGTCAAAAGCCCGACGGGTGAAGTCTCGCCGAGGGGGTGAGACCCGGTTCTTCGACGTAACTTTTAACTGAAAAGTTAATTACATCGTTGAGATTAATTCTTCACACTGTATAATTAATTCAACATTTCGTTCCAACAATTCCATGATAAGACAAACATTTTTTTTTTATTCTGCGGAATAGAGAAAATATTGATCTCTATCATATAATGTGTGTATACATCAATATTTATAAGAAAGTTACTATTATTATGATTATTTTATTTTATTAAATGTGTCAAGAAAATATGTCGTGTGAACAATAAAAAAGAGTGATACAAGCAACGCACGCAAGAGGAGATACGTCAGTTAAGAACGCTGTTACATGTCTAACCTGAAACAGAGATTTAAAAGAAATAAAAAGAAATATTGGAAATCTCCGCGTCGAGTGTAGTTCGACGTCCGCGTTGGTGGAATAAAATTTTGCGTCGAGTATAGCTCGGCTTCCGGATGTAAAATTAATGTTGCGTTTCGCATTTCTCACTTCAACTTTTCCTTTCCTTACTTCACCTAGCTTTTGCAGTTCCGAGCTCCATTTCCACCTTATTAACGTTCGCGATCATTTCGACATGGTCGTGCAATGGTCCAGCGTTTCAACGTTCGCGCAATTAGCGCCGAGAAACCGCGGTTCGCGAAGTCCGTTCATGAATGGGGAAACCGCGCCGTGTGCGAGGTCGATCCTGACCGGCAATAAAACGAATCCGACGTGCCTAACCAACGATATTAATAAATCCAATATCTTCCGACCGATAAAACGGCAACTGAGCCGTCGCGTATACCAATGTCGCCCAACCCCTCCCGATCTCATAAACAGTTGGCTCGTTCGCGCGCGCACTCTCGTGCACGGAGTCGCCGAGAATTGTGCAAACACGTATAAAATACGCACAATGTGTCCGCGGAGCCGCGTAATACGCTGCGTTGCGGCTCACGGGTCTTCGATAAAAAGGCACCGGACGCGCCGAATCGCCCTTCTACGTTACAAGCGGCGCGTTCTCTTTGCGGGACGATCGACGATCGTTTGTCATCAGCTCACTCGTTTGACTATTACCAGGACATGCAAAGAAGTGCGATTTGTTCCTTGCGTTTTTTGCAAAAACACGCACTCGTTATTTGTCGATTACACGTGTTATCCCGCACGTTTTATCAGAAGATCAATCCGTGAACTTGTTTAATTTTGTTTTTCACTTATTTATATTTTGCTTTTAATTATATGAGATATAGTAGTGAGTTAATGAGATATAATATAATACGAGATATGTTTAGAGCACAATTGGAATGGTTTCGAAGGAAGAATACCGTGGAAGAAAATTTCCTACGGTCATTTCCTACAATTTTTTTAAGGTCTCCTTATTTAGGCCCCCAAGATATTTAGGTGTTCTCCTTACGCTGGGACACCCTGCGTATCTCTATCTTGTATCGTTAATTTAGATTAATTTGCATCTCTTTCTTCCACATTTGTCGTTCAGTATTTTCTTTTTTCGTTAACGAGGGTTCTTGCATACAAATAAATAAATAAATTTAGAACTCATTACATCGGAGTCTTGATCATCCTCTTTATGGCGTCAATCAAGACCGCGTAATTAAGCATGCAATTAACCAAAGGAGATCGCGATAATGTGCTCGTGAGCTCGAGGAACCTGCCGCAAATCACGGCGGCCATCGATTGCCGACGGCAGCCAAGTTATCAAAGCAAAGCGGTTTACGTTCACAGAGGTATGCGCGAATCGAGCAAGTGCCATATAAAGCAAACGAGGATCCCCGCGCCGAGGATGCTCCCTCGCGCGCATTATTCATGCGTACCGCCCATTGCGTGTCTGGATATGCATGTGCGCGCGCTCGCGCGCACTTCGCTCACGCATATGGGGACATTAGCTACCCCATTAAACATTTTATCCGGGCGCACTTTTGGCCGGGAGGGGAAAAGGACCTAATCGTACCTGCTCGATTCACCGGCGATCGATCATTTTCGCCGATGCGGGATCGTGATGACATTTGTGAAAATTCGAGAACGGGATTCTCGCATTTCCCGTGGAATTTAACGCTATTTCTCACGCGAAAACGGGTTTACGTAGATCTCGTTCTCAAGCCGAGCGTATTGGTAGATCGACGAAGGTGACGAAATTCTCCTTTCTCTCGAGATTTTTCGCGGACTTCGTGATGTCGAGCAAATGATGCGGAAATTGCGGAGATGCGGTCGGTTTTACTTTGCGAGACGTTCGTTTCTACTTGCTTGATATTGACTGAGTATCCCCATTTTGGCCGGATCAAAGTGCCGCCTGTCGGGTAAAAAGGTGAAATCGCGCGAGTTACGTTTAAACGTCCGGATGCGTGGGCGGGCCCCGAGAGGTCGACCGTGTGTTTCGCGTGGCGGTTTGCGCGAATGTTTCCATCTTGTAAATTTCGTCCGATCGATGATGTCCCATTTCGATCGCGCACTACTGCCTTTTACTGGCGTTCTCGCTTAGCCTATTTCCGCGAGTCGTAACACTCACGGTCACATCGGTCTCGTGCGTATCGTAGGGACGTGTGAACGCCCACACACACCTACATCCACGCGTACGTACCGCGAGTTAGACATTTAGCGCGAGTACATTAAGGAAATTGCGTGCCACCGCTCTTTGCACCGCACCCTGACGTAGACCAGCACGCGCTCTCACACCCGAAGGAAGCGCCCGGAGTTGGCCTTTCCCGAGAAGCAGCGTTTCTCAAAATCTCCAGGAACCCAAAGCGACGCAGGATGAGAAGACGGTCGGAAATCTTTGCGAGGTACCTGTTTCTGAAAATGAATCGATTGGCGAGTATAATCCCTACGTGATGAAAAATCTTGTATTATAAACGGTCCACTCAAATTTATGCGTTACTTTAACGAGGTGAATGTGTTAAAAAGTAATATGTTAACAAAGTGAATATATTAATTTAATATGTATTTGTGTACTTTTTAACATATTAATGTTGAAGTAACACATGTTAAAGTAACACAAAAATTTCAGCGAACCATTTTTAACGCAAAATTTTTTATTATGCGCGAAGTTTAGTTGTCCATTGATCATTCAAACATTGCGACTCACCTCTTGCGGCGAATTCAGTGAATTTATTATTCGGTAATCGAACGATCACGCTAGTTTAAAGCGCAAAATTATTTTCAACCCGGCAAAAAACTTTGGTATCGCGTAAAAGTCATGTTTCGCATATTAAACCTCAATTATTTCGGAGACCTGAAACGCTAGTAAAATTTGGCTTGCGGCATCGTTTTCAGCATCCAGAAATCTACAGGAGACACTTTGTCTGGTTCGAAATAATTAAAAAAAAGCATTTTTTGTAAACTGGTGCTATTGATTTCAACGTATATTAATTCCAACATAGAGGCGACAATAAGATGTCTTGAGAAGAAATTCCTATGGAACATCGGACGCAGGATGAGCTCGACATTGGGCGCATCCTCCGGTGCATTGGTGTAAGCAAGGTAGTGTAAGCGGGTAGAAAAAGAAAGACAAAGAGAGGGAGAGTGAGAGAAAAAGAACCCCGCTCGGATAGGACACTGAGGATACACGAGGTAAAGGGAGATAACGGGCGGGAAGGGTCCCAGGGAGAAGACAGAGGACCAATGGGGCGAGGAAGAGGGCCGTAGATCCGAGGGTGGAAATGGGCTCTCCAGCAGACCCCGGTGAGACAAGTAGGGTCAAGTGAACTAAAGCGAAACTACCGGCACGGGGGTGTTAAGGGGACAATATAGCGCTCTCGCGTCCGGGGGCTGGGCCGAAGATGGGTTTAATCTATTATCGGGCGACTCGGGCCAAGTGGCTTCTTGTTACACGCTCGTTTGGACGGAGACGGACTCTCTCGAAACCGATCCGATGGAAAAGCGCCGTTACAACGCGCGAATGTGGATGATCCCGGCGCGACGACGACTGCATTGCGAAGGCCGTCGTTAAATCGGATTACGCTGCGAGAAGCGAACGTTAACTGTCTGTCGCGCAAGAAAGTTCTCGCGCCCGTCCGCTCGGAAAAAGAGAGAGAGAGATATGCGCTGCGGATAATTGGTCGGAGCTGCGTAAAAGACGATCGCCTCGCTTCGGTATCCGATGACCCGGTTAAACACGAGCATTTCAACTCCCTCTCGACCCCCCTCTGGACCCTCTCGGTGCGCTCCATCGTAGATGTATTTCCCCTTCGTTTGTAATTTGCAAATTGCCAGTTTTGGAGAGTCGCTCGCGAGGAACCACTCGCGGTTTCCGGATATATTTCGAGCTGCAAGTATCATTCCTCTCAGTATTGCAGAAATCGCGCGATAATGGACGACGGATGAGTATTTTCTATTTGAGGCGACGTTGATTTCTCGCGAGTTTTCTCTCGGTTTTCTACTTATTTTCGATACTCCTCCCGTTCGTCGTTCGTGCACACTTCGTTTTGTTCGACCGTGAAATTTGTTTTCGCGTTCATTCACGGTACGTTGATTTAATTTTCGGTGCCGGAAAGGCAGATGTCTTTAATATCATTATTATTACGTCTTTCTCCTTCCCGATTGACGAATTATTCTCACCGGGATTCGTAAACGGAGCGCAACGACAGCACGCTGCGCTACGTAGACACGTTATTTCCGGAAAAGGTCAACGAAGCCGGAAATCAAAGGGTCGCAAGGTGCTCGGCATGGCGCGGGACGTTATTAATTTATTTTTCCTCGGCTCAACGAACGCAGCTGTTTTGCTTTCACGTGTGCACGGAGATCACGCTGTGATTAAGAATGTAAAACGTTATTTCGAAGTACCTTTTGAAACATATAAACATCTATTTATTTATTACTTATTACTTATGTATTTTATTTATTATTTCATTATTCAACTTTGTCGTAACGAAATCCTTTAATCCTCTTAATTATTTTCGCCTTTCTTATCATTCTTTCTCCGTGAAAAAAAAAAAACGCATTAGAAATTTTAAACATAAGTCAAACAAAATTAAGTCATAACTCGAGACATGTCGAGCGACCGTGAAACTACAAATTTGCAAGATGCAAGATTCAAGCTTATCGAAAGTGTCTTCTCTCCCAAGATCGTAATTCCCGGGTCCGATGGCAGGAGGAGCCATCGCGAGGAGAGCGATCGTCGAGATTCGACGGAGCCGCCGAGGAGGCTTGCTCGCCGTGTAACGGCGGATTCGTTTCGATTCTCACATTATATCACCGGGCGCGCGTCCCGGGAGACGTAGCCGGCCGATAGAACTCGCTTGGGAGTTATGGGAACGGCACCGGCAAACACTAGCGAGCCCAAGAGTATCCGATGTACGTGCTAGCATATTGCGCTGGAGAAGCCCGTGGGGCATTCCGTGCCAGGAGTCGAGGTCGAGCGAAAGGAAAAGAGAAAAAGAGGGAAGGAGAGAGAGAGAGAGACCATCGGGTGGGCGGCCGACGCGAGAGGAGAGGAATTGGATCCGTCGGTGTGCTCGTAGGGCACGCAAAGCGTATGTACGAGCGGCGTTACCGCGGCCCATTGTGTTCACGGTCGTTGTTCACGGTCTTGCGCCGCACTTGACGCGCGTCCTGATGACACCCGTGGGTCCTCGCGCCAATGAGAGCCGGCTTCGGTGCCTTCTCTCACGATTGCGATTCTCAGCCGCATCGGACTCTTTGTTAAGACAAACTCAGCCTTGAACAAGGTCGAAGCCGATCGAGAACAGCCTGCCGAGAAGAAAAATCGAAGTAAAATGGATACAACACCTTCCCCTGAGTATTTTTTCTTTCTTTCTCGTTATATCATGAACACCGTGTGCTAAAAGGAAGAATCATCCCCCGTGAACAGACAGATAAGAAAATGAAAACTAAATTTGTCATCATTTCCGTTGAAATGATCGGGCGCGTTGAATATATACGCGTTAACCGACGGCTCGAGGAAACAGCTTGAAATTGGCCATGTCCTGTGAGACTCCCGCGTTGTCCCCCAGGTTGCCGTGTCAGACACTTAGTTCGCGAGAACTGCGCGAATTACAGGCGTGCGCGCGGCGAAATCGGCGAATCGCGGTAATCATCGGGAACATCGCATACCGCGCGCATTTCCGCACGCCGAAGTGCGCCGCGGGAAGGCCCCGGCCGGTGCGTTTCAGGCGCCAGACTCCAGAAGAGCGAGCCATCCCCCGGAATCCCCCGGGGAAATCAGGGAGGCACGAGACTTCGCCGGCTCGGTAGGTGGCTAGGTAGCTGGCTAGGCAGCACAAGAGCCACGACGGTGGGCTATATCGATGTGCACGTGCGCGAGAAACACGCGTACCGGGGTTTTATGAACGTTGACAGTACTGTCCGGCATCCCGGTTGCCGAACGACCGCCGTGACGGGCCGAGAGGACCGCAAGAAATTAGGAGTCGCGGAGCGCCGCAGTCGAGCCGAGCGAGGACTCGCGGCGAAAGGTATGCAGAAACAACCCCCTCGAGAAGTCACTTCATAAATTCATTAACGCTTGAAGTACTGAATGGCCATTTCTGATTGTTTCTATTTTTTAGATTATTACCCTATTTCTTTGTGTAAAAGATAGGACGATAGGAAGAAATGTTTTAACTTCTCGTTAATTACTTAACATGGGAAGTAGTTGATGAAAAGCCAGAAAATTTCAGAATTCTTTTATACAAGAAACAGGGTATTAATCCAAAACACAGAAATAATCAGAAATGGTTACTAATGTTAAGGAAATTCGAACATTTGACCAAATATAGGACAAACTTGTAACATATACTTGATACAAAAGTTAATCAAACCAACAATGCATAACAAAAATTGTACACGATGCACCGCTAGAAATGCGGCACTTATCGAGCGAATTTCCTCTTCGTAAACGCTATGATCTGTATTCTTAACTGATTTTTATCGATAAAAGTGAGTCTAAAAATGGTTTAGAAACCACCTGATTGTCTGAGAGGCTATATTTAAGGCACCTTCATCGATAAAATGAAGTTGAGAATGAGTCTATGCTTTTTCCCGTCGTTTCTCTCCTTGTTCCAGAGTTCGAAAACATTCACGGGTATCGGTGTTGCTTCGCGATCGATGGATCTGAACTCATCAGATTTTCATACGGATTCTCGCGGAGATCGGATAAAAGTGATCGGGCGGTTCGTTCTGTTTGCACAATCATCCTTTGATTCGACCGACGGTCACGTAGCGAACGTGCGTTGTGCCGATTAAATCCGCAGATAACGCGATCGTTATCGGCGCCTCGCACGCGCCATTATTATTTGTTGGGATCAGTCGGCGAGAGAGTGTGTGCAATTCGGATTATACGATTTCGATAATTGCGCCCAAACACGCACGCTTTGTACGCGTGCTCGTAACGGGATCAATTGTTATAATAAAACGAAGGAGAATACGGTGGACAGCGGCGCGTCGCGTGAAAATCGCTCTTCGATTTCCACCTGTTACCGTGACGCGTTTGTGACCGCCGCTGAAAACCTGCGGGGACTTCTCGAGTGCTATCGATCGCGAGGGATCAATGGACACAATTATCCGGTCACGTGTCGGACTAACAGCGAACAAACGGCCGCGGAGAGAAAGAGAATGGAGTCGGAGAGACAGAGAGAGAGAGAGAGAGAAAGAGAAAGCGTCCTCTCGCCGGTCCTTCCGAGTCCTCGACATTGATAAATGTTGTACGCGTGACGCACATTCTGCCGCCGCTCGAGACGCGCAGGTTCCTCGGGAAAATATGTTCACCGACCTTTATCCCCGGTAGACGGTGCAAGTGTTTCTCTTCAAAAACGGAGCCGGTGCGTCGCAATAAATGCCACACGGCGCATGATCAAAAAGTAGAAAAGGTATCGAGTCAGTAAGGGTAAGTACACGAAGAGAAATATTTTGCTGGCATTTCAAATTGTTAGTTACTACGAGAATAACAGAAACGGTAAAAAGATTTATTAGGGCAGCAAAAATATCTGTTGATTGGATATATAAGCAGCAAAATAGAACTAATTCTCTCATAGAAACTTTTTTTTCTCCATTTTTTTCTTTGCCTTCTTTGTCTTCTTTGCCTTTTTTCAGCTTACTTCCGCGCACGCTTATCTCGAGACAATTTTTTTGGAAAAAATTCTAACCTCTAAACTAATTAAAATAATACGGTACTTTATTTCTTATATAAAGCATTGACGATGTAACTTTTACACTTACATATGTACAAATACATATTACTTTCTTTCGTCGAGCAATTAAAATGTGGCAAGGTTACGAAATATGACGAAACTTTTAAAAAGTTACTTGTTTTCGTATTTTTCTATTTTTGTCTATTTCAAGCGCGCGCTGCATTTCGGCGCACGTTTAACTTTTCTCGCCCCGAGATAGAGACTAAACACTTCGTAGACATCAACACCCCCTATTCCTCGCACACAGAGTTAGGCAATGCGTATACTTACACGCTGCATACAATTATTCCGACTGACTTCACCGTGAAATGAAAAAAAAAAAGATTCGTTTTTTACAGCCAACAACAAACCACTCTCCCTTTCTTTCTCTCTGTTGTATACATATAAATATTTGCATATTTCATTAAGGGAAAACATGAATGTTTTCAATATTCTATAAATAATGTGTATATTTACGGTATATTTACATATTTCACGCGTTAAAAGTCCGTCTGTTATTTTAATTTCCTAAACAGAGAGCATCCGTCATTATTCTTCTTACCCAGGATATCGTCAACGGGCCGCGATCTTAGTTCCCGTATTGATCGCCGCGAAAAAGAAACGAGTGGTACAACCGGCTCTTGCAACGGCCGACTGAGTTTTTATTGTTGGGCGTCGCAGCACTTTGGTAATAATAATCGGCTCCCTCGGAGCCGGGGCTGGTCCTAATTACTGCGATATAACGGTAAATCGTAATAATTAAGGGAGCGGCCAAGAGAGTTCTCCCGCGGGACACCGCAGCCTGATAAAATCCAGATCATTCCCTGTGATCTCGAGGGATGTGGGCTCTCTTCCCCCCCTCCCCTCTCTCTCTCTCTCTCTTTCTCTCTCACACACACGATCGGCAGCCTCATACCAATTTTCTATCGACGAGCCGCGGAAGGACCGGCTGGTGATTCAAATTTAATAATGAAATCTTGCCTCGCCAGATCGTTATCGGCGATACCCCCGGAAATCGCGAATTAATCCCGTCGAAATCCTCTCGCTGAAACAGAACAGAGGATATTGGAATTCGGCCATGCTGATGTTCAATTTGACACCCCGACAACGAATTTGTCGGCAATCATGATGAAACAAAAAAATAAACGTGATTAAAAACGTAAAATAATGAAATTCCGCTCGACGATAGTGCTCCATATTTTCGTATTATCTTTTTACGACACAATAGCTCTCTACAATCACCCTAAATGCGTATGTTGCTTTGAAAAATACAGAGATGTTACTATAGAACGTAAAGTTTGACGATTCGACGGAACAACAATGACACCGAGGAAAATGAATCGCCCTCGCATACTATATTATCCTTAATGACTTTTCTCGTTTTCAAAATCAACAGACATATTTGGAGATGGTCTCTTTTGAAACATTTCACGTTCTACGTATACATGTATGTTCCCCGGCACGCATTTTTCTTATTTTTATTTCTTATATAGGCTTCTTGCCGTATGTCGGAAACTAGCGTGCACTTACACGCGCGTAATGCCTGGCGATTCGGCGTCCGTGTCCGTCCATGCCTTGGCAGGTTGAATAATCAAGCGTAATGCTTTCGGGCTTTGAGCACACGCTCTATTTGCACCACGCATCATAGCTACGTTAATAAAGTCCCATGAGGACTCAATGTCGAGTCGTGCTCGGCCCATAATCCGTAGCGTGCGTGCGCGCGTGTGCAACGTCGTTCCACGTCTCGTGACGCGCTTCAGATTTTCACGTACGTACATTAGCCATGAACCTCAACGCGAGGACGATCGATACTTGAATCGTTTAAATTCATAGGAAGAAATGAAGTACCTAAATTCGGGAGGAGATTCGTCGCATAATCATTGTCCTTTAAATTTTTCCGATTTTTTCACTTTTGATTAACTCCACTCTAAATTTGGTTTTTATTCTACATTCTCGAGTCTGTAATTCGCCATGTGAAATCGCCCGACTTTGTCGTCTTGTCATTTTTATTCTAATTGATATTTTTAAGCTTGTAATGTAGGAATTGGAAATACCGTGTATGACATTTACTACTATCTTTATCTAATCATGCTTGCCAACCGATTTATCTGACAGCCTTGTTTGCTTCGATTTATTTCTTTTTATTTTCACTTGCGAATCTAACGAAGATTCACAGTATGACGGCTGACATAATGGCTCTCACGCGAACGTCGACGTTGCGAAGCGAAAAACACGTTCACCTTCCTTTCCTCGGTACTCCGCGCGTTATATATACATCGTTGCATGCGTCAGAGTGCTATAAATCATATATTATGATCAATTATAATAATTACAGGCGAGAAACCATCGCGCAGAAGGCATCGCCCCCATCGGATACCGGTCTGATCAATCTACATGTAACGCTCTTTAACTTGTTTCATAAACAAGATAGGACACGCAAGGACCGTGTCGTACCACCTGCGAAAGCCTTTCGATACTTCCGAGGCTTATCACACGCAATTAAGGAGACACGTTGGAAAATTATGTGTTTGATAAGCGCGGTTGAACAACCTCGATTCCGACAACTGACATTCCGACGGTTTCACTCGTTATAATACCGGGGGGATCGTCTCATGATTATTTATTCTCAGGAATTTCGTTCGCACATTGAAGAAAAGTATTAAAATATGCTTAAATTGATAAAAGTTTTACTTAATTTGAGAGGCTGAAAAGCGAGTAGTTTCCTTGATTTTAGCATTATTTTCTGTGCACTGTGTAATTTTATCGATGCACAAGAAAACCGGGAAGCATCACGTTTACGAGAATTTTCTCGACGAAGAGGATCACTACGTATAACGAAGATTCATTTCGGATGCTTCCGGAACTATTTTTTTTAAGAGCGAGCAGTTCGATTTTATTCCATTTTTTTTGTTGAGCTCGCGCATCAGTCCCTGACTGGTTCCGGGACTCCTACGCAGCCAGAAGTCGGGTTTAATTATTCTCGCAGAATCCGTTCTTCGCGGCGGAACAAAGGAGGCATTCGAATTCGGCGAATCCGGGCGAACACACGCGCTCGTCCATCTGTAAAAGTCAGCGGCGTCTCCCGCGCAAAGCGGAGCTTCCTAGATTCTAATCAGGGACTGCGTGTACCTATTAGGGACGTTCATTGTACGTGGGTGTACCGTGAATACGACAAGGGTAAGTCTCCCCATGAGGGGGTAGTCCCCGTCGAAAAGCGGGGGATCTGTGACTTCGCGTTCCCCGTCCCCTCTCCCCGCTTCCCGCTCTTTCTCTCTTCCCCTTTTGAGAACGTCACTTGTCACGTGCGATTATGTGCGATTCTCTTATTTCCAGCCTGCAAGCACCGTCGCGCGCGCAATGTACGCGAGCGACGCGCCGATGTGCGGTTCTTCGTACAAATATATCCGAGTGGAAATATCTAGTCGGTCTGAATCAAAAGCTGGTAACCAACTAGTACAAGCTAGACGCACCGCGGCTGTACACTGAAGAAAGGATTGAGTAACAATTATCATCACGCCTCAGTTAAATAAATTGTTTGGTTTTAACGAAACTAACTCAGTTTTAACTAAATTGTTTGATTAACGCAACCAAATCATTCAGCATCATATACTGTATTGTAATACCATATACTATATACAGTGTATGGTATTAAATTATTTGTTTGCAGTAACGAAACGATTTGGTCGAAATTTAACATCTATCTATTTAATGAAATAATCTACTCAACGAAATTTTGGTAATCGTTGCCAATGATAATTGTTCTTTTTTCAGCGTACCGTCGAGCAATCTCAATCGACTCCGGCCATGCATCCCCCCCTTTCGCGACCCTTCCGAGCGATGGACACAGCGCGCGTCGTCCTCGCCTCGGGGTTAACGGGCATTAGCGAGCGCGAGGATACGCACGCACGTACCGTAAAAACACGAGGCTCTCGCGCGGGCTTCCAGAAGTTATCGGGCTACTTCCGAAGCCGGCGTGACAGCGCTATAGCCGGCTATCTTCCATGATCGCGCATCTGTCGCGCGTTTTGGTGAATCACTCCGTTCCACGGAGAGAGCCCGACGGGCGTTGCTCCATATTATGGCTTCCACGGTCCGCGGGTGTTCCGGGATATTGCGTTCCCGATATAGACCGGCCGGGTCAGCTGCGGAAGCGGCTCGTGCCACCGGTGAAACCATAAGGCCCGCAATTATGGGGTTTGCGGTCGGCCCCGCGATGATTTGTCGGCCTCTTCTCCCTCCCGGTAATTAACGGGATGACTTTCAACGGCGCGGCGCCGACGACGTAGTGCTGAATCTTCTCCTCCGCGTGATTTTTACGCCCGTCGTTATCCACGAGGCAGAGCAGGATCGACCCGGGTTCCGTTTAACGTCGTGATTGAGAAATAACATCGCCGCAGGTTTGTTAGAGAGGAAGTATGTGTGTAAATACGTACGCGTATGCATTCGGGCTAGGATTTCATTTGAAGCTTCGGCTCCTCGAAGCTTCAGAATTTCCGAACCTTCGACAAGTTATACGGGAAGCATACGCGCGATTTTAACCGTCACTTGCACTCAGCCTGCGACATACTGTTAGAAAATTATAGTCAATTTCAACGCAAAATATTTTATAGTAGTAGCAACATGCATGTAAGGTTATTATCACTGATACTATCGTAACATTTACTAGAAAAATAGTTCTGGCGATTTTTGTGGTTAAAGGATATGTTTGGCGCTGAAACGAACTAGAATTTTCTATCGGTTCAACGCGAACACACGGGATCACGACGGAACGTTATTGCAATGACTATTTTCCGAACGGGGGGAAATTAATTTAATTGTTCGCTACAAATGTGTTATCGCGACGCCTTTTTAAATAAAATTTCGTTGAACGAATTTAACCGCAAGCATTCTATGAGAGCGTTTCGTTGGAAAATGTATATATGTATATGCATGTATGTACATATGTGTATATATATATATGTATATATGTATATACATATAAACATATATATTATACACAAATATTATATTAAATATAAATCGTAAAAGCGCCTCTCTGCCTCCGCGCCGCGCCCGCGGCGATGGGGAGGGGTCGCTTTGAAATTTTATTCCCGTCGGCCGCGCCGGCCGGCCCGGATATTATTTAGCGCGTCGCGTTTGTTGTGTTTACCAAAGCTCTCCATTCCGCGACCACAGAGAGGGAAAGAGAGAACCTGCCTGTGCGCAATCGATATATGAAGCACCGTGTGCTCCCCGGAGAGATCGCGATATGTATTTTCAGAAAGCGCGCTCGCACGCTCGAGCACACCCTCCCGCCAGCGCGAGCTTCTGTTTGCACGCGGTACCTTTCATCCGCCGCTGTTTACCGTTTGATCTTATTATTTCATTCGTCTAAATTTAAACACACTCCAACCACCCCTCCCGCCGCGATACCGCGGTTCGCCCTTCGGTCGGCCGCGGAGCCGACGACGCGGATGCGGTAATTCGATTGAGGAGTTCCAACGCTGCTTCCTCCCGAAGTATCCTTGGCAGTGGCGAATTCAAATACCGCGGGATGAACCTAAGCGGGACTATGAGACCTTAAGAGAAAGTGTGGATCTTCTTCTCTTTCATCCGGCACGATGAGACGTTTAAAGTCGTTAATATGAAAGGAGGATAATAGTTTAATGAAAATACGAGATGCGGTTCGCGCGAGCGCATTCCAACTCGACTGAATGTTTCAACGTGAAGGAACCGCGAGTGAATAACTACACTGAAAAGAAGATTTAGCAACAATTACTAAGATGTGGTCAAATAGTTTTAACTAAATTGTTCGGTTATTCTAACTGAATTATTTAGTATCGTGTACTGTATCCCGTACCATATTATATACGATATATGGTACTAAATAATTTGATTGCAGTAACCAAACAATTTAGCTGAAACTATTTAATCAAATCTTGCTGATTGTTATTAAATTCTGTTTTCAGGATGGTGATGAAGTAACCGGCAAAATTCGGAAAACGTTAGCTTTGAACGCCGCTCGGCGAAAACCGCAAAGTACGCGAGCGGAACGGAGAGACCGTCGCGAACCCTCGCGAACGAGCTGATGCGTTAACCGCGTTACAGGCGCTGGTATAAGCCAAGGCAAACATTGACATGTTCAATCATAGCGATCTCTTGTAGTCGACTAGAGTGATGACGGAGTAGATGACGGAAGAGAAGAAGGAGGCGCAGGAACGAGAGAGGCATGAACAAGCGCGCAGGGCGAGACGGATAGAGAGAGAGAGAAAAAGAGCGGCATCGCGCACCATCTGGCCTCTGACGGGGGTCGATCCAGGCACCAAGGGGGTAGAAATTGAAATGAAAACAGGGCGCTACCCCAAACCGTGCCACGTCTTTGCTATGGTTGTCAATGAGGGCTATTAGGGGGACGATATGTTTTTCTTCTTCACAGATTTCCTCTGTGATGCGTTGACTTCTGTCTGAAGCCGGTGACGAGAACGACGATTGCTCGTTCTCCGTGACGCGATCGGCGAAATCGGAGAAGAGAGCACAATGATTACCGGCCGCTCGAATTTTACCGTGTAATCAATAGACGCGAGCGTCAGCCACCGGCGACGGACTACGCGAGAAGAGCGCTCCGAGCAGCAGGTAAGAATATTTTGTCGAGTTTGAGATTTGCGCCGAGGTACTTTCGACTTAACATCTTGACTGCGCGTCTCATTTCATAAAGCAGAATATAAAAGAGAAAATAAAAGATTCAAATGAATAATTAATTCAATACTCTTTGGCAAATTTTTACTTGGATCAAGTAACATTTACCTGTCCGAAGTAAAATGTCTTTCAAGTGAATTATTCAAATAAAATATTTACTTGATTCAAGTAAGATATATTTAACCTAAGTAAAAATTTGTTAAAAAACATCGGGAGTAGTTATTTATTTTTTATTTATTATTTTCATTTATTATTTGTACTTTGTTTTTCTGCGCAAAAATGCAATTCTGATGCTAAAATTATTTTTTATTGTATAAATAATTCTTTATAGTATTATAATGATGATTTTTCTTTTTCAAGAAAATTAATTGAACAGTTGATAATTAGTAAAATTAATGACCACACAGTCGAATTCTAAAGTAACACGCGTATGATACGTCCATGATTAACATGTTAATGTATCAAGCAGGTTGGAACATTCCAAGAATATCGCATTCTAAAGTTATATTTTCATAATTTTGCTGTGCACGGTGTTTTGTTGATCAAAATTACATTTTTCACGCCTTTCGCTCATGAATCATCATTCTACATATCGATGATACTTTGACCGTTTTAAAAATGTATTCGACGGTTCTTGATATAAACGCATGGGCCGTTAGTTATGTCACAAATTCTGTCATAAACGTTTCCACGGGGTCGCAAACGATATATGGGAGTGTTCGCTTATAGGTCTAATTGAAGTATGCGGGCGGTGCTCGAATTTTAAATACCTGCGGGTTACATTCATGATATTTTAATAAATCGATCGTAACAATATCTTGCCCGCGATAAAATATTAGTGACGCAGACCGCGAAATTAATTAGCAGAATCATTAACGATAAAACGGAAAAATACAAGTTTCATATTTAACGTAACTGAAATTTTAAACTCTCTCTCCCTCTCTCTCTCTCTCTCTCTCTCTTTCTCGCTATTTGAAATATTCAAATACTTCCACGTTTACAGTAATCCAATCAAGAAAACCAATTTTAGCGCGCGGGCAATTAAAAATCTAAGTTGCAAACAATCAAATGAACGCACAACATCCACGCAACCCCCAGCATATTCGCTATTGTCGTAACGTTTGTTCCGATAGAATTCTTTATCGCCGCATGATAATTGCAACGTTTATTTGCCCGATCGGCGTTTGTATCGCATATTCGAGTACACCGGGAATATCGTGAATCGCGGGGAGTCGCGTTTGCGCGTAGCCGACTGCGAGAGGCGTGAGGGAAAAAGTGCCGGTAATGCGTGTTACACGTGGTAACGATGTTCTGAATAGCGGGCCGAACTGCCTCGACGAGCACTTGGCGTAAGAGCATTGAGAAGGTCACGTGTCGACTCGTGCACACCGGATGTCATGGTTTTGTCGTATTTAGCGCCTCCTCTACGCTCTATTCACCGCGTGGTAAAAGCATGGGCGGTTCCTTTTCCGCCTAAATAATCAACAACGCGAGGCAGAGACCCGTGCCATGAGAATCGAGCGCGTGCGATAACTCCGGACGACGATCGATTCCATAGAAAGACGTCCCCCCCCCCCCCCACCAAATGTTTAAAAAANAAGTCGGGTCCGATAAGAACTCTCGTTGCCGCGGTGTTGCTTTTTATTTACCCGCACACCTATCCCCGACGCGTAATTTCCCGTAATTCTCGTTGCGTACCTTCACATCCCCGCGTTTGAATCGCCAAAATCGCGCGTTTACAGGCGCGTGGACGCGCCTTCGCGTCCATGTCGAGCTGCCGTCACCGCGTTTACTTCGCTGAGTGGATAAGCGGACATTCACGGGCGATTACGTGACGAGAGCATGGGAACTGGGCTACGGAACGGCGGGATTTCGCGTCGGCCATAAATCTACGCGCGATTTGCAATGCGTGCCACGGACGATCGTGTGGGATCCCGTTGAAAGCGCAGGTAGCTATGCCATGCCCAGTATTGTCCCGCGCGACTGTTTCGTCTACAATAGACGTTGACAAAACCGCGAAGCATTGACCGTGATCGATCGCCGCTCACGAGCGATTGCTACCGCGACTATGAATCGTGTGGACAAATCGTTAAAGCGATCTAATAATTCCTGGGTGACTTTTGTGAGAGAAAAAGAGAGAGACTTTTCGTCCATGCGCGACAGGAATGTGAATAGGATCAACTCTCAACTTGAGAAGCTCGCGTGGGGAAAGTGGAGTCGGGAAGTATATACCCGTGTAAGTCGCCAAAGTTGAGAAAGATAGCTTCGAATTATTTGCTTTCTTCCGAAAGATCATTTCAAGGAGAATTCGCGAGCAGTTACGTGAGTGTGTCGCATCGTAATATCAGATGTAGGGATGAAATGGGATGAAACGATTTAACCGAGGACTCAGTGTTTTATTTTTTTGGCTAATACAAAAGGTGTTGTTCTCAAGGATAACGAACGAAATCAACTGTAAAGTCCGGAAATCGGCTTTCACGGGGAAAACAATTCTGTTAGAGCAGCGAATCGTTTGTCAATATAGTGACAGATTTGTTCGGACAGCAAAAAAATGTGTCAGGAATATTAATTTTTCGTTATGCCAACTAAATTTTATCACTATCGCAACGAATATGCAACGATATGGTTTCGCTACAACAGCTAGATTATTTTTCTCCGTGCGGGAGAAAAAAATTTGAAGAGCCAACGTCGCAGCACAGTTGTAACGAAGCTCGATTCAAAGAACAGTGCCAATAATATAGTAGACGTTCTAATCTTGATCATGCACACTGTTATCCCATTGACAACTTTCACTTACGTAACGACCATGGGGTTGCCGAAGAAAGTCGGCTACGAGGGCTAGAGGCGCGAAAATAGATAGATCGGCAGATAGCTACAGATACGGGAAGAGAAACGGTGTGAGGGTACAATTATCCTAATGGAGTCGTGAACGCCGGTACCTACGTATTATCGATTCGACGTAAGTACTCTTCTACCGACTGCCTGCGTAATTTGTCGAGCCAAAGAGTCTTATAATACAATTGGAATACATTTGTCTCCCGTCGTATACATATTTTTTTAACGACGCGTTGCGCATTCTGCTCGCACTTTGCGCTCGTGTGCGGAAAAAAATTTGGTTTTTAATTTGCCAAACGATGAACGAAACAAACGCATTTTGGTTGAAGGGAATTTCTGGTTGTAAAAATCGAATTGAAGTCATAAGAATCAGAAATTCTATTTCTTTCCAGGGTATCGATCACACAACTTTTCCTCTAGAGCGAAAACGTGAAAAGTGAAGTGTTTTCAAATGAGAAAAATTTACTTTTCAGAATTCATGCTGGAAGAGAAGATTCATGATCCTCTGAAAGTTAATCATGAATATTTTACTCGAACGTAATTTCGGGGAAAATATAAATTTTCTAATTGAATACATTCATTTTTCACTTTTCACGTTTCATCCTGGGAGAAAGGTTGCCCTAGCTAGAAGGTTGACACCCGGAACACGGTTTTTGGTCCGTTCACTATCTGATAAATTCAAACTTTTTTTCTGTGCGCAATATAAAAATCAAATTTATATTCGGAAGTATATATCTACATATTTCAATGAGGAGAAATATAATAGAGAGGTCACATATCGAGACACCCAGTAACCAGAATCATACGTTCTTGATCAAAGAGTTCCCCGATCACTCGCCCTTTCCTCCTCGAAAGGAAGCGTCCACTGTCATTTGTTCGAGCGCACTGTTAAGTCCGCCGCGAAGCCATCGCGATCGATTATTTCCAATTAACGGGCTGCCCACGGAAATCGGCAACAAACCCAGCGGGAAGGCGATCCTCGTGCCTCGACGCACACGAGACGTCGGAATGAACAATCCACTCGTCAGCACGGCCACGTGACCCGCACGTGCCAGGAACGTGCCGGGACAACTGGTGCCCCGCTCGCTGGTCGCGCCATGTGCTCCGATGAATATGTACCACCTAGTACGTGGAGGGCGACACGCGCGTGTTCCTCCGCGGGATGAAGGATTACTTAGGTGAGTGGCGACTGTTATTCTCCTCTACTCTTCTATATCAGATATGCCGAACCACCACGCTTTTTTTGAATCTCAATTTCTTCTCCTTCTTTCTTTCCCCTGCTCTGTTCAAGGCGTCTATTATGGGACTTTTTGGAATGACTTCCATTCGGAATTATTTAGTTATTCCATAAATTTTCTCACGTATTTTACAGGGAATAATTAAACGATCGGAATCAATTCCGAACGAGTCCATAATACGCGCTCTGTTCCGGGTCCACTTAACCCGGAATCATTTTTATTTTTCTTTTTACGCTTTACATTTTTATCTGATTTTATTTTTATATACCGGAATATTTTCATTCATTCTGTTGTTCTGTCCGGGTTTACTTGAAATAGATCTGAACGGAACAGCAGGGTTAACGAAAATATTTCATCTTTGGCACATTTCGAATCGTAAGAGATCTGGCGTTTCAAAATTACGGCTACAAAGTCACGCTGCGTCGGTGACGCAGTATTTGCCATTCGAATGTATATTTCGAATGAAAATGAGCGCGTGTATAATCGCCCGCATTCGACGTAAGTGCCGCGCTTTGTGGACGACAACGTGGACGTCGATAGACAATAAAGCTCTCGTGATGTAGCTTCTAATCGACGATAGTGTCCTGCGACCAACTGTCGCGCGTGGAGCGAAGTTGAATGCGCTCCTGGATAACATATGGGGACAGAGAGTCGAGTGTTTCGCGGCATTTTGCGACCCTTTCGCACGATAGACTACGGACGAGGAGTACTTGAAGAATTGATATCATCGTACAAGCTTCCTCGCTTACAAATTCGCTGTTAGCTGCCCCGCTAAGTTCACCTTTCACCCAACTTTCAGTGCGTCCCGTCGTGTCCCTTTCTCATTAACGAGAGCCGTCTTTGATATTTAGCGACAAAAGGGATATCGCTTCGATGGGTTTGGATTCTGATGCTATCGGGACGCGAGAATGCTCGCTTCGTTTGTTTTTCATAATGAAAATACGATGTAATTAGCGTATATGCAATATGGGTCTCTGTTTGTTTAGCATCGAAGTTTAGCCGACGATCGAAGTTTTATCAAAATCATAATAATAATTTCAAGCCATAAGAACGCACGAAAGGAAATTCATCGCGAAAGACAACATAAAGAAGTGAGAAACGAAAACGAAAAAACACTCACGTTCTTCCTTGATAGTAAAACGGCTTGGTGTTTTGATCCCTCGTTCTAAAACAAAAGGAAACAAAATGTAAACAAATTGGATTGTCAAATCAAATATTCTCCCCTTAAAGCTATTCAAAGCAAACGTAAATCATAATATGAATCATAACGTAGGATCAAACCTTTCGTGAAAAAGAAAAGGAATAGGGAAAACGAATGTTATAATTCAGGATAATTCAGCGTTACTACCCACCGTGTTTTAAGGTAGTTGATCCGTAGAATGCCGGATTTTCAATGACGATATTAAGGTGACCCTACATAAGTTCATTATTTATTGAAAAAAATATTTTCCTATAATTTTATTTAACTATCTAAGTAATAAAGTAAATAATATTAATTTTGAGGGAAATTAAGACTAATATACACACAGTATTACTAACACGTAGATATTATTTATTTTTAATTTTTCTTATTATTGCTTTATTTATATTCCAATTAAGTTAATAAAGATGCATAAATAATAGAAAATAGTAAATAAATATTTAAATATATGTATTGTACATATATTGCTGATATTATTATAAATTGTACATTTCTTAATAACTATATTTAAAAAAAAAATAGTAAATAATTCTGAAATTTATGTATGTCTCTTTACGCATTCTTAATATTACAATATTTTTTTTTTATTAAAATCCTAAATATGGTTTATATTATTATTAGAATAAATTAAATAGAAATAAAAATAGAAGTTAAAAGTGGGATATTAATCTCAAGGAACACATGTAAAAAGTGTCATCCTTAGTTGCGAATATCTCAGCTTTCGAATGGTGAATCATTTTCTAACTTTAGAGACACGTATTTTCATAAATATGTAGATAAAATTTGAAAAGATTCTTAAGAAAATGATCTGATGAGCCAACTACCTTAATGCACTTACAACAACAGAACAATGATGAAAAAATTTCGAAAAACAATATAACTAAAATATTTTTGCATTCTCAATAAATTCGAACGTATGAGCATGTTTATAACGAATTATGCGTATTAACGAGACCTCTGCTTTTTCCTTATTTATTTCATAAAAAATACTCCATGAGATCCAACGGTCGTAAGTTCGCCATTACGATTCCGAGATTTTATCGCGGGCGATTTGAGAGAGCGCGTCGACACAATACCGTGTACACGCTCGCCGCTCGTATCTCGGCTGCAGGCGCCGTAACTTTTTTATGGGACATTGTGTCGCTAACATTTCAAAACCTACCGGCGCTCTCCTCGCGCCGACGACCGTAAATAATTTACTCGCTGCTATTACGAGCGAACTCTAAGATATTTCGTCCGAGACGCGCGTGTTATACGCGTACCGCCGAGCCGAGCGCGGCGTGATATCACGATTCGCCGCTTCTTCTTTGGACGCGGATTATTCGCACGTGACGGGGCAATTCTTATCGTAATTAGCGCGATTCACACGCATACGTACGCGCATACGCGAGAATATCTCGTCGACGAGAGTCTCCCGCGTGCAAATTAATTGCAACGCGATTTTCACGGTAATTATATGTTTTCACATTTGTGCACGCGTACGCGCGCGATTTACGTCGAATTTAATTGCCATTTTTGCGTCGTATTTTATGCCCGATCGCGTGCGGCATGCCAGATTTGTGTCAATTAATTAACTTAGAGCGCTGTTCTTTTTGATATCGGAAAAATGCATGTGTCGAGCTAATTATTTAATATAAATTTACACGTAGGTTATCTATTTATGTTCTTCATTTTTTAGATCGGTCCTTAATTAAAGGTAACATGTAACGTGAATCATTATTTATTTCTCCGTATCACGAACTGTCATCGCGAAAATTGTGCATTTCGACGGTATGAATGTCAAGCGGAAGTGAAATGCTATAAAATAACCTGTAAGATTAATATTACGATATAGAGAATGTTAAATAGAGGAAGAAATAACGACGCTCCCAAGCACGTCTCGTTAGTTAAAAGAGACGTGACCTCGGAAACAACAATATGAGTAGACATGAACAATCACAACAGGTTTTGGCGCGAGAGCCAACAAATCGGGAGACGTCGCGAATGTGATTCCCAATGTTTCCGATCGGAAGTTATGTAACGCGTGCATGAGACGCACTACTTATCGATTTAAGACATTTTTAGATGCTACGAAAATGAGACGTTAAGAAAGACACTGAACGTATGCAGTAATAGAATTTATTGATAAACCTGGACAGCCGGACGTCACGGGATGTCACCGTAAGATAGTGAGTGAACAATTCAAATTCTCACAGAGCGTTACGTTACATAGTGCGTGCATTGTCATAAATCGCATCGATTTCCGACGAAAAAGAAGGTCATTGCGTTTAGATGACTTATTAGTACTTCTACCTTTCCGAGTTAGTTAAGAAAGACTTGGACGAGTCGCAATGAAATTTAAGGATGCACAATATTAACATCATAACATAAAAGCAAGATAAGTTAGTTATTTTTAACTATGTTAAGTTAAAAGTTGATCGCTACAAATTAACTAAATTTACATTAAAAGTTACATAAAATGCTAACTCGATGAAGAGTTAAGTTAAAATGAAATTAGCTTGATTAAAATTAATAGTTGGGAAGTTAAAAATAAAATTAAAAGTTAATTATGTAAAAGTTAATTACAAGGCTATATATGAAACGTTTTAACTTAACTGAAAAAAGTAAATAAGTTAATGCATAAAAAGTGACTGAATTTAAATTAAAAGCTAACTCATTTAAACTTAATTATTAACAGCTATCAATTTCTTAACTTTCAACTTAACTTTTAACCGCAAGTTACCAGCCTTGCGTAAGAGTAACCATCGTCGAGTGAAATCTTCGAAATCTCTTGTTCATTTGTCGCTTGGCTGTCGATGGTTTTCAAATGCACCAGTCGGCTCCGTTCGAATTCGCTCGTCGATCGAGATCACAGATGGCATAAACCGCTGAACCGAGCCGTAAAAATCATACGCAACCGGACACGCGTAGACGAATGAGAAACGAGGTAGCTTCGCTCAGGCCGAGGCCATACGCCGACGCATGATCATTGACCGTTAAAACTGCAATATCCCGATTTCAATGCAACCCGTTCGCGCGGGCCTCCGAATCGAGTCGCGAAAAACAAACGGCCAACAACAATGGTTAACATTTCGTTTCGACGTCGAGCTCGTCGTCGAATTAAAACAACGCGCACAGGTGGGGAGTAATCCATTAATTCCCCGCGAATCCGTGATCGCGCGATTTTTCGCGAGTCAAAGCCAATCCGGGCCGGTCTAAACACACGTCGAGATTGAACACAGAGGACAGTTCGGGGGGACCGTCAAAAAACGTGGAACACTCGTCCGCGGAGCACCTATTGCTCGTCCCGTCGGGGTCAACGCGCAACCCCGTCGGCGGCATAATCGTAAGGTTACATAAACGCGACCTAAACGCCATTTAGTTCCCATCAGGAACCACTTAATCTCCGATCGCGTAAGCTCCCAGCGGCAACAACGGGGCAAGCGGGGGACCTATTGTGAGAGAAAAGAGAAAGACAGAGGGAGGGAGAGAGGGAGAAAGAGAGAAGCGTATGTGATTACGCTCTCGGCAAACAGGAGAGCTCTGCTGCGTGCGGCAAAGAGTCACGTGGCGACGTAGAAGTGAACACCACCTCGTGCTCTCGTTCTCTCCCGGTCCGCAGCGATGCTCCATGGAAAAACCTACCCCGTGCGATAGGCGATCGGCGAGCACGCCTCCAAGGAAAACAACCCCGAGGCCGACTGGGCCCGCGTTCCCACGTATATACGCTAACTCAATCCCAGAGTACTCCGCTTGTAACGTTTCGGATTACAGACACTGCTTACATGTAGAATCAAACTCGACACTCCGTTGAGTATGCTGAGAAAAAAAATATTATTTATGGGCACAAAAATATCGTTTCTTCTTGCATTTCAACCGCAAAAATAGCCGAGAGAACTATTTTTTTAGTAAGTATTACTGTAATATCAGCGGCAATAACTTGAGGTATATTTTCTTCTCTTAATTCAAAATTGGGTATGATCTGTCATAGGGACATAATTTACTGACTCATAATTAGAGCTTATACATTAAAGTTTCTAATTATTTTTTTATTTAGAATAAATTAACTTGAGATCACACATAATTCCATTTCAAAACCATGATGTTTATTGTTGACATTGGTGTTGCTAGTTTCTCTTAATTTTCGAACGTCGAATTTTTGTAAACGAATGAAAGTTATTCTAATCTTAAATGACCCATAATTAGGATAGTTACTTTAACTATATTTTTCTCTCAGTGTACACACTGGTCGACGCTTCAACGTCAGTGCGTGTCCGCTCGACAGATTCGCGAGAATCCGCATTTTCTCGCGTATTGCCGTACTTTCATCATTCGCACGTAGATTCAACAGAAGGAGCGCGGCAAACGTACGAGCGAATATCTTGTTTTGGGGAGAGTAAAGTTGAAACGGATTTTATGCCTTGGAAATTCGTCTTTGCGAAAATTGTCTAGAAATTATCGGAAGATAAAATGTGTTACGTCAAGTGGCAGGCATTATCGATGTGTTCGTTCAACAGTCTAGCATCGAACGATCGCAGTATCGGCTACTCCTTTCGACAAAGAGTAGGTAGACCTTGTGTGTGTACATAGCTGCTGTAGTTGAAAAAAAAACTTTAATCTTATCGGGTATCGTCTACTTCGGTCGGTTCACAATCGATGACATACTAACAGCTCTTATCTCGACGTAATACCTTCATTGATATAACAGATTAAGATGCTCTAATTCGCGCTGCATCTTTCTAAAGGTGATAGCTTATCGCGACACCGCGTATCGGTAGAAATGATTTACTAAATCGAGCTGAACGCGCGACGAAATCTTTCCCGAAAATAATAAAAAAATAACTTTCGAAAATAATAATATCGCAATCAAAATATATAAATATATAAAAATATCACTAATCTGAATCTACTTGATTGAAACATGCCGGCAGAAAGATCGCGTAGGATTGAGGAGGGGGGTCAAGTGAAAATTTACCGACAATGATTCAATATTAAGGATCGCATTTCATTTCACGATGTCTTGTTTAAGGGCGTATTTAAAAATAAATTACTACAACATTTTTTGATAAATATTTACTTGAATTTACTTCAATAGCAATTTTTTTTCAATGCAGGGCCGGTAATGTTGCCGAATTTATTTTTGAATACATCCTAAAATCGTGCATAATGAATTTTTTGCGTTTCCTCGAAATGGATGATGTCATGTTCGATACGGTACAATAATCCCACGACTATCTTTAGGTGTTTTCTTTTTCCGCTCGAAAAAAGACAGCTATCGATCAAACCTCGATTAGTCGGTCCTCCGAGCCGGAAATGGGTTGACCTCGGGTTAGCCACGCGCGAGAAAAAAAATCGTAATGCCGTAATACCCCCGGGAGGGGTAGGACGCGGTAATTCGACGCGGGTGGCGGATGCGCGTGTGTCTTTAGTACCCGGGAATTATTTTTCAGCCGGGAAACATTATGTGTGTACCATCGACCTTTCCTCCTGCTAAGGTTTCTGCACAGTTTACCTATCGATCCGACGCGGCAATAATACGTGACACTTTGGCCGCGAGCAACAGTAATGTTATCGATATTATTCTCGCAGTCTGCGGAAATAAAAAATGAATATCAATGATAACAATAATTTCAACTTTAAAGTAGAGCTGACTTAAAAAAACGACGCAAAATGCGGTGATTGCAATTATACTTTATTAAATAAAAGTAATTTTTCCAAATTATACCCTTTACGTAGACATGAAAATGAAATAACGCTTCTTGGATCATCCCTATAATCTTTCATTCTGCGGGTGCGATCGAATTATGACGTATAGAGACGCGAGTTGGCGTTAAAGGGACGATAACCGATATTTAATGACGTTACCGGGTCGATCTATCATAACGAATGGTCACTCAGGGGGAGGTTGCGCGGCACGAAGAGCGAAGGAAACGAAGAAACACGTAGAGGAAGAGCCCGCGCTGCCCGATACCTTCCTCGATCCGGCGGTTTTTATGCCCGAACCGTAAAAAAAAAGAAGAAGAGGACGGCGAAACCGCGGGAACTTCCGACTTGGAAAGCAATTTTCCCTTCCCACTTAGGTAACTTCCTTTTTTTCCGGCGGAAACGGAGGTAGGAGAAAGGTACGGTCGCGATTATAGCACGTGAAAAGGGTCACTGGAATTTTTATTCCGCGCGGATATATTCTGACGTTTCTGACGTCGTGAAATATAATCGACGTACGAATCTCACGTCTCTCTCACTCTATCCTTCTGTGCGTCCGGCTACTGAAAATATCGATAAATTCATAACGACATGGAGACTGCCATTCACTTGCACCGCGTGTCTAACTGTAATTCGAAATCTCGACTAATTTCCGAGCGAGAATTTTAGTTCGCGTATTTATAAAAAAAATAAGACACGTCTTTTTCTCTTCATCATACAGTAATAGATAATGAATTTGCGATATTCTCCGCTCGATACACTCGACAACGGAGCCGCGAATATTCGGATGGACGATCGAGCGAACTGTCTCGCTGAGCCGTTCCGTCGAAAGAAAAAAGAAAAGAAAGGAAAAAGGGAAGGATACGGGAATTATATTTCACGGACAGCGTAAAGTGGCGCGAGGAATTTAAGCTCCAGTGGAAGAGCTTCTTCCAGTCGTAGCGTAATACGATCAACCGGTCCAATCATCGGCTTTGGGCTACCGCGAAGCGCTAGAGACGTTCCTCGCACACATCCCAGAGAGACGCGGCGTACACAAGTACACGCGTATTCGCGGCTACGTGTGTTGGTGCGCGCGATTATACGGGTAGGAACCTTAAGGTTCAGCCCTTTTAGAGCGCCAAAGCCGATCCGTCGTCGTCGTCGTCGTCGGCAACAAAGGTACCGACCTTCATCCTCATTTTCCCACCGACTTCTCTCCATCCCTGCACGTGAATACCACCCCCGTAACCAGTCTGCCATTTTCTTTTCATCCCCGTCCCGACCAGCCCTCATTCGCTATGAGCTGCCGTTTCCTATGGTTACCATTTCGCTCGGGGGTTGGTTGACATCGTCATTGGAGCTTTTCACCCCTTGTCAACGTGCGACTCTGACAGTCTCTCCATAAAAAAAAAAAGGAAAAGGAACAGACTTTACACCCCGCACTTTTCTCTCCGTCCGCATCCACGTAAGTTAGTCTTTGCAATTTGGAACGATAAGGTCAAAATTATTCGCAGAATCGTTCGGAGATAAAGAATCGGTGAGCGTGAATAGGAATAATTGGAAAGGGGATATTACAATAATCTCTGCCGTAATTTCACCTAGTACTATCATTCTTTTCTATTATGATCCGCTTTATCGACGTTTAGTTAGATTCAACTCTCGTTTAACCACCCTTCTTTGCGTCTTTTTTCCAAATAGGTTTATAACTTATAAGTTCCGCTTCCCATGCATAAAATTTTGCCTCGAACTGCTCGCAAGTTACACGCTTAAAGATACATTGCCCATTAATGCCGTATTTTCAGTCACAAATATCTCAGCTCTCGAATAGTCAATCTTTTTCTAATCGCACGAGGAATGAGTTGGATAATATTTCGCAGATATCGTGCACGTTTCACTCTTATCAAACTATTCTCACAATCTCCTTTAAAGTGGGGTAACTTTCGATCGAAAATCTGAATTATTATCAAATTTTTGTTATCACTCTTAAAATGCAACGTAGATTAATTTGTTGTTCATAATTTCTTCGTCCCTTGACTTATGGTGAATATATTCTTCAGCCGTTTTTATGTCGCAAGTTGCAAGTCTGTATCGTTGTTGGGCGACTATCTCGGTCACATGTCGAATGTGCGAGGTAAGCTCTACACGGTGATCCTTGTTCCTGCCAATCCTGTCACAAAACGTTCGTTGCAATTTGCAAAAGCAGCGCATACGTGGTAACAGGCGACGCAAGCTCTCTCTCTCTCTCGCGAGTGCTTGACGCTGCTTACACGACTCGCGGGTTTGCTTCTCTAGGCTGGGTTTAGGATTTAAGCGCGTCGTGTACGCGCCGCGTCGTGCCCGAAGCAATACCGTATATCGATTGCGGGACGGCCGAGCCTCCGAACACATTACATGATTAAACCGCCCCAATGGCATAGCAACCGGCCTTGCAGCACTTACCTTATTAAAATATCCGCCACCCTCGCCGCGCCCTTTTAACAAAAGCGTAGCCGCGAACTACTCCGCTCTTTATTACCCAGAAACGCTTAACCGGGCCGGCGTCGATCGGCTTCTCGGGGTCGCGTAACGGCGCACGAGCGTCTCGAGTCGAACCGAACCTATCCTTCGCGGCAAACATTAACCCTTACGTCGCGATTATACGGCGGCTGGCCGATCGCCGTTCAACTCAGAGATCGTGTGAATGCGATAGTCGCGCGATATACTTCGATGAAGTTTGGAATCGGCCACATTTAGCGTGAAATCCGAGAGAACCAGGATGAAATAAGAGATAGACCTTAGACCTTAGAATTCTTGTCTTACTGTAGATTGGTAAGAGAAAGATTTCGTTTCGTATAGATTCCATTTCGTTCAGCCGAAATTCGAAGTTTACGTCGAATAACCGTTTCAAAAATATTTCATACACGGAGAAAAAAGATTGGTCGAACTAATTCTAGAAAGCCCAAGCAATCGACTGTATGTTAACCCTAATGGGTCAAAATCCTTCCGAAAACGATTTTTTCATATCGGAAAAGATTCAATTGATGCGACACTACTTTTATTTACTTTTTAGCCACACATATATAGATATAGCAACTAATTGCCATTTCGCAGACATACTTTTACATTTGAAGACTATTCTTGTTAAGAAGCCGTGATTTGAGCCTTACCGACCCTAATCGGTAATCAAGGGATCCCTAACAGCGGCGCTACTCGTCCATCGCTTCGTAATGAACAGAAAATATGGATCGTATTCGGATCCTAAAAGGGTTAAGGGGTCATGAACCTGTCAAGCTCTGTTTACGGGTTGCAAACTTAATTATCGTCGAAGCCGCGAGAGAAAGAGAGAGAGAGAGATTCACCATGAATATTCTCACTCAGAAAATCGGTCGTCGACTCCACGTTGTGCAACCGTAAGGTCGTTCTCCGAGCCAAGGACTTTCATAATTTAGGAAGCCGTCGACCTTGCTCCACTCACCGAGATCGACTGGATGAATAACTCAGAGGACATGCTGGTGCGCGCAAGGCGCAGGAGGCGGAAGAGAAGGAGAATGAAAATGCCAAACGGAGGTGCGTGGATCGTTGAGGTGAAATGAGCGGGTGAGGGATTCGAAGACATCTTCGAACGAACGACACCCGTCGTCGAAATTTCCGCAATTACTTTCGCGACACGAGCGCAACTGCGGAAACGGTCGAGAAGTCGATGAAACATTTTTGGCGGTGAGAAGATGCAAGAAAGGCTAAAGAATCACCCGAAGACCATTCGACTTCTCTCATCATTGCCTGATTATTGCACGAGATACGACCAGCGCTACCATCCAGTCACCGGAACAAAAAAGTGAAATAGTGATTGCTTCTTGGCAGAAAAAGTGACAAAAAGTGACCTCTTAGATATGAAAATAGTAACCAAAAATGACACTTTTCATATGGTATGTGAACATTCATATAGGAATCCACATAGATTGTTAGGATCTGGATTTCTGCTGCAAATCCCCAGGAACAAGTATAGAATCCCATATGAATTTCCTATATGGATTTCCACCTAGTTTTTTTTTTTTTTTTTTTAACAGAAAAGTATACTTTCGAAGCAGTTTTATTAAGAGAGACAAAAAAAATATATAGAATGCCTATATTTGACAAATTTGATAGTAGTTCAGGAAAAAATAGCTATAGTGACTTATTTTGTACGATAGTGACTTGTTAAGAAAAAGTGACAAAAGGTGACTTAAATGACTAGATGTTACCGCTGGATATGACTTACGATGTGATCTCATTGGTCCCTTGCTCTCGATGCTTCGTTTCGAGATGTGAACGCGAATAAATTCCACAGCGAGAAACGACGTCCACCTATCACGCGACAGGAGCCGGTAATAAAGTATACCGTTGACACTTTATAGGAGCCGGTAATAAAGCTCGCTTCGCTGATACTTTACATGAAAAATAGCGTATATTTCTCTAGTCGTAGATAAAGACTCGAGATGGTATCTCGCGCGGCCACGAATACAGTCGATCAGATGTGGCCCGATGATAAGAGGTTACGAAATACTCCACGTCATTTCGAATATTCGATCTTCGTGGTACAAAGAGAAAATGGAGAGTAACGAACAATTAAACAACATGAAGTTGCGACACGAGTTCGCGATATGCAGCTCTTTGTTGAAAGAGAAATAGTCGCAAAATCTATTTTGAAAAAGTATCTCATTGAAAAGAGATATTAAATACTCATAAGATTTCTCCTGCATTTATTAGGTGCTTGCAAAAATTCATAAGGCTATGAAGTTCAAAAGTTCATAGGCCATAAATAGATGGCTCTAGCAACGACTTAGTAATTGTTATCCTTTAAGTTGCTTTTTAAGTTGTCAACAATGATGGCGTTTGAACCAAATTGTGAAAGATAAACGGCCTGAAATGGCCAAATCATCTTGCTTCACGACGACGCCAAGCTGTTGCGACTAAAGAGACGTTGTTCGAGTTAAATTTGGGATTCTAGCGTACTCAGCGTACTTTCTAAACATCGCTCTATCTGATTTTCATCTTTTTAGATTTTCATCTATGTAGCACAATCTACGTAATACACGGTTCCGGTAATACTGAGGAACCCGAATCGAAATTTCAATTCTACATTAAGTCTTCAAAGGTCTGGTATTCCCTTTGATGTTATAAATGAGAAGATATTTCCGTTTTCTCTTTCCGTTTTCTTGAAGACTTAATGTAGAATTAAACATTTCTCATCGGAAGGTCTAAATTCCCTTTGTAGTATCAAAGGAGCACTATTAGTGTTTCTTTGCTACGAATGGAAAGTTATTTTCGTTTTTTACACTTGAAGACTTAATATAGAACTAAATAGACTTAATCTCCACCACCATAGGACCAAAATTTCAACTTGGGAAGTGCGAAAATGGATTGATAAATGGATTACCTCAAAGAATGAGTAATTCTATCGGCGCAGGATCAATTTATCGGGCATTATTGCCCGAAAAGTGGTAAAAGATTATTGATAGCAACGATCAATATTTCGATTAAAATATTATAAGTCATCTCATTGTCATTAATAAGTAAAAATGACTTTAATATCATGCACGAGCTTGTGCAAGTACTTAATATAAAGTAAGGATTGATAAACTTCACAAACGTGAGAGCAGAGCCGATCAATCACCTTGTTACACCGTACAGAGTCAACGTGTGACGTTGCAACATTATGAACCAACAGGGCCAATATGTAACGTCGCAGTTTAAATTTTGCATAACGCGTTTAATCGACGTTCTAGATGGTCGTGCGAGCGTGAGCTGAAAGCTAGCGTGCATTTATATTCTTATCGTTTTCCGGTATTAATTAAGTCCGAGACAGCTTTTATTCTAAAATTACAAGTAGACGACAGTCCCGCAGTCTCACGAGGCGGGTGAGCAGAGGGGGGAAGTTTAACAAAGACGTTAACGTTTGCGGTAATACCAGGTCGGACGAGACGGAAATAAATGATATCGAGGGAGAAAGGAATTTTGGGCATACTGACCGAATATAACGCGTTTTATATAACTTGCATATCGCGATATCATTAAACGCTGAAATCATCAAGTTCATTCGACCTGCATGGCAAAGTTGACGAGCTATATCGTATTCCACATTTATGCGAGTTACGAGAGTTAATCTTATCCTATATTGGATGTAATACGCGAGAACCCGTCTGTTCCCTTATTGTATAATCATTTTAGAGATTACCGAAATACATACCTCTCCCTCTCTCGTGGTGATGGAAAGAATAGTCCCGCGCAAGTGAAAAAAATACGAGTAAGAATAATAATGTATGTGCACAAAGAGTTAGCTGCGGCGGAGGATTTTTCATCAAATATTTTCGTTACGATAATTTCGCGAATATTACGCGCATTTTTGCGCGCCTTGCGAACTGACGAAAATATGGCAGATATTCGGTCAGTCGCGGAAAGGTTGCAGCGCTTTTTTTTTAATAAGTCTCGAAACTCTCATATCTCGTGTCCGATCAGAGAACGAATTTTTCAGTAATTTTCAGGAGATATATTTCCCTTTTGGATACGAGACGCATTGCGAAACTCATTGGGAAAAAGTGTTGCGATCTTTTTGCGACTGATACATTGTAGATTCTCTGAGGTGGGAAACCGTTGGCGACACAGCGAGACACTTTGCCTGGATTCTCAGGCGACGATCCGGCCGATCCGACGAAATCGCCGTCTCAAAAGAGTGACGGACAATCGAGCGCGCGTGACGTCATTTCGCCGAAATATCATTTTGATCCAGAGATTTCGCGGTGTCGACAGAAGAGAAAAGGACAAGCGCATCGAGACAGTGGCCCGAGAGCGATAGCCGTTCTCTCAAGACGTTAATCTTATCGATCACGCTAATCGAGAGCGTATTATCGAAAAGTGGCCACCGTTCGCGCGATGCGAGAATTCCAACCCTGGCCGATATTACGCGATATCGGCGTCATCGTCGTCGTCGTCGCCGAGAGGCGAGGCTGAAAATGATGTCGCAGCGCGGCCGTAAATCGAAGGAGCTAAATTGCGATCGAGTCCAGCGACCGCCGGTCGCGATTGTCAAGCGTTTCGTTACCGGCTCGCGACGTTAATCGCCGCGTTTCCGCGTGTAAATTGGCCCCCGGCGCAATTGCCATTCGCATTTCGGCTGGATAAAACGCCACGATGCCGCGTCGTGTTCCCACGAACGTAACGAAAAACAGGGGCGATAATAATTAAATGGGGCGGCCCGCTTGCTGTTTGTGTTGGTAATGCATTTGATATTTACATTTTGCATTGAACGGCAATTGCAACGACGAGAAAAGAGCACAGCGCTCGCCGACCGCTCGCTCTCTTTAAAAATAGCCCGGCGTAAAGCGTCGAAATTACACGCGATATATGCAACGCCGAATAACCGGATATTTTTCGAATTCACGTTTTGTTCCTCCTTGGCGATATAAAAGCATTGTCGGAATTACGTTCTCCATAAACGTCAACGCGTTGAATAATCGCTAATGTCGACGATGACGACGACGACGGGAAAGGAGCATTCCGCGTGAGCAATGTGTATCCGCAACGATGCTTCATTCCGCCCTCCCCCCTGCTACTTCAATCTCTTTGATGTATTGCTTGAGAAAATATAAATAAATAAACGAATATATTTTCGTGCCGAAGTAACCGGGGTAACTGTGCACTCGGAGCAAGCGAACTCCCCGGCGGTACGCTCTCCGTAATATCTCGCGTATACACGCGGGCGTTGCGCAAGTTGCATCTCAATAACGCGCGACTGTCGCTCGAAGACAATCTCCGATGATATTCGTTTGATTGAAGAACGTTCGAACGCGGATAGTGAGGGGGGGCAACATTGTGCAGAGATCACTCACGTCTAAATCCAACCCCATCGATGTCGTTAGACGAGCTTCCGCACTCACCTTCCAAATTCTTGTTCCTCGCGAGGAGCGCCAGCAGGACGTCCTGATTAGGCGCCGCGTCGGCCAGGTCCTCGTCCTGATGGGTCGACGGCAAGGTCGGGCCGAGTGGCGGCATGGCACCCGGCGGCGGCCGCGGCATCATCACCGGGGGGCCCGCTGCGCCCAGCGGCAGGGCCAGGCCGCCGGACGTGTGGTGCAGGGAATTGTGGGCGGCGATCGGCCCGCCGCTGGTCAGGCTCGGTAGCGTCGCGACCGGCGGCTGCACCGCTGCCGACATGGACAAGTCGACGCCACCCAGCAGCACCGGACGACAGCCACCGGAACCGCTGCCGCTCACCGCCGGGAGGATACCGCCGCCCCCCGGCAGTGGTGCGTACGGCAAGTACAGCTCCAGTCTAAGAGCGAGCTCGGGCAACCGTGTCAGGAGCAATCGACCGGAGTCGTCGGCTATCCCGCCGAGGAACTATCTCCTCGAGGACGCTTTGGCTCCTCGCATGTGGCACCCGGTCGTCGAATGCTTTTCCTAGTTGCCGCCGAGTTCGACGCCTGATGCACGAGATTCCGTGTCGCGCGAGGAGGAGCGCGTCGTCGTTGCGGGATCGCTCACGCGGGGAACTCTCGCGCTCATGGCATCGAGGCACTTTCTCCGTCCGGCCGCCGAGTGAAATTAGAGCTTCCGTATTACCTCTGCCAGCCGCGCATAAAGAAGCACACAGTCGAGGTGACGTTGCGTCGCTTCCGCTCTTCGCGAGGTTAATGCGACCTCGCTCGACGACGCGAGTGATGCTTCCAAAGGCGGTCGCCTCGCAGCGAATCGTCGATGAGAGCCATCCGATGGAAAAGCGGAACTCGAGCGAGACGGCCTAACGTAGAGCCGACGTACGTCCTCGCGCGAATTTCTTCTCTCCCCCCCCCCAGACGTCGAGAAAAGAGTTCCCTCGCGGTCTCACGCGAGTCCGAGCGGACGATCCGCACGTCGTGGGGAAATCACGAGGATACTCGGAACGATCACTGGTCCACCTCGATTACCGATTATCGGTCACTCCGTTGGTTACCGCGACGTCGAGCGGCAACGCGAAGAGCTGTTATATACCGTTTCCACGACACTCCCTCGCAGTTTCTCTCGAGTTGCAGATTCAGTTAGGTCCGTCTTCACTAGCGTCTCCGAGACGTCGCGCTTGCATCAATCTTCCCGACGACCCTCTCTCTCTCTCTCTTTCTCTCAAGCGAACGAGCGCGATTTGGTTGCCAGCGCGAGAGCGAGAGACGCCTGGAGAATTTCACTCGTTCGTATCGAGGGATCGTCAATCATTCGCGGCTTCCGCCTCGTCTCAAAGAGACTCGCTTCTTCGCGAAGTTCACGCGATCGCTCGCGGACGATGCAGCCATGAACGGAGGCACGCTTCTCTCCTTCTCTATCTCTCTATCTCTGCTGCCGGATACGCTCTACGTGCCGCTCGGGGCTCGTGTTTTACGAGCTCATTGCGCGAGACTTGAACAGGCCGCTTGCAAATAGTCCCACCAACACCACCGCGCCAGCCGCTCGATTTATTATCATCGAAGCCGTTCACGACCGGCGAACGTACGCACGCTCGCGATTTTTCAGTCGCGCCGCGACTTTCCTTTGGCATAGAAAATCGCGCTTGTATCTTGCTCCGGTAATTATCGCTTCGTTGCACCCGGCGGCACTTCGAGCGGGTACGGCCTAATTGAAGTTCCGATCTCGGCGATTCGAGCACATTTCGAGTAAATTAGCCGTCGCTTGGTACCGACCTTCTATCAGTATCGTCACAGTCCGATCACAGACGAAACGCGAGCCACCGACGGTCGCAGTCCGATCGTTCACTTCTTCCAGCACTTCCTGCGGCAGATCTCTCTCGCAACACGCACGACACGTTCCGAACACGCGTCGTCCCTTCGGCGGGGTGGAGTTCCTCGCTTCCTCCGTCGGGCCGAAATCGGCGTGGGAAGAGCGCTCCTTCCGAGCGGGCTTGCCGCGCACTCGACGGCGAGATCGGTGCTTATCGCTTGGCGCTCGTGAGAGATCTATCGCGACCGTAACCTTGAATGAACGCGCCGATTTCGCCGGGCCGAGGAGCCGCCGAATCGGAGGACTTCGCGCCGACACGCGCGGCCTATCGTCCGGGAAGCACTCTAGCTGGCGGATAAACGAACCACGCCTGATAAAGCCTTCTTCCACGTTCGAATGATAATGCCGTGGAACGATAAGGTATTTACTTAAGCCAGCGCGGCGCGTGTCGTCTCAGAATGATTGCGAGTTTCCCCTTTCGCGAATCGACTCGCGGGAAGACTTTCCCTCTCGCATTCACGCGCGTCGGATCGACGGAGCGAGAGATGGTACCCTTCGAGTTTTTCCACTCAGATGCCGGTGTTAGTTTTTATCGAAACCTCTCTCCCGGGGAATTGTCTGATTTTCATCCCTTTCGTCTCTTCCAGTCGTTACCCCTTCACGATCACGCCTCCTGATGGCCTAATCGGGAAATATCCTCGACGTTCGTCGCGATTTCCTCTCAACTGCGGACTCGATAGCGGCCGATAACGGGGGTTTCGCCGGAGAGGAATCCGATCCGTCGATATCGCGTCCCGGGGGCGGTTTTTGCGCGCGTGTCGATGTAAATCTCGCGCCGTGAATCCCGGAGAGCGGCCCCGAGCACCGCCGGCGAGAAAAACGCGGAGGATCGCGGCCGATCTAGTCCCCGTCTGCCGCACCCGGCCCGAATATGCGGTCAGCCCCGTCGGCCGGTAAGAAACGCCGAATTCCGCGGCCTCCTGATCGCGATCTTCGACCTGCCACGTTGTCCTGCCCGTTTTTTCCTTCCCATCGGTGAAGCGGCCCGTCCGTCTCTACGAGCGCGTCCGACGACGCTCCACCACGGCGGAGACCGTCGCCGGTCCTCCTCGGTACCTTCGCATCTCGCGTCCGCCGGCCTGGAACGCCAAAAATGGAGCTTCTCCGTAGCTTCGCTCGCACGAATGAATCGAGAAGAACGACCAGCGATCTCACGTCCCGTTCGCGCGGAATTTCCGCGTGGATTCCTCTCACTTTCGACCCTGAAAGCAGAGCTGAGAGACGAGATGGTACTTCAGGAACGATCCGGGACGCTGAGGCGAGGCGAAGTCCTCGTTCCAACTGAGAATCAACCGGGAGCTCATCTCACTCACTCATTCAACCGAATATTATCCGACGAACGTGTATCCGTCAATGACGAGCCAACGCGACCCTCAGCTTCCCGCTGTAAATCTCAATCACACTCGGCGCTACGATCCAATCGGCGAGATCGCTCTTCGATACCGCTCCGGCGCGGAACTCGCCAGCACTGTCGCGGGGATCCGGTTCTCGCGATCGGCGCGCGACGCGATCGGGGAATGTGCGATTTGATTAGCAGATGCCGCGGTACTATGGAGCCGGCTTCAGCCTCGGCTCGGCGTAGCACAACACCAGCGGCAAACCGGGCTCGGAGGGCACGGAGGACGCGCGGAAGGTGGAGAGGTGGTCGCGCACCGTCCGAAATCGTGCGCGCAGCTATCGGAGGAGAGGCTGCCACCCTACCATCCGTCGACCACCACCGAGATCGCCGCCGCCGCTTTGAACATTACTTCGAGTGAGAGAGAGAGAGAGAAGGGGCACCGTCGGCGGGGAATCTTGGCACGCCTGCGCCCCGCTCGCAACTTGTATCCCCTCGCGCGGAAACGCACACCGAGATACCACCTCGTACAAGATTTCGAGATGGTTTACGATACGAGGATGGAACTCGCGCGCCCCGAAGCGTAGTTTTCCCGTTCGAGCGCACGATGAACTTCGCATCCATTGCAGGAGAATGGAAAAATGCAGCCGATCGCGATTAAAGGCGGCCGCAACACGCGGAGGCTCTCGGAGGTAGTGGAAGAAAACGCGCGCAGGATGTGGAAAATCTCGTTGAAACTCGAGGACGCGGATGTATTCCCGGAGAAAGTGCTGTCCGACGCGTCCTTCGGGCGGAGGTCGAGAAGGTTGAAGTTGAGAAATGACGAGAGAAAAATAGACCAGCCCTTCCTAACTTAATCTTGAGAATTCGAGGATGTCAACTTGTTTTCGTTCGCAACTCCAACGTTTGCTTCGTTCAACGTCCCGAGCAACAGCTTCTCGCGTGTATGTGCGGTCTCCTCCACAAAGGCAACAGGATTTCAGTTGCCAGATTGGGAATCGCTATTCCAGTCACGTGATACAGTTAATAATCAATATTAAAGTGCCCTCGCACATGAAAGAACCGAGAGTGCCGTAACTGCTGCTTTTAGGCTCCTACTTCTACGTGTTTCGCGTTTACTACGACCATATTTCACTTCGGTATACGGATTTTGCGATATAAACGAGAGAACGGAAGAGGATCGACGATGCGCGTACGAACGCGACGTTTATAGAGAAGTGGGGTTATCGATATTAACCTTTTACCGGTTTTCTATATAAGAGTTGCCGCAGGAGTTGAAGAAGGGGAGCGAGAGGCGGAAGAAATGCTTATTGCCTCTGGTATATGACATTTAACATCGTCGAGCGAGAGGAGCCAGCATTTTTCTTAGCAGTTCAGAAACGTGACATATCGAATATTAATACGAATGCAGTGAGCTGAGTAATTTTTTATCTCTCACACCCTCCTCTCGCACGTCCAGCTAAAACTATTAAATGTTAATAAATATAAATAGCAATGATCACGAGCGCAATATCCGTCCGTGCGAAAAGTCACTTGAGCTTTCCACTCTGCGCCCAGTATTTGTACAGTGAAAACAGAACCGAAGAGTGTGTCATTGCGTTAGAATAATCACAGCGAAATTACTAGTTATTCGTACTGGATTTAACACCAAAGATGGCTTTCTGGTTTTATTATACATTCCTCACCCAACGGAGCGTGACATACTGTTGTAAAACAGAACATTCAACCTCTCTTGTACAGGGTGTCTGAAAACTTTCCTTGGTAACTGTGGTGTACGGAGGTAGAACAGATGAAATTGAACAGAAAAGCCATGTAATGCAGATTAATTAATTCATCATTAATTATAGCGAATTTTGCAAAATGGCACATGACTTTCTCGTTCTACCTGCATACCATGGATACCGAGAAAATTATCGGATGTAATTATCGGATGTAAAGACTAAAACTTTTGCACACGTAGTTAGTTAATTTGCAAGGGATAAATTTTCTCATTGAACTGAAATTAATTAATTGATAATTAATAATTTTTTTATCGAATTAAGCGTCACAACCTTTCTTCCACCGACTGGCTTTCCTGTTCAATTTCACCCGTTCTACCTGCACACAACTGAACTAACAATTACATCAGACACCTCGTACTTTGTGAAAGACACATTCCGGAAGAATTGTATCAAGAAGAAACGAATTTTTCGCATTTCTTCTTCTTTTCTCGTTTTGTCGTAGACTCCCGCTGCATTTTTCCTGCAAATCGCAAAAACGCAGACGAGAATCCGGCACAGTTGAAAAATCGGATACTAACCTCCCTCGCCTCCGCGATAGCGCAATTTTCAGTTCGCCCCCTCCCGATTGCGTCGCGTTTACACGCGACGGCCGATGCGCGGCGGGACCCCGTCCGGCATCCGAACGATGCTCTTCTAATCTGTTTACGTCTAACACGAGCGATAAATCACGCGGTTGCGGCGCATTATTAATAACGTGAAGAGGGCAAGGGCGCCGAGGGTGACGCGGGGAAAAAGTGCGGCCGAACTTCCGCGGACATCGAAGGTTCCGCAAGAAACAGGACAGGATAGTATCGCGCTAATCAAGACCGATGGTCAATAATGGCGGCCACGGGCTGGTCGGCCAACCCAAGTCCAACCTACCCTTCGGGCGTCGGGCGTGTACGGGGTGGTTTAAGCCGCCGCCACCGCCGCCACCACCGCCGCCGCCACCCCCCACTACGACAGGTCGACAGGGGTTGATTCTGGCCGGAGCTCTGGAGAGCGAAACATATTTTTATTGTAGCTAGGTGAATCACTGCTACGGAACGTTTCTCTATGTGTTATCTGACCTGCGTCTATACGAGCGCGCTTTTACGCGAGAGCGTGTAGACCCGTTTTATCTCTTCCTCTTTTTTTCCTTTCTCTCTCTCTCTCTCTCTCTCTCTTTCTCTTTTTCTCCCCATGTCATTTGTTCTCGTTACTGCAAAGTGCATACGGGGTTGCGCGCGCGTGAGAGGACATCGTGCAATTTCAGCGAGCGGATTTTTCGCAGCGAAGAGAGAATCGCGCTAACGACGACGACGAGGCTTCGACGGATCACGATCGCGTGCCGAGAGACGGAGGGTCCCGATCCTCGGATCCTGGCGTCGCGTGTTAATTTGATTTGGAGTGCGGAGGAGATCGCGTCCACAATTCTCCTTCGTTTCGATGCACGAATGCCACGGCCGGCACTGCGGAACGCGCATGACGCGCAACGACTATTTATTCAGGGACTATCGACGTCTGCCTAAGGTCGAGGGACGGGGTGGGAAATTAGCTGGTCTTTTTTTCCTTTTCCTTTCTATTTTTTGGATTGTAGGAATAAAAAGCTCGCTTACATGCGAAATATATGTTGCGCGCGTTGGTTGCGGCTTGCATCGGAAAGAGCATTTGCGAATGGCCCGTATATACGTTCGTACACGCGTATACTGTGTACACAGTGGTACATACGCTTGATCCTACATATATATATATATATATATATATACATATACATGTATTGGCGTGTACCAGCACATCCCGAGTCCATGTACTCGGTCAGCACGTGTGTATGTGTGGATTCACCTTGCTCACACGTGCGTGCTTATACACTATTGTATCCTATCTGAACATATATATAGGAAAAAAATGCTAGATTCAAGTAAATAATTATTCCAATACTCCTTTCGACTAATATTTACTCGGATCACATAATATTTACTTGATCTGAATAAAATTTACTTAGTCTAAATAAACATTTGCCAAGGCGTATTGGAGTAATTATTTACTTGAATCTAGCACTTTTCTTTTTCTGTGTACGGCCGGTCACAGAACGGTGGCAATACTTTTTTTCGATGAATTTCGCAACGCATCTCGCGTTCAATAGGAAAATGTATCTCCTGAGAATTATTGAAAAACAAATTCTCTTATTGGACGCGGGATACGTTCCAAAGCTTATAGAAAAAAATGTGTCGCAACTATCCTGTGACTGATTGTATATACACATGCATACTGAGAAAAACGTATTTAAAATTTTATTTATAGATAATATAAGGAATTTATAGGAAATATATTTATTTCGTAGAAATAAACTTTATTTCAGTGAAATATATCTATTTAATTTTTAAATTAATATAATAAATGAAATTGAACAATTTAAGAGCGAGCAATAATAAGTAACCTTATTTCACAGAAATAAACTTTATTTCTATCAAATATATCTATTTAATATTAAAATTAAAATAGTAATTAAAATTGAATAATCTAGTAGATAAATATTAATATCCTTATATTCCACAAATAAACTTTTAAATAATTTTTTAGTGCAACAAGCATTAGAAGTCGAAGGTTCTTTTTTTCTGAACCACGGATATTAAACGACAAACTGAAAAATACGATAATCTTTTATTGGGCGTATCAAAGGAACTTTTTGATTTACATCAAAATTTCGAGAAGAGTTTGTTTCACATTTGTCGGTGATTTTTTACGATATTTAGCACTGACGCTATTTTGCCGATCAAATCCCCGAGCGAAAATCCGAGAAAGAAAAGCCGATATCAAACGAATAATAAAGCTTGGCCGTCTAATCGCGTCTCAGAAGCGTCTGAGAAGCAGTTCGCGAAAAGCTTTCCACTTTCGATCGCTTGCAATTCTTAACTTTAATCAAGTAAAGCCTCGCGCCGAGTCGATGTAAAGAATCTATAATTAAAATTACGACCGAGGGTACCGCGCAACACCCCATGTAAACGCTACTGCGTACGTATACACACGCATACACGAAACACACACACACACACACACACACACACATACACACACCAATGCGTAAGAATTGTTACAACGTACATTCACGTGTCGCGTAAACGCGTCCGTTTAAATTCGCTCGTACGATGCTCCGCTCACACGCGCGCACGCGTGTGTCCGCCTTGGCACGCGCGCGCATGTGTGTATGTGTGTGTGTGTGTGTGACGCGCGTTTGCGAAGGCAGACCCGCGGGGGTGACCGGATCAGTCGTTGGGTGCACTCAACGAAATTAAACCTACGTTCCTCGACCTCGGACCAACGTCGCAGTCCCGCGCTATCAGGAAAGAGACATCGACGGCTTTCGTCGCGTTTTGCACGCGCCGCTTGAAAGCTGGCCGTGCGTAATTCCGGGCACGCAGCACGGATCTTAACCCTTAACCCTTCCCGTTCCGGTAGCCGAGCTCGATATCGCGCACGTACTCGATCTCGCACGGAATCGGAGCCGGGCGATAAAGTAGACAAACGACGGCGTTTTTGATGAGATTTCATCCTCTCCGGGCCTCGGCCGCGGCGAAGGAAGGATACGGCTTTTAGGACCGCCGGACACTTATTGGCAGTTGCATAATTTGTGAAGCACTAAGTAATCAGTGCGTCTTTTGTGTGTCCGATAACGGTGTGCCCCTCTATTTCTTTAATGAGATCGGTAAATTTATCGATGTAATAAAATCTGCGTCTGCAGAATTGCTAATAGAAAGAGCACGTAGTTCATGCACGGGGAAAAATAATTTTGCCGTTGTAACGAAACCACATCTCGTTGCTGTTGTGACGGTGTTAAAATTTAGCTGGCATTACTAAATTAGCGAATTATTCGTAATTACAGCAGAAAGTTTTGTTGCCGGGATGGAAAAATTTCGCGGAGTGAAGTTGTCCTCAAAACATGTTAATTTGCTTTTAGAACAAAATAGTTCTTCACCACATTTACTAATTTATTCTTATGGCAAAAATTATTATTTTTAAAATTCAGCAAAAAACATATATTTATATTATATCCAGCGAGTGGCAATTAGTACTGTTAAGAAATCGTTTTGCTATCCATATACTCCGAGAAAAAAGTACTGAAAAATTTATTCATAAAGGAAATTAAGAAAATTTCTGTAAAATAAACCTTATTTCTATGAAGTAAACTTTATTTCTGCGAAATAAACTTTATATCCCAAAATTAAATTTTCAAGTACTTTCTTCTCAGTGTAGTATCTGACAAATTTTGCTGCGTCAGCATAAAATTTGCTATGCCAGTAAGTTATTTTTCTTCGTGTGCATCTTCCTGATATGATGCGCAAAATACTTTCATCGAATGTTAAATAATATACTAAAGAGCTTAATCGAAATCCAATTTCATTATTTCTTAAATATACTTTACACTTCTTATCTTTTCCCTTTACTTCTTTTTATTTGTTTCCTTTTATTGTAATCAAAGGAATTATATTCCGTTAATAATATGAATATGAGGAACGAAGCAATTATTTTTATTATATTGGATATCTTTTTAATATAACATAAATCCTATCGAATTAGGGTAATTGCCAATCGTTTACGCGGAATCATCCCCTAAACAAATCGTCAGCGAGCTGGATGAAGTTCCCTAAGTACTCCAACCAAGAAACCCCCCGGCATCGTTTACTTTCTCGTCAACAGTTTACTATCCAAATCGAAACTCCGACTCGTCGTTTCAGATGTCGTCGCTCCTCATTACGAGAGTCAAGTTGCATAACAGAGTTGGCGATGACGGTCCCCTTGTCGCGAGGGCGACCGGGCACGATGAGCGAACCATCACTCTGCGTGGCGCACGCGAAGAAAGGGAATCGTTCTTGCAACGGCAACGGGGTGTTGCATAACGGAAACGGATAGCGCGGGATGGTTAGCGCGAGCGTGCGGCTCGAAAAGCTCGAAAAGCTCGAAAAGCCCGAAAGAGAGTGTCACGTTTCCATGGTAACCCGGCGCGGCAACTCCGCCCCTGGTCTCGCTCGGTTCGATATCCTCTCGTCTCTCTTCCCTGGCGTCCAACGTCAACGTGCTCTACATTTTTCCAAGCCGAAGTCGAACCTGCGAACCGTACGAGGCTAGAGTGGCGGAGACGATAACGGTCCTCCTGCTCGCCGGGAGGGAAAGAAAGAGAAAGAAAGTGTGAGAAAGAGAGACGCGCCTTCTCTCTCTTTCTCTCATACGGAAGATCCTCTCCGGCCTTCGCGACGCGCTTAATCCGCGACGACTCTCTCCCGACGATGGCGAACGCGCGAGTCTAATATCTACGACTCGGACGAACGATGTTACTTCTGATGAAAGCGTAACGAACGCCGCATAAGCTCGATCACATGTATAATTCATTTTCCTCTTCGCCTCTACTCCACCGATTGACTTTGGTTATTCCAGTTTCAATAGCAACAGAACAGACCGACGCGGTTGTCTCTCGATCGTTTGAGTTCCGGACGGTTCTGATTTAATGGATCGCGGGGTGAAGGACGGACAGTTCGGAAAACCTGTCGAGTCGAGTCGTCGCTGTATTTCACGTTTCGCGGACTCGGTTCAGCGGCCGGTGTTCGCGCGTGAAACTCGAGGATGATCGGAAGTGGGTCAAGCGGGCCGCGGTAAGATCGGCGAGTCGCGCCACCCCCCGAGGCTCCCCCTTGTTTGACACGTAGGCCTCCGCGCATTTCCCAAATTGGGTAGGCTTCGGGGGGAGGGGGGAGCGCGAGAGAAGGCACGTCCCCCGGTGCGCTAAATTTCACAATTTACCGCGAATAATCCCACGCGATACGAGCATTAATATCCAAACGACGACGCCGAATCGATACGAGCCGGCTACGGCGGCGGCACTGGCGGCGGCGGCGATGGTGGCGGCAGCGGCTTCCGCCGAAAAGGGCAAACAAATTCGCCCGCGCGTCCATCCATTCTGCTCGCGCTCTCCTCTCCGATATCCCGTTCTTCGTCCTGGCCCATCTTGTCCTGTCCTCTCCAATGCGCTTTGCCGTTGCAGCTGCGTACTCCCCTCCTCCACCTTCCATCTCCATCTCTCTCTCTCTCTCTCTCTCTCCTCTCGTTTCCTCTCCGAACATGTGCTCTTTCGCGTGCGAAACGTCCCCACGATTTGCTCTCGTCGCTCCTTCCTTCGCGCGCTTCTTCTCTCTTTCTCCCCGTCCCTCTCTCGCTCTTCTTCCTACCATCATCCCTCCGCGGAGGCCCCTTTCGTTTCGCCCGTCGTTTCCATCCCGCCGCCACTTGGAACTTCTGCGCCCGGCTGCGCTGCCGTGTCCACCCTCTTTCACGTCCCCACACCATCTTCTCTCCTTCCTTTCTCGCTTCTCTCCTCTCTTCTTCTCTCTCTCTCTCTCTCTCCCCTTTTTTCCTGCGAGGACGCGCGTTAACACGTGCGCGCGCGCGAGCGATGGGCGAGAAAGAGCACGGATGACATATGCAGAACGTAGCCACCTCTATATTTTACGCGAGGCTGTTCGCAGGAATTTACGACGCTCTGCCACCGGCATTCTTCTCCTATCTACCTACCTACCTACCTATCCTACTGGTACCTACCGCGTTGTTTCTTCTTTTCTCGCTACTACGCGCGCGGCTTTCCCCGCTGGATTCTCCCCTCACGTGTTCTGTCGCTCTTCTTCTTCTTCTTCTTCCTGCCGCTTGAGGGAGCTCGAGCCGATTTGCTCGCTTTTTCTCCTTTTCTGCGCCCGCGCTTTTGCTTCTTCCTGCGTTGTCTTGTCTACCTCGTGAGGCGTCACCCGTCGTTGTTATCTCCCCTCTCGCGAGACAGATATGAACTTGTTGTTTTCTCTCCCCGACGTCGTTTTTTCGCCGTTCGATGGTTTCTCCCTTGTTTTCGGCCTCTACGCGTCCTTCCTCCCAGCATCTTCGGCTAGTTAACGTGGCTTCAAGTTCCGGAAAGTGCGTGACAAAGGATAATCTCGAAGGAACTTTTCACCCTCTCTAGGATTTCTTCCGAAACTTTCTACGTGTGCTCGCTCACTTCTTGCGTGACCATTTCCTCCGTCTTTTCTTCCACCATTCCTTCTCCTTTTTCTTATATTTCTTTCACTCGTAGCGACGAGCATTCAACGCCACAAGTGAAATGATGTTTTCGCTGAAAATTTGTCCGTATCCATTTCGCAACGTGGAAGTAAGAAGTCACTTCTGAACGTCAGAAAATGCTGAGAACCACAGATAGGCCTTTCCCTTCTCCTCCTCGTCATGATCCTATCACGTAAGATATTGATAATGACAATAAAGCCGCGCGATAGAGCGCGCCTTTTGATGAATAATCCGCGACGGCTTCCGGATATCCCGCTCGCCGGGCTTTCTCGTGCTGGGCAAGAAGAGGCGCACCTTTGATTAACGCACCTCGATCCGCCGGTGCGCGTTATTTGACTTTTTAACCGACGTGAGTCCTGTTTATGCGCCGCTCCGGGCGAACTTTCAGCGAAGATCAAAGGAAACTGGTCGCGACTAAGGAACAGATTAAAGGTACAGCCGCGGGGGCTCGCACTCCCCCCGCTCCCTCTCTCCCTCCCTCACTCTCTCTCTTTCCCCTTTGCTTTGAAAACTCTTACGGCGCTTTCTTTATTAAAAGCTAATAAACCGGGCCGACTGTGCCGGAACCTCGGCCGCGATTTCATTAATACCACCTTTAATATTGCAGGCGTTGCAGACCGAACGATTCGCGCTGCGTGCTGGTCGCTAAGTCGGCGTCGAAATAATGTAATCGTTAATCAGACTCTATCTCCCTGTGCGAGAGGCGACGCGATACCACATTCTCTTTGACACGTCTCGCGAGCGTCGGCGAGCGCGAGAGAGGATCTTGCATTACGTTTCATTACGATTGCAGGACGAATTTGGCGTTCCGGCGAGCTTTGATTCCTCCTCTCGCGAGGAGATTACGCTTTCGATCGTGATGCCTCCATCCTCCTCGAGGTGATGCGATGAATTTATGATAATATCGTTTTGCGACCGCGCCACTCGCCGAGCTTCGCTCGCCGGCGGCAAATGCGTTGCACGCATTGCCGTTGAAAAATATCGTGTCTCTTAATTGTTTTCTTTAAGGGGATGCTATACTTAAACACTTTACCGATAAAATACTGATCGTTTTCCGCAAGGGTTGCGTTTTATTGACCGCACGGAATTAATAAATGCTTCAACGTAAGCGAAAGTCCATGCGAAAATGAATTGGAACATTCTCCAATATGTAACGAAAACGATTAAAAATTGCAAAAATGGAATCTCAACCTGTCGAGCAAACATTTATTGAAGAAAATTGTGCAACTTGTATATATCGAATGTGGGCACCCATCTAAGAGAAATTTTGAGGAACGTTTCTTAATTAAAAAAATTTTGAAATACATTCACAATTGTACGTGAAAACCTAAAAAGGTACGGAAAGTTTGCGGAACAAATTTTATATATCTTAGATTCTCCGTTAGATGGTAAAATAAAGCGCACATTCGTCTTATTCACATTTATATCGTACTAACGTTTACGTAAGACCTATGCGTATAAGGGATACAAACAGAGTTGCGTAATCGTGTCAATGTTTATGTAACATAACATTTCGAGGATAGTCTCTACGTTATCAACGCTTATCAAGTTCGTCAATAGCCCTTTAGTAAGATGGTTGAAGAAAAATATTTGAAATGGTAAAGAGTCATTAGAGGGTTGCCACTTCAGTTTATCCGCCTGCCCGAAAATCGGCAAGGTGGGATCTAAAAAATCTTTCAAATATCATACTGCACGGAAATGTATCCGCTATTTATCTTCTAACAGATCCGAATTTCGACGGTTACTCCTTTTCTTTAAAAGTATATCTAGAGTTAGCTTATAGCAGTTTTCAATAATGTGCTTTGCTCTGAGTTCATAATTTATCGGTTACACACGCTGCCGCATTGGCTCGGAAATTTCGTCTTTCGTAAGTCCGGGGATTCTCTCGTTCGTCCGGAGACTCCAGGCGAAAATCGAAGAGATGGCAACTCTGTGCTATGTATGTCCCCGCCAAGAAATCGAGGTAGTTCCAAAGGGAAGACACGCGGCGCCGTGGCTTAGTTGGTTAAAGCGCCTGTCTAGTAAACAGGAGATCGAGGGTTCGAATCCCTCCGGAGCCTATTCATACATCTCCGCGATGTATGTATTTTTTATTTGCAATTATAAATGATATTTAATATCTTATCTACATCACATACGCTCTATTTCGCAATTTAAAATATCACAAACTTGCGTTCCTGAGTTAGGTTAGCTTAGGTTGTTACTTATTCATCAGGTGGAAAGAAACTGAAAAAATCGAAAATTGGGGAAAAAATTAGAAAAACTATAAAAATCGGATTTTTTCCAAGCCTTTAAAATTGTACATTCTTGCTTGTATATGAGAATATCTATTTTTGATACAAGACTAATTTTTTTCTGCCCACGAATGAGTTTCTTCCACCTCGTCGTGAACTTGAACGTGTACGTGTGATAATTATTATTTACATTTCGCGCACTGACTCGGAGCGATTGAGAAATTGTCGCGATTCGACGCGCGTGAACTAGATAAGAATCGCTTATCAACTGCCCCTGAGAATTTCTTAATCGAGAAAACGAATAATTTGGCCGCGCGTGTCTGCGTACAGCTCTCCGGCGGAACTTTCGGAAGTTTTATAAGCCGTTATCTTTTATCGTCGTGCTTCGGCAACTTTTTAAACCTCTGCCGAGCGAGCGAGCGCCCGCCCGCTCGCCCGCCGCGGGTCAGCATTTTTAACCCGCGGGACGTAAAGTTAAATATTCACTTCATGAAAGCGTCGTAAAGGGCCACAGTTTCTCTCTTGCCGTGGCTTGCGGAAGACCAGCGGAAATGGGAAGGCGGAATTCATTTACTTCATCGGCATTTCGCGGAAGCTGATTTTCCTCGTGGACCGATTACACGGGTCCAACAAACACTATTCGACTCCTTCGCTCGCGAAGCGTCGAATCCATTAAATTAAACACAAACAGAAGTATCTATAGAAGTGAACTTTCTTCTACAGCATATGGCGACTAATTTTTTCTCCAAAACTGTGGATCTGTTGGTGATCGACCAATTGTTCAGTTGACCAATTATTCAATTGATTTGGCGTAAACTCGCAGGAATATTTGTCCGAGTGGTCTCCCGATATCGATTGTAAATTATTCCGACTATCATATCGCGTCGTTTGAAAGCATTTGAGTATTTCACGACGAAGTACGCTGGACGAAGCGGCGGGCCGGTCGCGACGCGGCGCCACGGCGGGAAAAGTTATACACTTTGAGTAACATGAACAAACCAATTAGCTGGTTAAGCGACCAAACCCCCATGAAATTCAATTGTCTTCGCCCCATGCGTCTCGCCCCGGCTAACCGCCCTTATATTTTCATCCCTCGGCACGAAGACCGCGCTCGAAGAGTCTAACGGCCGTACCGGCTTGCTATTAGGGTGTCAATTAAATTAGATCACCAGCAAGCTAGGGGTGGCTTAACTGATACGATGTCAGCTTCGCAACGGGGACGGTACCTGCATCGTTAAAAATTAAATGTAAATATACTTGCAGTTAAATCCCGCATTATACATATAAATAATATTAATTCACTTTTGTGTTGTTCCTCTTTTAAATGCACGCTTGGGTAGACACACGTTCGTGTGCGAGAAGCGTCGTCGCGAAAAGCGAACTGTAATTTATAAGCGCGGTAATTCGCGTGGTCGCAAATAAAAATAAACGGGACCCCCTCTCTTTCAAACGCCGCGTGCTTAATGTGATTTGTTAATAATTTTGATTGTTACATATGCGATTGTTATATCATGACGTTTGCTGATTGACTTGATTTAATTTAGCTCTATTTATTTAATATAATGTACATCTGAAATAAAATATAGTCGGAATATAAATAGGATGGATTAAAATGTAGATAAATTTGCTCAAGCCATGTGATATTAAACTAATTCGAGCTGTATATAAGTGGAGATCCTCGAATAAGCGTTTTATATATTTCGTATATCAACGATCACAGGAAATAATATGTTCAATGACGATATTACGTAACATTCTGGAAACATGCTGGTTGATACCTTTCACCGTCCACAGTCTTATCTTATCTCCTGCCATCGACGATTTGCAAGATGCACGATTAAAAAGCCTACGCTTAAAAGATAACGAGTCCAATTAAGCGTAAACTTCTATGCTAATCACAATTTATTTAATAAGAATTTAATTGCTTTAATATATGTGGAAAATATAATTTATTCCTACGATTAAACAATCGGAGAAATGATTTCGAAATTTTTCTAAAATGCAATTTTACTCCAATTGTTTTTCCATTTATGCTTTATATGATTTATTATTTTATCTGTAAAATTTGTGTAAAATGTTTCCATGTGTATGTACAAAGAAGAAGATTTCTTTGGATTTAATAAAATTTCATTAATTTGTCTGAAACAAATTTGTCTTTGGGAATAGAGCAAACAAACAAATGTGTCATTCAAGAAACAAAATTGTTTAATTTCTAAAACTATAAATATTTTAATATCTAACGTCAGATAATATATTTTTTTTGTATTTTCACTTAAACATTGTCCCAAGCAATAAATTATTTGAAATAAGTAACACTATGTTAGAAAATTAAAGACGCTCTTTGATTCAATATTTAATATACAACAGTAATATTTAATATATAAAGTGCATTTTTTTATTTAAAACGAAATATTATTTTCTTTAAATAATACTGTTTTTTATTTTCATCAAACAATATGGTTTACTGTAGTGAAACAACACTCAAATAAAATGGTATTTGATATTATATTATGTTTATATATTGTTTATATTAAACAAACGCATATACTAAATCCAAAGAAACCTTTTCTCTGTGCAAAAGTCTCTAAAGAGCGTCACGCGGGCGCGGGATATCGAATTAAGCGAAGAACTTGTCGAGCACAATAGTAAGTCATATTTTACAAATCACTTGACTGTTTATGAATAATTTAAACGCACAGCCCCTGGATATGGACTGGGGCAGAACTGACGATCCTCCGAGGACAAAACGCAGAAGCCCCACGGGGACGCGGACCCTTTGTTACCAGCCTGGCCGCTGGTTGGAGCAAAGATGTTGGTGTTTGATCCCACACCACGTGGTAAGCCACGGAGGATCATCGTCCGTATTGATCTATTCTGCAATTCACTCGAGTCCTCGAGCAGAAAGTTTAGAGTCGCACGCGAGTCGTAAATTATATTTACCTTACTGTAAGACGACGGAGGATCAGAAATTCTCAGTGTCTCCATTCTTATTCAATCTCAAACTCCGTGAACTGATGTGACTATATATTTCCACGTGAAACAAACAATGAAATCGACAAAGGATAAATAGATAAATTGATTAAACGTCAAATTTAAAAAATAAATCGGTTTGAATATAGATACACAGAAAAAGATAGCCTTAAACCAATAACAGATATTCTCATACATAAGCAAGAATATTATAATATTCTTAGACGATTTTTCGTCTTGAATTAAATGCAAGCAATATTTGCATCGATACAAATCAAGACTAAAAATCTTCTAAGAAGATTATAATATTCTTGCTTATGCGTTAGAATATCTATTCTTGATTTAAGACCGATTTTGTTTTTTACGTAGGCGTGCGTGAGAGACAAATTTAAATAATTCATGAGGTAAGATACATTCGTTCTGTGCGTAAGTGTATGTGTATGTGGATCGCCGGCTTTTCATTTCATACCCACAGTAAGATCGCGCTACTACGATTCGACCCTGTGATTCACGATTGCTGGAAAAGCATTGTGCATGGCACCGGCGCCGATCCCTAAGCCACGCGAATACAAAGGAGCTGTGTATTCAGGATCGGGCTGATCATTGCTAACGATAATGGTGGATTAGCGCGATCCCATCTGTCATTTGACTTACGCAATCCCGACAAGTCGCCGCACGAGATCCGTGGCCGTGAACGGTGTGTTAAACCAGACGATTCCGCGGGATCGACAGACCGACAGATCCCCTTTTATTTATTTCGATTCCCTTTTTATTAATAATATCGAGGTTTCCGTTGAATCGGTAAAATTTTCAACAGCACGCGTAATTGGAGTAAATCTTGATTCAATAGCGATATCATTGAAACTAATATTTTAATTATTGAAACAATATTTAATAATTAGTGCAGTTTTAATGTTACTTGCCGTTGAATCAAGAAGATTTAACGCTGCCATTGGGAATTTTATTAATTCAACAGTATTTTCTTCCGTGCACGAACACACAAAATGAGTGAAGAATTAAACGCGAAGCGAATTTTTTTGTATCCGGAAAATAGCTCGTGGTCGGCCGAAGTTATGAAATCAGAACTCTACGCAAAATGTTCGAAAATTCTTTTTTTTATTATTGTCAACGTAACACACATATATTAGCAGATATGTTTCCCTGTCGCTACGTTTCACAAATTCCGCTTATGGTAGGGTGCTCGTATACTCTCCTCGATGGACAGCAAACGGGTCGGGATAGGGAGACTTATGCCGGATATACATTTCATTTGGCGACCTGCCAATTGGCCTGATCGCCCCATCCGAGCACTGCGGGCATTCCACGGATTCGACGAATATTTAGTGGGGTTTTACGGATTTAACGCTCGCCGTCAAAGCAGGTGGTTCGCGCATCGAACATTCATCTTCTGCGGTCGGCAGTCTTGCGGATAAACCGATGGCCCTCCCCTTCTCTTGCCGAGTCCTTATGGCGGTGTGTCATACCGTCGCTTTATCCTCCATCGCTCTTTCCACGTTTTCGCACTACGCTCCGTAAAGACACGCGTTCGGTCTCGTATGAGATATGTATAGTGATGTAACGCCTCTCTCTCTCTCTCTCTTTCTTTCCATCTATCTATCTCTACTTCTCTTCATGTTGCAAAATAAAGCAGTACCAAAAAAATATAATTGTTATTTAAAATTTAGTTATTTTAATAGTTATTTAAAGTCAAGAGGAAAAATAAAAATAGAAAATAGGAGGATAATGATAGAAAAAACTAATTTTTTTGTGTTATTATGCTTGCTTTCCTTTATTTTGTAAATTTAAATGAAAATTTGATCGTCTTCTTGATTGTAATTTTTTCACAGAATAGTTTAATAATAGAAAAAATGTAAATTAAAGCTCTCAGCTTATACACTTAAGCATTGATCGTTATAATTTTGTTAGCGTTCTGACATCTTTCTCTTATTTCCTAATTCTACATCTCTGGAAATTATACATTTAATAATATTATCTTGTAAAATGAAAAAGAGTGTAAACTATCTGGAAAAAAAAAGAAATCCTGAGGGGGCACCCGGGTTTGAACCGGGGACCTCTCGATCTGCAGTCGAATGCTCTACCACTGAGCTATACCCCCAGTTGATTATATAGCATCAAAGAATTGTCTTCCGATTCACCAGCAAGTAAACTACAACAATATAATTTCAATATTTTGAACTGATTTTTTTATAAAAATCACTCGGATTTTTTCTCTTCGTTGAAATTGATTGCGGAATCGATTATATTCAATGCCGTTATTAGATTTGACATTATTAAAGAGACTTTCTGATATCTATGCATAACGACAAAACACGTGCTTAGAAAAGTGATTTTGCAAATAATTGTACAAAAGCTAACAACGCCCGAATATCTTCTGTTGGCTTATATTTGGACAAGAAAAGTTACATAATTTTATTACAAATGAAGAATTTCTCTTCGACAATGTATTATCCATGTCCGACGGTTTCTACATTTGTTAGCCGCACTGTACGTTTTCGTATTCCACGAGTGTGTATCGCTCGGAATGACAGGTACTCCACGACTCTGCTGGGGCAGCGCAAAAACGACCCTTGTTGTCGTACAAATAGCCATGAGCGCTACCCCCCGCGAGCATGGATGGCGACAGGTAGAGTAAAATACTGCGGACCACCTAGTGGCTTCATGACTTTGCCATATGTCAGCGTGACTAAGGCACACATGGTCGAGATCATTGTGCTGCCGGGTTCCCCGGTCGCGTTTAGTAAGATGTCCTACTCCCGGAAAGAAATAAAGGAAAGAAAAAAGGAAAGAATAAAAAACAATATTTATATCTTGATATATATCTTGAAATATATATATTTCGAAAATAAATATCTTGAGTTGTGAATCCTCATCTAAGCAATACATACAAGTCACAATAAAGTTAAAATGACGTCAAAATGACAGTAAAATGGCTTCCAAAGGTAATTTTTTAATCATAATAGTAGAAGTCACGTTATAAATAACAAATGTTCCCGTTAGAGATTGCATTATCTCGGATAATGGACTCGACGGGAAATAATTAATGGAAGTAAATTGTCGCCGAATTTTGTTAATTTGAATGCGTAATCCAGAAATGCTATTGGCGCGCGAGACTTTCGCGACATCCAGGCCTTAATCCGAAAGTTCTCCATTACGTGCGATATCTACGTAGAGATTCATATTTCACAATCTTATCAACTAATCGAGATTATTCCCGTCGATCAGTGTTGACCGTATCGTCGTTGTCGCAGCTACCATCACTAGTAATCGGTCGTGCGAATGCTGTTATATCTTACTAATGTATCGATATAGTGTACAGAAGATAAATTAATAAATATTACTAAGTATTCATAAATATTCATAAATATTATGGAACACGAACGTTGTTTCACAAGTAGCACAAGTAGAGCCGAAAAATCGGGCGCGTTTAGTCGTTTCTCAATGTCTGCCGGCTTAACGAGAAAAATAAAATGGGCAACATCGAAGTCGGTCTTTGTAACCTTCCATTCGGTTCGTGAATTAATCCATCAAAACGGTCATGGTATAACTCACACCCTTCTTGTTTTGTTCCGTGCGCGCGTCCGCCTCTGTGCTCGCCTCCTAAAGTCCGAGAGTCGATTGCACGCTGCGTTTAAATGCACCAACAACGACGGGCGGCACGAAAATTTGATTCCCTCCTACGCGTCCATACGAGGCAAACGAGAGATTACGTTTTATATAGGGTGTGTCTCGCGGCCGGAGCGCTTGCCTCCTTGTCATTGAGTAATTCGATTATTCTTACGACTGGTGATTGAAGAAAGTAACAATCTTGTTGAAATTACGTAACATTGAACTTCACATGAGATCAATTTTAAATAATCTGCTATTTTTATATTATTAGGAAAAAATTTGAACGATCTATAAAAAATATTCGTTCGTACAATGCGACGATTTGAAGGCGTCGAAAAGACGGTCGGTAATTTTAAGCGAGAATCTTCCAAATTTTGGACAATTATCGTCGCTCTAAACGTGGAGGTTATAATTCAATTGATCATTCATCTTTCCGTTAACTCCTGACTGTCACAAGCAAATGCGATCGAGTCTAATTTTCTCACATGAACGTCGACGTTCTTTCTTTTTGTGCCTTCTGTATCTATTTATAAGCGCGCAAACTTTGTTCCCTGATCGTCTCTAACATTCCCGGTTTTCGAACCGTTTATTCCTATCGATCATCGAGAGATATATTAGCATGGCATTCGTATTTTCGAAGATGTCGTCAAAGCTATACCACTGATTTTCTATCGATAATCGTCCAGATTAAACTGCCGTCGATTAGATTACTCATTAATATACGCGTGTAGAAATCTATATGGAACGCAAGCTAAAAATATTGCGCACTCGCATCGCACGCGTTCTCGAATGAAAACCTGCACGATCGCGAATGCATCTGTATCTTGCGAAAAAAAAAGAGTTGGGGCCTTTCTCTTTTAAGCTTCAGACGGATATTTAATTCAATTATATGTACAATGAGTGGCCACTTTGTTGGGAACGTTTATCAAGTAATACGCGATATGTATTTCATTTCGCCTTTGCCTCGGCCGCAATTTGTCGAAGCGTGGATTCGACGATCACTTTTCTTATTTATTTATATATATAAATAGATCTAGATAAGTTATATATAGCCACTGTGGCGCGGTATTACGCCCACTTTCTGTGAACTGATAGGTCTCGAAAAAAGTGATCGGTGTATACATAGTAATATCTTCTATAAATAATATAGATATTTCATTATTATACATGTTATATTATACATATTATACATGTGTATATTCATAACCATTCGTATAACACAAAATATAAAGTGTAACGCGAAAATCAACATTATGATGTCGTCGGCCAATTATTGAAAATTATAAATTGCTCACGTCGGTTGTAAATACGATAAACAAACAAATATTAGTTTGCATCTCAGTTTGCAACTTAAATAAACTGTACTTGGAAACGTTAGTGCATAATCATTAATTGCCGCCCGGTGGTGTCTCACGTGGTCGACAATTTACCAAATCCGACGAAGAGAGGCAAGTCACATGTGTCCGACATAACCGCGCTCATGCGAAACTTCGGAAAATACTCCGGGACTCTTACCCTCGCGTAATTCGCGCGATATATCTGTCCGGGTAGGTATCCTGGCATCAAACCAGCTGGCACCATTAACCCAAATATATGTGCCGTCCATTATGAAGCGGGTACCTAGCGGATAAATTAATCACGGGCTTCTCTCGCACTCTCCCCATACGATTCTATCGACCTCGAAATTCCGTAATTCGATAATTCAAGATCCGATCAAAGATTCATTCGCCCGCCAGAAATTCTCCATCCGTGCGAATTCTTACGTGCCGGCCGTTTGAAGATATCCCGCTTTTAGTCTCGGTTTCCGGCTCGATTATAGCCGTTTTATTTTTGAAGCGACGTTCTGTTATTTATCACCGTGACACGCTGTCATGACACGGAGAGGTAACGAGCACAGGCAAGACGGCGGCTGCCTCCGAAAATTGGCTGAAAACGCGTCCGAATTACGAAAAGAGAGATATGCGCGCGCGAAAATCTTCTTCCTTGAGAACGAATCAAATTAACGCGATTTCTTCCTGTTCGCGAGAAATTCCCGCCAGGAATTTTAACGGGCGACACATGCTCTCGCGTATCCATTATGCAAACATGCGAACGTTGCGCTTCGTGTGTATCCATAAGTCCTTTACACGCAATCATGATACGCGTATACAGTGTGCTTCGTAAAAGGCGGGTATTACGGCGTCGGCCGCATTTATTGTGTAAAACTGGAGCTGAATTCTTCTCAAACGAAAAAAAGGGAAAGATGTAATTTGGAATTTGTGTTAAACGTGTCTTTATTTTAATTTTAATTCCAATGTATTGTAAAGAAGCGAAACAAGCTCGCAGAGCTTAATCATGTTTATTTTTATTATTAATTAATTATTTTATTTATTTATTTATTTATTTATTTATTTACGGAAAAGTATCTTTTTTTACACAAAGTAAGACATGATACTCTAGCGCAATTATAAGTAAACATATACATAATAGAAAAAAATAGTCTTAAATCACTGATAAATATTCTTACGTATTAGCAAGAATATTATGATATCCTTAGAAGAATTTTTGTCTTGAATTGAGCACAAATAATACTTGCATCAATACAAATTCAACCGAATCAAGACTAAAAATCTTCTAAGAAGATTATAATATTCTCGTTTATATATAAGAATAACCATTCTTGATTTCAGATTTTTTTCCGTGTTTCTACACAATCATTATAAAAGAAAGAGGCATTTCTCAAGTTCGTCTGTCGGACAGAGATAAATGCATCGCGCAACGCTCGAGGATCGACGCGAATTCGGTGACTTCAGTGTTACAGACGCGACGTACGAGTGCGTCGCGTAATCGCACTTCCTTCATCGCGAGCAAATACACGGAGCATCTTAATAGATAGGCATCGAGATATTCGAGCAGATTGCTGCGAACAGATAGCAGAAATTCAAGATAGCATCGGCACGATGCGAAGTCATCGAAATTATATCGGCGGGCGAAATCGATCGGCGATATCGCGCTTCCTGGCCGATACCGAGATAACCAACCGGCTTTCTCGCGAGCCACCCCGTACACGTTCCCCGTGTGTAATGCATGCGCGTTGCAGGTGCCGCGCTGCACGCTCGCGATCGCCCCGGCTGGAGCGAGTTGCGTCGCGAGGCCGCCAGCTCACGGCCGTGCGCGTCCGCTCGGTGTGAGTGCAACGTCGGTGGGCGCTGCGTACACACCGAATTGTGCAGGATCAATATAAGCGATGACACAGCGAGAGCTCATCTTTAAGCCACGCCCGAGAGCGCGCCGCGAGCCAATACCGGCGCGGGCCCGGCCGAACGCGGCCAATCCGCGCGGCGGATCGATTTTTCGCGCCTTTTTCCCTTTTTTTTCGCGAAAGTGAATTTCTTCGCGAGGCTGACAAGGCAGCGGCGAGGGCGGCCGGGGAGAGGGGAGGAGGAAAGAGGAATAGGGGGAAACCGAGGCGAAGGCTTAAAGGGCGAATACTGGCGAAGAGAGAGGATGCGTTGAAGAGCGGGGGGTGAGGATGCGGGGCGGTGGGGAAGGAGCAAGCGGAGCGTTGAGGTAGCGACGGTGGCTGAGGGAAAGCGCGAGGGGACGTGAGCGATAAAGAGGGGAGTAGCGCGCGGAGACGCCTGTAGAGAGAATGCGGAGGATGAGGATCGATGAGGACAGGGTGACTCTTCCATGCCAGGGGTAAACGAACCTCCATTTCATCTACCCTTCGCACTGTTATCGGCTGTCCCTTTTTCAATCGAAGGGGCCCCCCCGCTGCTGGGGTACATCGCGGTGCCCGCGAAGCTTCTTCATCTTCGCGCGCATCTTGCCAGCCAAAATGTGCGCGGTCCTTGTCATCGTTCGGATATTGTACTTATGTTGTGTCGTCGATAGTAGCTTGTGCGTCACAACAGAGTCGGCTTTCCGAGAAAACGAGCTTTTTCTCATTTCGTCGTAAGCTGTTAATTAATTTTTTTGTAATTTTTTTCGGTCGTTATCCTTAAGGAAAATCTTACCATGGGCTGAGGTAGGTAGGTAGGTAGATAGGTAGGTAAGTAGGTAGAATCGTGATATCAGCAGATTTTTAATTGAAGAACCTTGAAGCAATTAATCCACGTGTTCGTGATGCGAGGAGAGCTTGTATACTCTTGGTTAAGTTTCATTTTCCAAATTTCGTCACTTCTGTAACTTGGTTGTGAAAACATACTGAATTATGGGGATGATTAATGTATGTGCATTAATGTTAAACTGTAAGATATGTTGATATTCGTAACATTTACATACAAGTTAAATGTCACAGTTTTTATTATACAGTTCCGGGAGATAATTCATTTTATCGTCGTTAACTTAACATTAAATTATATAACCATAGAGCTGGGAAAATTTGTCAAAAAATCTATTTGCATTTTTTGTAAAATTAGTATCGTGTTAAATTAATCCTAATTGATTTAGAGCTCGTGCGAAAAACGAGAATGCTACTGACATCTTGTGGTACACAGATTAACTACACGCTAGAACGCGTACATCCTGCAATATCGATACTGAACTTTAATTGAACGACAAAATATATTAGTTTACTGTCCGTACACACGTAATCCTTTATTTTACATTATATTTTAGTTTATAGCTTAAGTAGAAATAATGAGAGAATTCGATTTTTGATTTATCCTACTATTTTAAGGGCGAATAATTCGCTTTATATCTACTAGGTGGCTGTGTTTCTCGCTGTCAAAAATTAGTTTCTTCGGTTATATTAGGGTGACCCGAGGCCCAATTGGGTACTCTGGTTTCCCTTCAAATAACGTATAAATCTTTCGCCTTTTACTAAAGATTTCCGTGGAGGGGAACAATTGATGAGTCTTATCATCAATTTTTGTCACACCCAACGCAAGGTTGGGTTTCCTTATAAGAACACAAACATAATTTCTCCTTTCCTCTTAACCCCTTGTACTGTGGTGTGTATATATAGAAGACAAAACTTGCTCTGTAAAAAGGCAATTTAGGGGGGGGGGGGGAGCACATAAATGTGTTTCTACACTCGAAAGCATTTCATAAAAATTATTGAGTGCTTCGCGAAAGAGAGAATAAACGTTTATTCCCTTTCAGCGAGAAGAGAGATAAGTTTAAAATAAACAATTTTAAGGTTTTTACATTCGTCAAATTTTCGTTGAAACGTTTACTTACTGAGAATCATATTTTTATTTTAAAATAAGTACTTTTTACCAAAGAGAAATTGTTTCACAAATAATTTAGGTTCTGTTGCGAGAAATAAGTAAAACTATCACCACCATGTGATCGATGATATAATTGTATAATAAATGATGATATAAATCATTGTGAGGTTTATGGCCGATATTCAGATCTTATATTTTAAGACCGTTTTAATTTCATCTTCAGATGCTGAAGATGAATTTGAGACTGCCTTGTATATAACCAGACTATGAATACCGGTTTAAGAACTTCTTCGATCATAGAACGAAATATATCACTTGTTGTTTTCGTCTCATATTCAATTTAAAAATAACCTGTCTTTATCTCTCGTAATAATGTATTTTAAAATTACCTCAATTATCTAATTCCTCGGTATTTAGTTGCATTATGTTGCGGAATACAATAGAGTTTTTCAGATACGGTAAACGCTAAAGTGCATTCCGGTATTATTGCTAATCTATAATAGTTTATATTACATATCTATAGTGTTGAAATCTTATATCTATAGTGTTTGAAGTGTTGACGGTGAATACCGAAAATATTTTAGCGTTCATCGTATCTGAAAAACGTTATTACACAACTCCCCTATAATAACACTGCACGCAAACTGATCTTACCGTATTAACCACATCACTGTTTTACCACACGACCGAATCCATCTATGTTTATGTTGAAAAGTGTACAAGTTGAATACAGCCGAGAATCGATCGAGTAACCCGGTCAGTAAAACAGTAGCTCTCTCCGTCCATGACTCCAAGTTGCTACAACGTTCACGAGGTTGCGCACCCTCTTTCCTTCCTGTTGTGGAGGTTTAGAAGGGATAGTCCGGGAAGAATCTAGGCATGTGCCCACTGAGTACACGGCACAGAGATTAAGAAAGACTCCATGTTAATTGAAAAATTAGCGTTTTTAATAAATGGGTAGGCTTTATAATATTTATAATTGCTTATGATCGTCCACGTAAGTCACTTATTGTACTACTTTCAAATTTCCCTATATAGTTATCTATCGTGGACGTAACAATGGATATACGAAGGAATAACACTTCCCAATTGTATTATTATATAGTTGCATGTACAAACAGTACAAAGTCAAATCACAGGAGTTTAGTATAAACAAAGACGTGATACAGTAGTGTTTCAGACAATATAAGTATTAAAAATGCCAATAAAACATAACTGTTGCAACCCATTAAATGACAATAATTAATAATAAAATTAAAACAACATAATTAATAATTAACAATAAAACAACATAAATGTGTATACAAAAATGTAGTTTTAATTACAAATAATTGGGACGAAAAATTTAAATATTTAATTGGGCAATATATTTGTAAATCTTGTAAGACGCAAGTTTACAGACAATCCAGCATTATAAATTTCCAGGTCTCAATAAATAATATAATTGAAACTTGCGATTCAGCAAAGCATAATAGATTTTGTAAAAGAATCTCAGTGCGAGTGTACCTAACGGCGTGTCCCAAGATGCTCCATTTCTCGAAGCTTTTTGAATAACAGCAGAGAATTCACCTTTAAAAAAGTGAATACGTTAGGTAAGAATTTTCCCTCTCTGTCTATATGTTTGTAAAATACGTATAATATTTATGTTTATTTATATGAATTAAATTAATATTTACTGCCGTACAGCGGCAAAGGACTAGCCGCGTGCAGCGACAAAAGACTAGCTCGCCGGGCGTGTGGTGGGGGGCGAGCTCGCATGCAAGCGAGATAGAGCATAGCCGCCACACACTGTGACCGTGGAACGTTGGAAACGATAAACCCGACGGACGGCTGCGCGAATTTCGCTCCTAACCCTCCTACTACTTGTCAATGAAAAATCAAACAAGATGAGAAGGAAATTTTCTTCCAGTATATAATAAAGACTCCCTCCCCCACCCCCTCCTTCGTGTTTGTATTATTATACGACCCGACTTACGTCAGGTACTACAAAAAATTGATGTACAGACTCATCAATTGTTCCCCTCCACGGAAATCTTTAGTAAAAGGCGAAAGATTTATGCGTGCTTTGAAGGGAAACCAGAGTGCTGGTGGTAGCTCAGATCTTCTCTTTTATACACTATTCGAACGAGTTTTACACTCGAGAAACTACCGGGCAACAGCCACCTAGCGGCGACAGTGACAAATACAAGACTTGGCGCGAATCACCGACCAGTTCTCTTCGTCGATACCGTTGTCCCAGGAATGATTACATCATCACATTGAGTATACGTTAACTTCTACACGATGTAGTTTCAGATTTCTCAAAAAATTATTATCGAACTTTTAATAACCCTTTCTTTTATTAATTTCTCTTTTATATGAGGAAAACAGTTGTTCTAATATTAATGTCGGAATGATTAACATTAATGTCAGAATTTACTCGATACTAATGTTAAAACGAACGAATCTATTGTTGGAACTATTTATTGTTACAAGGAGGACCCGCAATAAATGGTAATAAAGGTAACATGGTGTTACGACGGAGTTCCAATTTTCCGGTACTACGAATTTCCCACTCCTCCTGTCCCATTCCTGTGAATTACCGAATGTGCTGACTCCGTGCCGAAAGTCTCCGCTAAATTTCATTTCTCTTATTGTTCCTTTTGCAGTTCAATATGAAGATGACGTTACTAGTGTAATTCCTTTTACAGGTATTTTACAGGTATAAATATTTCTCGGCGCAGGTACAAGTACTTTTCGTTTTCGTCATTTATTCGCTGCGATATTCGCCAACATAATTAATTACACACGGTTGTCCCACGATGTGATGACAATCCGCGCAGCAAGTATCTGGTATAATCTAGATATTCGGTCATTTATTTCTCTCATTATTTAATAATTATTTAGCGTCCTCGGGTTGGCAAAAAGATAACACACGTGTGTAATTACAAGCTTTTTCATCAATATTCTCGCGATTTCCGAAATGATTTAATCACTTCGTTATTTAATCATTTCGTTATTACCTCTCTTATCACCCGAATACATATATCTCCGAGTGGAAGATAACGTGTGCACTGACTTGAAATCTTCAACGCATAATTCATTTTATTTCCAAAATTTACGATCGTGTATCATTGAAGATTTCAAAAGAAAAACACGCGTGCGTGCGCTATCTTCGACACGTTCGCTGTATATAACATATATGTTAACGAAGCACGCTCGATTACTGTGTCATGTGAACATTGGCAGTGAACGTATTGCTTTTCGTGCGAGAGTGTATCGTTATATTATAATACATGTAATGTGTAATGCTTATTGGATACAAATAATTCACGGGGTATGTATGTATCATTGTCATTGTTGATTATCTCTATGTACGAAAATACATAATTTAGCCAGATATAAAATATTTAAAAGGCATCTTCCATCGGGGGCGTAGCTCAGATGGTAGAGCGCTCGCTTAGCATGCGAGAGGTACCGGGATCGATACCCGGCGCCTCCACAGTGAATATATTTTTGTCTTTCGTATCTCAGAGCCATTAATCTCTTATATTCAATATATTTTTTTTATTTTGTAATATTATACGAATGACATGCATATTTACCTGTAAAAATTCAAAATATTTTTATATACTTTATCTTGCAATTACGATCCCCTATTGACAACCTTTCGTGAGAAAACTTCCTGATGTTAGATGCGACACTTTTCAGTATTTCATTAAAAATATAATACATGTTTAAAACGATTGTTTAGAGTTTCAAATAAAAATTACAAAAATATTGTAGTGTGTATGTATGGGGTTCATATACTCTTTAATAAAAAGAATACGCAACGCTGGCGCCGTGGCTTAGTTGGTTAAACAACATGTAGAATTACAACTAGAAAAGGCTAAAAGAACATTCTTAAGCCTAGGAAATCTATTCTACGCCAGAAACCTGAACAGGAGAGTAAAAATCACCTGCTACCAAACTCTAATTAGACCCATCATTACCTACGCATGTGAAATATGGTACAACTTGAACGCTGCTAATATGGAAACAATCAGAAAATTCGAAAGGAAATGCATCAGAGCATGCACGAACACATATAGATCAAAAGAATCAAACTACACAAAATACACAAACAACTTAACTCTTTATAACACAGCACAGATACACAGAATAGACTGCTTTACAATCCAGCTAATTAGAAGATACTTCAAAAGACTCTCCGAAATCAAAGAAAATAGCCTCATATATTCCATCCCATACATAAACGAAAATTATATTATAAACACGCTAAAAACGGGCTTCATACCGCCAGAAGCATTCATATACCTCGACGCGAACGGATACATAACAGATAAACACGGAATACCGATAATATACCACATTCCAAGACATAAAAAACACAAAAACATCATATATAACAAACACATAGACAGTAAGAAGCAAGAAACCATCCTAAAATACGACACAACGATACCTAATAGAGACAAATTACTTTCCAACGAAAAAAACACAAAACAATACTGGTGGCTCAAGAGAAATTAAACAATCACAGATACTTATCCGATTTACCTCTAAGAGGCCCAGNTGAAATGAAAGTCTCAGCGATACACTTCAATTATTCACAAGTTGTGTACACTTTTATTCACATTTTTTTTTTTTTTTGTATTACATTTCAATTTCAAATTGTGATTCAAATTATGATAATAATTCCGTAGTCATATTTTTGTACAGCATAAGTTAAGACTAGTTTAAGTTTTGTACAGTAGTAAGTTAAAAAAAAAAAAAAAAAAAAAAAAAAAAAAAAAAAAAAAAAAAAGGGTAAAAAAAAAAAAAAAAAAGTAAAGTATAAAGCTTCCTTCTTTGACGGCGACCAATTTGGGGGGAAAGGGCAGAAAACAAGATAGTACAAAGCTACAGCACAGGCGAACCTAGAACTAAGAAAAAACATGTTAATAGCAATTAAGGCTTAAGGCACATCACAACAACTTTTGTTTGCGAAACACTCTCTGAGTGGTCAAACGATACAGCGTTAGCAAGTAATTTAATACTTTAGTTTATTGAAGTATAATCCAATGTAATTAGAATTTAAGGTCGAAAAATAAACAACTTAAAACGCAAAAACGCTTAGTTGGTTAAAGCGCCTGTCTAGTAAACAGGAGATCGAGGGTTCGAATCCCTCCGGGGCCTCGCCTGCGCTACAAAGCGTGGTTTGTTTAATTTTTTTTTTTTATAGAATTGAAGTTTCAGTATAATTGTCGTATCATATTTATATATTATATTTGCACTTCAGAACCGAAAGAAGCGTAAGATAGCAAATATACAGCTGCTGCATATTGACATAATGAGGATGCTTATTAAATAATCGATAGGAAGATAAAGAAAGATCAACTACGTTAGACAACATGCTGATATGTGCCGTAAAGGAAGGACAGAAAGATTATTTTATTGAATTATCTTATTATTTTATTGATGTTTTATTTATTTGAGAAACATTATGTTATTATTTAATTGATTTTAACTGTGATGAAAGAGATTTCCATCATTATTTTATTACAAATCGTACGTATTATTACAAATCATATAATATAACGTAAACTAAAATAATGACCAGTAGTATAAAAAAGACTGATCATGATAATCGCTTTGTTCACCGTTGAACGTTTAACGTCGAGCTCTAAATCTTGCGTTATGTAAATTATCTCGTAATGCATCTATTCAACGCAGTTGAAATAGTTGTAATAAAATATTATCCTGATGTGCAATAGTAAACATTGAGCAATTCGTTTTGCTTTTTGCTCCATTAAAAAGTCTTGTACGTAATGCGATATATATCAATCTGACAGTTGTCTTTTATAAAATTTAGTACGAACAGATATCAGACAGAATTTGAAAACATATTATAAATTAAGAATATGTTATTTATAAATTAAGCGAATTAATATACGTTTTGTACAAGTAACAAAGTAATGTTGCAAGATAAACCTTTAGATCACGAATAAGCAAATATGCACAGCATTTTTACAGTTGCGTATTATGTTCTCTTTCATGGAAAACCATGTCTTGTATTCAATTCAATTCAATGAAATTATCACGAGATCACTCGTGCATGTCGCGGTTGGAGCTTTAAAAAAGTACGGCCGTGAACAAAGTGATTGTCATGGTCAATCTTTGACGAGAGAAGAATGAGAACTGTTTTAACGTTCACACAGTCTCCAGAAATGTTTCCTTGTATGTCTACAAGAAAAACTCAGGTTACTTCAGGCGTAACGTAAAAGTGATTCCATTGTTGTCCTATTCTCTCTTTATACTTCTTTTGGATGACTCATCAATCGCTAACCGTCTTTCTGTCCCATATGAACGCAATGCTTATTGTTTCGGATACCTTCGTATTAATTTTCTATTATTTTTTTCCCATACGCATCTTGAGATCATAAAAAAAATCCAAGTGCTGTAAATTATACAGTAAATTCTACCGGTACAGTAGAGAATGTTACATAAAAGTCCTAAAGATCGAATCCAGAAGTGGCGAGAAGATACATCCGTCTTTGCTACTTTCTATTTACACTATATCTTATTTCGAACATAGCTTTGCTACTTTCTATTTACACTATATCTTATTTCGAACATAGCTTTTCATTTCTTAAGAATTTGTCAAGCTACGAGCCTCTCTCGATAATGCGCGATGGCGAGGATCTTCGTCGACATCGATATCGGAGTGTGAGATGCGTAGAACGAAAATAAATTTGCATGATGTAAAACCGGACACATCGAACAGACAAGTTGTGGATATAAATAGTAGCAATAAAACAACAGTGTGTATTCAGAGATTAACGGCGTCCACGAGACGCGTACAAAACAAGCACTATGCTAGTACGTAAAATCGCCAAATTGAAAGTCCCGAAAGTAAGTTAAGGTGAAATCGGTTGAGTCAATAAAAAAAGTTGGGCTCGTCCGGGATTTGAACCCGGGACCTCTCGCACCCTAAGCGAGAATCATACCCCTAGACCAACGAGCCGTATTGAAGGTCGGTGACTTTCATAATGAAGACTTCTATAAAACTCTTAGAGACTAATCGTATCGCTAGTGGTATTACAACTAACGCTGATAGTTTAGAAATAAACTCGATTAATTTATATATAACGATCAATTAAAGTGCTCCAAATCTCGTAGTCTCTCTTATTTGTGTATATAGAACTATTATAAATGACGAACAGATATAATTTCAAGAATATTATCATTAATATTTATTTAAAGAAATGTTATGGCTTGTATGAGTGACAGGTGTCGTAAACACCTTAGAAATATAAAAACCGATTTTATAATTTAAAGATTATTTCATATTCAGAGATGATTAATTAACTTATTAATCATCTTTATGTTTGTCCATTAGGAAAGAGTAATAACAGTTTTTATTGAAAGGAGAAGAAGAACCACGTCACCACATAAAACGTCTCGCATTCCTTATTTGGTCCGCTTCATAGTTTCGCTACGTTATTATACTACTGTGCTATCGTATTAGATTAGATTTATTGATTTTCTTTGTCTCTATTATATTGCTATTGCGGTTGACTTCATCACCGCGAACATGTGAAGTATCAAGGATAAAAAAGTCTTCAAGTGGCTCGTTGGTCTAGGGGTATGATTCTCGCTTCGGGTGCGAGAGGTCCCGGGTTCAAATCCCGGACGAGCCCATAATCTTTATTTTTTGGACTTTCTCCTCTCATTTTCCGTTTGTAATTAACAATATCTAAAAGTTTATCTTGTACCGTGATCTTAAAAATGAGAAAAGGATTCACAGCAGATCGTGCAATTTTTATCTTTTCGCTCTTAATTTTTCACTTTTCTCTATTCTCTAATCGAACACAATTATTATTGAGTTAATTTAATAATTATTATTGAGTTTAACAAACAAAAATACACATAATTATTTTTAATGATTCATGGAGATTTCAGAGTAATTAAAATGAAATGAAATTAAAGTAAGTTTCGTCTATAATTTGACTGCATTTATAATTGCAGTTAAATAATTGAATATTTTATTTAAATATACATATCGCATCAGGTAAAAAGATCTGATATTTATGAATCCAAAATATTAAATTAAAACTTAACGCGACCGACATTTTTATTTAATGCCATCAGACATATAAAGCGGGGATATCCTATTGGAAGACTCCGACCTTTCAAAGATATATAAGGCGTGAAACTACGAACAATTCTTCACAGTAAAACGAGATCCCCTCTACTACACCGGAGCTACTCGTTTTCGAGAAGAATCATTAAGAAAAGCAAGGTATAGAAATATGTAAGAGTCAACTTGCTGCGATATTTCCGTTTGAAAATTTTTATAAGATCTTTCGCGTTTACGTGCATCTCATATACCTGAACTAACATTAAATTTAAATATATAATATTTATGTTTAAAAAATATTAAATATCGAAATTAAATATTTAATATTTGGATATAATTTCATTCATCTTTTATCGAAACTTTAACTCGACATTTTTTTACCGGTAACGCGTGTTTTTTTTAATTAACTCTTGTTAATTAATAATTTCTTAATAATAAATTATCACAATTTTCTTGATAATAAATTATCATTATTATTATCCTTAGATGAGTTTTTTAAAGAAATATTGAATATTTATTTAAGTATACTTATTTACAAAAAGTCACCAAAGAAAAGAATTTCTTTTAAATATCCGACTCTTGTTCTTAGAAAATTGCTTTTAGAAAGTGAGCTCTTAGAATGTTTAATATTTATATTAATATTATCGTGGTTTCCATAAATATTAAAGGAAAGGATACTAGTAGTAAAAATTAATGATATAGATTTGCGTTACTTTCTTTATGTTGTTGAAAATGATAGTTTCTGAAAAATATAAATAAATAACGAGAAAAACGTAAAGAAACAAAGAGGAAGAGGATAATATCGAGTGCATGGAACCTAAAATTAAAATACAATTGATCGCGCGAACACAAAATTTTCTTGCACATTAAGTATTTCATTTCCGATGGGATAGACCAAAACTGCGTCGCATGGCGGCAAATTCCTTCGCAATATTCAAGATCAGATCTTAGTTTTGACTCAGCCCGCAAATCAATAAATTCATCTTTTTTTCAAATGCAAAATACCTTTCCCGGGGCGAACTTGTCGAGAATCAACGCAATCTTGTCGACATTTTACTAGAAACGAAACGTGTTACAATGTGTACGGCAATCGCACATTATATAAAAGGGATTCCCGAAGCCTCGGAAAAAATTTAAAAGGAATTCTCTAGTTATAGATCTGAAAAATAAGATTTGTTTTTAAGAGACTATAACCCGATTGATTTGAAATTTTGTGGATGTATTTATTTATATTTCCTACAACAACTTGATTTTTTTCGAAGTTATACATTGTCTCTTGCCGAATCGCAGTCCATCGCAACATGCCGCCTCGAAAAGATTTGTTTGGACGGTTGGCAGGTTTCCCGTAGTTTTAAAAATGATAAGCTAAATTTTCAAAACAATTCTTAATTTGTTTAAATGCGGCTCTTGTATGAATGCAGGGATTTTGAAAGAAATAAAATTGAAAAAATGACAGCATGATAAAGAAAAAAGTTTCGATTTTCGTATACAATCTTGTACGTTTTTGATCGATAAAAGAAAGTCTGAAATATATCAAAGTTCTGTACATTTATATAATAGAGAGTAATGTTTTTTTTACATATAAAAGTTTGTCCAGCCATCGGTTCATTGGTTCCCGAGAAAAGTTGCCAATCAGCTTGTCAAATGTCGTTTCAAGAAAAGTTGTTTTGAAGTTTGCGGTACTGTTTGCGATACTGAGTATATAAGAAGCTTTCACAGTATTTATAGCTATTCTGTAATTTTAGGGTCATGAATTGTGCCTTCCTTTTTCTGATAAATCTGATATGAAGCTGTTTACTCGTTTTTTGGGCTACTTGGACTTTTTCAGAAGCTTGTAATTGTTTTTTCTCCGTTTTCCGTTTTCGTTTCACGATTGCTACTTGCGTGCCGCTAAAGTTAAATTCATGTAACTCCGACAACCCGAACTAAAAATGTAGTTCTACATAAAGGGGGTCCTGGAATCATTTTGTTTTACCATAAATTTATTATTATTATACTCGTTACTGGCTGTACAGAGTTAAAAATTCTTTTGCATAATTACAACATACATAACGTAAGCGAGAACGGTTGAAAGAAAAATTTGTGCCATATCCATGGTAATCACGAAAACGACAGGTCGACTCGTATACCACGTGTTAATTAGCAACAATTAAGCCACGTAACATTTCCTCACTATAAGAGTAATAACAACTAATCTCCAGTTAATCGCAAGAGACGGCTTCGCAAACGCTCGTGACGTTAGGAAAGAATGAGTTACTTCCGCGACCGAAGCGGACCAATATTTCGTGTGATTGCGGAGAAAGCAGGTGAAAGTTTTCTGTGTGACGGTATTTAACTTTATGCGATGGTATCCGACCGAAAACACTTGTCTCGTAGTCGTCTATCGGCTTACACGTCAAACCGCGTGGAAAATCTCGACGGCTGAATTTCGAGTCTCAAATTGTGCTCCTTGTGATGGCGATACGAGCGAGATACGAGTCATCGATCTGAACGAAAGACCGCTGCTGGGTGAACGACTCTTGTACAAAAGTAATGCTCTTAAAGTGATTCGCGAAAATTCTTCTTGTGCCCCGTGACACGTTTCGTGAAAATTGAGAGGTACGAGTCTGACGGCGCGGATTGTGAATGTACTTGAAGCTTTCCATCATCTATCGCACCCGGAAATTATTACCGATATATTAATTATTATTTACCTGTAATTCTCTTTCTATTTTCCAAAAATGAGGTTCCTTACTTTCTGAAAACAGTAGCTGATTGTCCTGATTATTTTTTGATTGACCGTTGCATAGAATAAAGAAATTTCTTAATGCTCATATAATAATTAGATAGCACAATACAGATTTTATGATGAAGGAGAGAGATATAATATGATTATTAATTTAATGTTGTAATTTTTATAAAGAAATAAAACTACAAATATTTCACATTTTTTTTACGACAAAATATCGATCACGTAACTTGCCTCCAGAGGGCAAAAAGTATAAAGTGAAAAGTGAAATGTTTTCAAATTAGTAAATTTATACTTTTCACGAACTCAGACTAGTGGAGAAGGTTCATGATCAACACTTAAGGGATCATAAGTTTTCCCCTCTAACGGGAAAAATAAAAAAATGCATGATAAATATAAATTTTTTATTTGGAAACATTTCATTTTTTACGTTTTCGCCATAGAGGAAAAGTTACAGTAATCGATACTCAAATCACGGAAAGCTATGAATCATTAGAATCATTGTCGATAAAAAATGTAATGTCGAAACGGTGTTTAAATGTTCAAGGTCTCAGAACTGTTCTGCATAAATGAGCATAAAATTTTAAATCAAGGTGATCATCCCGACAGAGATCGTAAAATTTAATTTTTATCGTTTGCGCGGTATTTCATAACGTGCAGTTATACAAGTTGTACACAGGATAGACTCACAGTGCTTATAAACTTACACGGTCGCATGGTCGATCTTTTTCTCCAACTGAGATAACGAAGCAACAATTCCGTTCGGCTCGCCATCTCTATATCAACGTGTCGGGAGTCTCACGTTAAGTCGATTTTTCTGTTCTCATTTCTCGGCTACAGCGACTGTGATTCTGTAATTAGATAAACATGGACACGTCAGAATTCGTGGAGTTCGCCAAGACGACCATCGACTTCGTCGCTGATTATAACAGGAATTTGAGAGACCGAGACGTACTTCCCAGTGTGGAGCCGGGCTACCTGAGCAAACTGTTGCCGGAAGAGGCGCCGCATAAAGCGGAGAAGTGGCAAGAAGTGCTGAAAGATGTGGAGCAATACATCATGCCGGGAGTAAGACTTCGTCTTGTGTCCAGAAAATTTCTTCGCAGAAAAGAAAAGCGCCGAATTCAAGCAAATAACTACTCCAATACTTCTCAGTGAATTTTTTTTTACTTAAATTAGATAAATTTTACTTGAATCAAATCAATATTATTTTGGATCGGAAGTAAAAAATTTGCCAAGGAGTATTTGAATAATTGTTTCGTTGAATCTAGCGCTTTCTTTTCGTGTCCTTATCAAGAAAAAGAATCAGTATTTTGAAGTAGCATCTGCATTAGTTATAAATAGTATAAATAGTATGAGTCACTGATAAAAATTGATCAGTAGCTAATCAAAATTAATCAGTAACTGGTTATATATTTCGATATATTGTTTCTTTTCTTAGGATAAGGTAAAGTCGGCTCCACATAATGGCAAATATAGGCAATGTGGCAAATATAGACGAACATTGACAATTATATTGACTATTTATGTTTCATATATATAATATTACGTGTGCGTTATATTATGATGTGTGTTGTATTCGCCCGACATATGTGATCAATATAATTGCCAACGTTCGCTTACGTTTGTCATATTGTGGAGCCAGCTTAACACGATCAATGCGTTCTTTGACGTATTGCATATCCCCTCGAGAATCTCACTTTTCCACTGTTTACCAATATTGACGACAACTGCAGATGACGCATTGGAACTCGCCGCATTTTCACGCGTATTACCCGACCGGCAATTCTTATCCCGCGTTGGTGGGTGAGATTGTGAGCAACGCGTTCAGTTGCATCGGTTTCTCGTGGATAACGTCCCCCGCCTGCACCGAACTCGAGATGGTCACCTGCAATTGGCTCGGAAAAATGTTAGGTCTGCCCAGCGAGTTCCTGAATTGCAGCGGTGGATTAGGTGGCGGGGTTATGCAGGTAATTATCATTGCTTAATTGTCGGCAAATCAGATCGCGCCATGGGATCCATGTAAACCGGAAAAAAACGTTCGTTTCAATTGATCAAACAGTGAACGAACCAAACGGGTTTTAGTTGAAGGAAATAGAATTTCTGGTCCTTATGGCCCAAATTCGATTGTAACAACCAGAATTCTCTTTTTCCTTCACGTTTGGTTGGGGGAAACCGAATTTCGTTCACTGCCTTGTAAATTTAACTGATCTGTTTTCACGTATAATGTAATTTTATCCTTTGATCGATTGACGTACTATTTTATTAAAAAAAAAAAAAAAGAATAAAAAATCAACGGGCTCGTCCGGGATTTGAACCCGGGACCTCTCGCACCCTAAGCGAGAATCATACCCCTAGACCAACGAGCCGTTGCATCTCTCAATCGATAAACAATAAATTAAGTGTAATCAGCGTTCTCATTAAATTTTATTATACGATTCGTTCAATTTCCTTAAATGCACGTTCGCAATATTTCGGCAATTGGATGTAAAAAAGATTACGTGTCGTGAGTGACGGGCATCAGTCTCGACGCAGACGAATTGTATAATGATGCGTGATAACGACGTGTGCGAATTTCGTAAACTTTTTAGTCATTTCATCTTGAATCTACCATTACCAGGGGTCCGCCAGTGAGTCTACCTTCTTGTGTCTACTGGCTGCAAAAGAATACACGACGCGTCAGCTAAAAAATCTTGATCCGGAGATGGACGAGGTTCTTATTAAATCTAAGCTGGTCGCATACACTTCCGGTTAGTATCGTCTTATTAGTTCTAGTCTTATAAATGATCCCCCCAGTCTACCGACGGCACATCCTCACGAACTCGTCCCGGCCGCAAAATTTTCAGATCAATCGAATTCGTCGGTGGAGAAGGCAGGAATGCTCGGATCGGTGCCAATGAGACTCTTACCAGTGGACGATAAGTGCTCTTTGCGCGGAGAAACTTTGAAGAAAGCGTTCGAGGAGGATTTGGAGAAAGGCCTCATTCCGTTTTATGTCGTCTCGACTTTAGGAACAACCAGTACATGCGCCTTCGACAATCTCGACGAAATAGGACCTATCTGCAAGCAGTACAACGTATGGCTGCATATAGACGCCGCTTACGCAGGTTTGTGCAAACATGTTTCAATTTACGTACTTTAACTTACCGTGTCCGATCTGCCTCTCCTTTCTTATTATATAGCGTACACGGTCGATATGTTACATCTCCATACGCGCGATCATTTCCCACGTCACGAATCGTCATTAAAATATCATTGTTAAAAGGGGAACAATTTCGTACTATAAATGGCGCAAAATTATATGATAACAGTTAACTATTATTATTATTAAGAGTAATATAACTTTTATATTACTTAATATAATAATTAATAATAGTTTAATAATAATGAGAATTATATAATAATAATAATTGACAAACGTTAAATCATTATTATTACGTGTTCTTGTATTCGTCATAAATATCGTAACAAAGTTCGTTGATTCCACTGATTCAGGTGCGGCGTTCGTCTGTCCCGAATACCGTCACTTGATGTCCGGAGTTGAGTACGCGGATTCCTTCAACATAAATGCGCACAAGTGGTTGCTGGTGAATTTTGACACTTCGGTATTGTGGTGCGTACGTCGATTTGCTTATGAGATAAAAATAATTTAACCACGACTGTCGTTATTTTCTCGAACTCGAGATATAGTGGGAACGCTTAGGTTTAAACAAGTTTTAAACACATTAAAAATAAATCAATCAATTTGCTTTTTGCGATAAGAGACATTTAATAATTATTATTGCAAAACATTTAACTATACGACAGCATCTCTGACATTAATAATGAAATGTGTGCGTGTATGTGTTGCATATTTCTTTATAAAGAATACAACATCAAAAAAGAAAAAAACAAAGTAGTACTCACAGTCGTCGGATCATTTTCATTCCTCGCAGGGTGAAGGATTCCAAACGACTCGTGCAGGCGTTCAATGTTAAGAGGATATATCTTCCTCAAGAGCAGGAAGGACACGTGCCTGACTATAGAGTAAGATCTCAATACTCCTTGATATTTCTTTTCTCGAGAAACTTCATTCATTTGTACAGTGTAATTTAAATGTATTTAATTTCTATGATTCTCCGCGATACAGCACTGGCAGATTCCTCTGGGTCGACGCTTCCGTTCGTTAAAACTATGGTTCGTCTTGCGCATATACGGCGTGGAGGGACTTCAGCAGTACATTAGACACAGCATCAAGTTAGCACGTCTCTTCGAGAAATACGTCAGGTCGGACGCCAGATTTGAAATAACGACCGAGGCTATCATGGGTCTTGTCTGTTTCCGAATAAAGGTACATTTTTGCGTATAAACATCGGTATGTCAGTTCCTCGAGGCCGGTCGTAATTAACGAATGAATCATATCACGTCATTTTTCTCCGAACGTTTTATCCGACTCGAATCGTTCAGATTGCTCTCGACAATTGCGCAACAAGGAGATTACTCTTCCCCAGGGCGATGACAGTTTGACCAAGGAGCTCTTAGATCGTCTACTGGCCAGAAAGCGAATCTATCTCATCGCCGGCTCTTATCAGAATAGGATTTTCGTCCGGTTCGTCGTGTGCAGTCGGTACTGTCAGGAAGAAGATATCACGTTCGCGTGGGACGAGATAACCAGCCAAACAGCGGAGATCTTACAAGAGAAACTCCATGTCGTGAAATCGTCGGACGAAATCGCGACGAGAATAAAGATCTTGAATCTGGCAACGAAGGACATTTCGCAAAAAATATCATGATTAACCAGTACAATTCATAAATCGAATCTTATATCATCTCCGATTTTTCTATTATACATATGCTTTGTATTTTGTATACCATCATATACACAATTCTATCCTTCGTAGATTCTGACAGCGATATACAGGTAGTACTGTTGTATATCTTTGCTGTTGTAGAGCTTTACTGATTTGTGTTGTGAACGGTGATGATAGTATTACAAATAGCATATAAATAGTGCGGTAAAAATTTTATTGTAACAAATTTTAGCTATAAAAAAATGCTACAAAAATAACCAATTATGGAAGGCAAGGTCTCAAAGACAAATTTTATGACACTACTTATCTATTTATCTTTGAAAACAAAAAATAAGAGAAAAAACACCACAGTAATTTTTAGAGAGCAAGAATAAATTATTTTAATAAGTATATAGAGAATTATAATAAATAAATAAATATATATATATATATATATATATATATATATATATGTCTTTAGTTTTCTAGAAATTAGGCCAAAAAGTCTATATTATATTTTTCTGCAAAAGGGCCTACAAAGAATACGAATAGCTTATCTTTTAATTTACGACACTTGAAAATTAATGATGTTTTTCTTATTTATGGTTCGTCACGCTCGCAAATTCACTGACTTTCGGTTACCCACATACCAACAAGTATTACAACCTGTTTTTTTCCGCTGCACCATTGATACCATACGGTGGTATTCATTTTTAAGAAACATGTTTTTACACTGGTTTCTTATAACGGACCTTTCCAAAACGTNGTTCTCGTATTTATTCCGTACTTCGATTCTTCGTTCCACATTTTAGCTCACTGTTTTTATGAACGACCTTTCAATTATCCCGCTCGGATTCGATCGGAGAATAACAACAAGACGACAGCAGACTATCAAAACGGCCAGAGTTTTTTGTTTACGATTAACATGCCTTCCCCGTAGCAATTTACTTTCGTACATTTAAATATGTGAAAAATTAAATATCACTTCTTTCATGATAAATTCACCAGTTTCGACAATTGACACCAAAAAGGAGATGCTCTTTCGGAGATCCAAGGTGCCGTTTTGGAGGTTGCAACGATTTCTCATCAAGTACGGACGTCAGCAATCTGTTAAGTGTCAAAGTCACACGTGTTTTCCTTTAATAATTTGTACACTCCGCGCGCCATTAATTTATATCGCTAATTGTACGAGCTTCGCGCTTCAACAAAAGTGCCTGTGACGTTATGAAATTAAAACCGCGAGATTCACTTTGAGGTTCGTAAGTGACGGGCTGCGACTGATTCGATCGAGCGAACTTACAAGAGTCTCGCGTCGCAGATTATTCTCGTCGGACAAAAGAGGAGGACGAAGTAAAGAGAACACCTCGGAATGCAAGAAATTGTCGAGACTCGAGACCTTTCAACAAGATCCCTGCATAATAGATCCGTGCAAGCCGGAACCAGCGGTTGTCATCATCGGCGCTGGCATGGCCGGATTATCGGCGGCGCATCGGTTGGCTCAGTGCGGCTTTCAAAAATTTACGGTCCTAGAGGCGACGGATAGGTACTGTAACAAAAACTCATTACGTGTACCGTAATCTCTTTAACGATATGTCGCTACTGCAACATAAAATACCGTTACCACAGACTGTATTTACGCAACAAGCTAAAACCTGTTCACCTTAATCTGCATTCACATAAATAACAAAACCGATACCGCAATTTTCGCTGCTGTAACTGTTGGTACGATTTGACGTTTAACAATTAGGTGATAACTGTAATATACGACACGTAACACTAGTAGCTACAATATCGAGAATTATCAAAACCTGTTTCACACTTGATTTCATCTTGCAAATGTAGATTATAGTATCTGTAATGGGTGTTACTACACGAAAAGAAAATTAGCAATTCTTAAGTCAAAAATAGATATTCTCATACAATAAGAATATCATAATCTTCCTACGAGACTTTTAGTCTTGATTCGATTGAATTTACGTTGATGCAAGTATTATAAGTATATATTATTGATATCGATATCGATATAAATAATTATCTTATTAATATGCAGCGAAAATAAATACATTTATTTTGTAGATATTTCTTCTCCTCGTGTAAAAAACGAATAACTTGCACGACTTGAGGTATCGTTGTAATCGTAGAAAGCGAGCGACTCCTTTCGAATTTTAGGCCGGGTGGTCGAATCCACTCGTGCTGGATGAGCGACGTGGTGGCGGAGATGGGAGCCACGTGGATTGAGGGTGGCTGCGTAGCGAACCCGGTGTTCACGTTGGCGGCGCAGGAAGGCCTGCTGAAGTCGCCGCTGTCCCGCCGACCGGATCCTAGTCGCGAGCTCTTCTGCACCAGCGATGGCAGGGCTATCGATTTGCCGGTGAGCATCACGGCGTACCACACCTTTCGGCGGATCGAGCAGCAAGCGGCGGCCCTCTTCGCCCTTGGTGGCAGCCGCGTGCACGGTACGTTGCTGAATTTTATGGGCATCAGAATCCAGCAGGAACTGCACAACTTCCCGGAGGAGCAACGGTACAGTTGTCCAGGTCGATCCTGCGAGCGATCTGTCGGCAGCGATGCAAAGGTCACCGCCGAAGATGAAAGTCGACGGAGTTTCTTATCGGTTACGCAACAATCTGAGTTCCCTGATTGAAATATTAAGTATCATAGAATTTACCGAATTCAACGGAAAACTGGAATTTTTCTGAAATATTGATGGAATAATAATGAAACGGTGCTGATTGAAAGAAAATTTCAAATTCACTTCGGTAAAATTTTATCATATTTTCGGTAAAATATTTCCATCAGGATTTTCTTTGCCGTAGCTGTTTACTCCGTTTCTTATCTTTTTATCGTGTACTTTTACATGTTATTTCCTTTCTTCTGTATCAGTAGCGGGAAATCTTTTTTTCATTTTCTCTTCTGTTTTCTTTATAATATACTTTCAGCATAATTCTTTATTTATTACTGCTATGTAATATTCGATTTAGTATCTTTGCATTGTAAAGGATTGTCAATTACATCAGAGTGAAATAATAAACTGTAAATTTTTAATTCTTAATTCTCTATCTTCTCCTCAAGTTTACGCTTTTGTCTTCCACCAGTGACCGATGACGAACTCGAAAGCTCATTACAGCCAGAGGCGAGTGTGACTATTACATCGCTGTGCAATCAGTCGTGGTAACACGACGACGTCCTTGACGATCGGAATCTCCTACGGAGAGACAATAAGGACAGTTCTGCGATTTTGCAGATACGATGCCGCAAGGGTGATGTATGGTCTGACGAATTGCGTCAGGTGCCAATGCGGAGATGATCTCTCGCTCGTCTCGGCCGATCAATTTGGCAGTTATATCGAAATCCCCGGCGGCGACATTAGGGTGCCGTTAGGCTACGTAGGGGTGTTGGCGCCTTTGCTTCGGAATCTGCCTAATTCTTGCATCAAGTTCGTAAGATAAGAGACGCGAGGGAAGCGATTAAATTAATCTCTCGCACACAAAGAAAAATATTACTGTACTACGAAGAAAAAAAAATTACTTAGTTTTTTTTCTTTTAAAAATAATGGCAATTTTGAAGAAAAAATAAATTTTTTTAAATAATAGAATGAATATATATTTGAAATTTGTCACTTACATCACGATTTTTCATATCTCTTAATTACATGATCTTCTAGAAGTGAATGATTATAAAACGCTTAATTAAAGTTCTTTTAGCTTATTTTAGTAACTGCAGACATAGAAGCGCGAAGAGTTAAACAAACTGACCGAGCACTCAGCAGTGAGATGACCATCGTTGCATTTTCAGGTACTGCAAACCGATCGAGTGCATCCGATGGGGCACAGCGAGCAATGCGAGTCCTCGAGCTGTCGTCAAATGCTGCGACGGCGATGAACTGCCCGCTGATTACGTCATCGTCACGGTCTCGCTCGGCGTCTTAAAGCGACAGCACGAGAAATTATTCTGTCCCAATTTACCCGCAGAGAAGGTCGAGGCGACCAACAAACTTGGCTACGGACACGTCGGCAAGATCTTCCTCGAATACACCAGGCCTTTCTGGGTTTGGCGGGAAGGTGGCATCAAGCTGGCTTGGTCGCCGGAAGAGTTGTCGGATAGAAATGATTGGGTGAAAGGTTGTCGTTTTTTCTTCGTCGATTATCCGAAAGCAACTCGTATTCTTCATTCTCAGCTTAGCAAATTACTCGATTTAATTTGACTTAATAATTCAATTGACTCAGGAAGCTTATAGTTTTAAAATTTTAGAAAAAAACATGCTCATTATAATTTCTGATACGACATACAGAAAAAAAAGGTTAAAGTCAATAAGATAGATATTCAATAAGATAGATATCTATCATATTCTCAAATATAAGCAAAAATATTATGATATTTTCGGAAGATTTTTAGTCTTGAATCGAGTGCAAGTAATAATACTTGCATCAATACAAAATCAATGAAATCAAAACTAAAACTCTTCTAGGAAGATTATAATATTCTCGCTTATACGTAAGAACATCTATCGTTGATTTGAGACTAATTTTTTCCGCCGAGTACGAACTAACCGGACGATTCGTATTCGATCGGTCAGGTGTGACGAATGTGGAGGAGTTGCCGAATTCTCAACACGTGCTGTGCGCCTGGGTGTGCGGACACGAGGCGTTGGACATGGAGTTATGTTCCGACGAGTTAGTGGTGGAGTCGATAACACGGCTCCTTCGTCAATTCACCGGTGATCCCACGCTGCCTTACCCAGCTAACATTTTAAGGAGCAAGTGGTGCACGGATCAATACTTTGCCGGGGCTTACAGCTACATGGCGATGGGCAGCACCGTTGACCACCAATGCAACCTGGCTGCTCCTTTACCAGGTATCTCCGAATTTCTTCACGTTCTTCCTCAACGTCCTTCGGTTGCTCGAACGGAATGAAAAGGACACGTAAGAGTACGTTTGTGCTCTCGTAAAAGGATAAATCTCTCCTGAGCCTCCTCACCAAACCGTTACTGAGTAATATTAGATTGAAGTAAAGAAAATCTATTTTGTGGCAAATTCAATAATATTTAGAAATTTTATATTTAATTTTTAATATTTAGAAATGTATTATCAAATAACAGTTTGTAAAAACATTTATAAAGTTTTATATCAAAATATTTATAAAATCCACTTAAAATCAATGTTTCAAAAGATTGTTTTGATGTTTCTTGCTTATCACGTTGTTTAATCGAAACAGACAACTTTAATATTCACACTTCATCCATAATCCTGAATATAATTATTATCTAAACGCGGCTCTCGCTAAGAAATTTCTTCAGCATGCGTAATTCGACGTGCGTAAATCGAAATGTGCGTTTTCCAGAATCCTGCGATTCTCCCATACTCTTGTTCGCGGGTGAGGCTACTATACCAGGACATTATAGCACGGTGCACGGCGCAAGGCTCAGCGGTATCCGCGAGGCCGAGAGAATCATTCAATTGACGAAACGACACGGCTGTCCGCCGAAGAAAGTATGCTCCAAGTCGTAATTTGATGCCGATTATAAATGGAAACTTGTGTGCGAAGATAAAAATGTTAAGTCACGTGCAGTAATAATGTCGAACATATAGTGATATCTTGTGTGAAATTTATATATTGTATTATATAAAAATAATTTCCAGAGATTATATATATTTTCGGGTATATAAAGTTTATTAATTTTTCGCACGCGCGATGCTACAAGAATATAAATCGAGATCCGTAAAATGCCAAGATTTTCTATTAGATTCGTTAAGTTGAATCGCGTTTCCTTCGTCGATTTTCAGCTTTAATCGCTCACCATGAACAGATCAATAACTTCCGTTAAGAAATTAATAGAAAGATATTACAATCTTGATTCTTTGATAAAGACAGTGGCGACTAATAGCGGAGAATTCGGAAATAATAATGTCACTTAGCTGAGATTCAAACTACCCACTTAGCCGAGACTCAAACCTGTTAGGTATTACAGGTTTCCTGATGATACTGCTAGATGGTGTTAGGTAAACTGTTGACCAACCAAGTTGAAGATCGATCTTTGTTCACGCGACCAAGTTCAGAAAAGGAGAATCATATTTTTGGTATTACAAGAAATATGAAAAAAATAAATAAAAATCATAGTCGAGGAACAAAATGAAAATCAAAACCTCAATTGATGTCAAAAAAATATTACTAAAATTTAATTTAGCGATATAATTCGTATATAATAACTTTATTTAATTTGACATTAAGTAAACGATAGTTTTCCACTAAACTCATAATTTTCTTTTTTATCGTTTTTTACAAGAAAAAGAAATTATTATTGTATAAATTACATATCAAATTGTATAATATTGACATTTTATTTTGTACATAAAAGTGGAACCGCCGAGAGGAGGGCGCAAGAGGTACCGATTTTATTGCATTATCATAATTTATTTCATATAAACATTTGATACAGTTTCTTTAAAATTTTATTTGTAGAACTTATCTTTAGCAATAGTGTTAATAGTAGCTAGATCCTATAGGATATAATATATCAGAGAAAAATGGATGGAGTGATCAAGATTCAAAATTCGGTTTGGCATGGTACTGGTTAATCGACTTCGATACATTTAGAGATATATGAAATAAAATCGATTGCAAATAAGAACACGGAACATAGCTTCCATCGTATCGTAGTAGTGAGACGGTAAAAGGATTAGTTTTAGCGATTGTAAGAAGGCATCTGCAAAAATTGTCGCGCGTCCTTTCGATTCGCGGTGGTAGCTCAGCGATGATTCGTCGGCGAGTATACGATTTGTAGCTTCTCCATTTGAGAGATCGTGTGTGTTCCTTACTCAAGCAGACCTCCGTTTACCCGTTCGAGTGCCGAAGCAAATTGGATGCGCAATTGGTTTGCGCGTTTGGTTTCGTTAACACGTTCATTGCCAATCACGCGATATCGCGTGATGCGAGTTCTCACCAAACGGCCGATCACGCGTTATCGCGTAATAGATATTTAGAGTACATAAATCCTATGTACATAATAATAAAAGCATATAAATAATATATTAAATTATTTTGAGCACAATAAAAACTAAATTAAAAAATTAAAAAAATTTAGCCACCACACGAAATTCCAATTTTCAGTTTGGCAATGAACGTGTTAAAAAAAAAAAATATACAATTCAACGATAATTCTCGGCATTCCGGGAAAAAAATGTTCTCTCTCAGAGATTTTTTCGCGAAAACGATTTCAGATTCTTTTTCTTTTGGCCGCGCTCAAGTACACTCGACGGCAGATCGATTATTCGGAGCGTTCCATCGTTGAGGCATTTTCATTGTTGTCAAAGCGTCCCAACAAACATGATGACGTATTTTGTACGTCAAGCGACGCACTGAAGACGTAATGACGTCACGGACGTCATTATTACGTCTTCTTGTTTGCTAGAACGCTCTCTCTCTCTCTTTCTCTTCCTCTCTACGAGTCTCGCGAAATTACAGCTCGCTGTCGAATGAGTTACGTTCCGCTCCTTATCTTAGAGTAACATTATCGTTGCAAGATAGAAAAGGACAAAACTATAATCTCGAACGAGGAGTTCGCATTCGGTACTCGCGTGAACCTAGAGCTAGAATTTTCCCTCTCTCTCTCTCTCTGCTTCTCCTCCTTCTTCTCCTCCTTCTAGTCTCGCGTGAAATGCATGTGTGATGTTCAACAAAGAAGCGAACTCCTCCGAGCTTCCCTGGTGAGGAGATCACTCGATTTCGAAATGACGCGGGCTTTCCACGACGTGTACGGGGGTTTACGATAACGACCGTGTCCTATGTAAGATTCAAGCTCGCAGTTCGTAGTTCCGCGAGGCGACAAATAATCGCTGGAAAATAAGGTACGTGTTTTTTCTCCTCTCGTCCGCGTTTTCTTCTTCTCCTTTTCTTCTTATTTCGGTCCGCACGGCTTGCTCCTGTAGCTCCTTGAAAATCTGTACCGACACTATGACCTTAACGACTATGCACGTTATCATATAATAAGATACCTTACTTCAAATATACAGTGAATATACATCTATGCTTAGATCGTCAAAATATCCTCGCGATCGCAACTCAACGTACGAAGTAGAGACCGCTGTCGACGTCGCGAGTACGTCTAGTATATATACCGGGAGGCACATAACCGGGAAAAAGAGTATACCGTATCATATATCCTGCTTCCTTAACAATTACATTTACACGAGCAAGGGAGAACTTATGTAGCGGTGATCGCGATAAAGATTGTCGGTTAAATCAGCTTCACGGCGAGAATATTATCACAATTTAAGCATATCGTTACTAACTCGCATCTTTTTTTTTTTATGTATGGACTAGACTCGATTACTTATAGTAATAATAGTAGCTTCTTATCGTGTAAGGATATTGCAGAGAAACGAAGGTATTCGCAAGCCATAACAGTAAGTCAGAATTATAGATGTACAAGATTTCGGGCTCGAAACGGGCTACTATCGGCGTATCCTACATTTTCGCGTCGTTGTTCTGCTCGACGCATTTCTATCTTCTTCTTCTTCTTCTTCTCTCAATCGAACGTCTAGGCATGTTCGCAACATTGTACGCTGAAGATTTCTGTCAATTCGAAGGAGCCGGAGGGATCAATTTCTGTATACTCAGTCCGCGCGTCGGCGGGCCGCACGAAGAAGACATCGGGAAGACTTTTGCGCGCTGAACTTAAATTAAAATTGACGATCGAGAAGAGAGCGGTTGTTTCATCCCGGCGAAACCGTTAAACATGTGATCTAATTCACGAGGTCGCTACTCAGTGAGCTTCTTCAGCTTGACATTTATCAATTACGTAATTATGTTTGAAGAAATATCTCGGGAGGGGGTGGGGGAGGAGATAAGTACAGGAACACGCTTGACAGTAACACGTTTCGACGCCGTATTGAGTTGCGTCTTCTTGTTGCAAAGTCAATCAAAGTAGAGTGAGATGTTTGGATAATCGAGGACCGGGATGCAAACGCACCAGACAAGTTCGAATCTCTCCGATATTGCGGAAGAAAGCCGACGGGGGGACCGATCGCGCGAACGTCTCGACAATTTCATCGGATGTTGTTCGCTTTACCTCACCGTATTCGACGTATCTTCGTTCTTAAGCCACTGCTTTCTTCTGAATTATAGCCCCAGTGTGTTGAACGATGGATAAAAATACCGAATGCTACGTATGACGTGTCCGTTCGGAGAGACTTTCGGCTCGCTTGTCTAAATTTTGCATCCAAACGTATCTCGACTACGCTAAAAATATAGACACATATCTTGCGTTACGTATGAACATACAAAAAGTATATGACGCGTTATTGAGAATGAAGCGCGTAGGAGAAACGGAGTTCACTTATTATCCTTATAACGGGGGCGTTATTTCTGTACAACGCGCCTGATACGATCTTACGTATTATAGTTAATAAATAATGATCGATGATTCGAGAAGTGTATATGGAAGAGAATATCTAAATATATGTCGCTTTCTCTCTCTCTCTCTCTCTTTCTTTCTCTCTTTCGCTCGCTCTCTTTCTCTCTCTTTCTTTCTCTTTTATTTTAACTTTACCTTTATACCACTTCGTGATATGTGATTGCGGATATGCGAAGTTGCTCTTTTAGAAGCGCGTGGAGACAAGACAGCTCTTTCTCTCAACGTCTATCTTAAAATAACTCTCTCTCTCTCTCTCTCTCTCTCTCTCTCTCTCTCTCTCTCTCTCTTTCCTCCTTTCTTTTATTTCTTTGTGCTCGTACGAAGTATCTTCGTTTGCAGATTTTCTCCCTGCCCTCGTCGAATGTGCTTTTTGATACGAGAATTCTTGCGGATCTCGTCGACTTTGCAAGTGAGAATGCACCTAAAATTATTGGAAGGCCCACCTAGCGTCGCTAAACACGCGCGAATTACACGTACACATGTATAAATAATGTATAAATTAATTAAGTACAAAAATTACAAACTTATTAACAAAATATTGGCAAGACTGGGAGGTTCAGCCGAATGTACGGGCTACAAGTATTCGCTTTTCGCCTTCTCACCGCGATCATTCATCTAATGAGATTCTCATGACGCTCGAAAGAGGACTGGAGAAGTAACTTGAGATGCTCAAAACACTTTGTACCGATTCCCGCTCCAAACGCCGATAAGTCTCGGGAGCGTATTGGCTCGCAAATTTATTATTTACCACGAAGTCACGCGTTCGATTCTCAGAGTGTAAGCGGGAATCTCACCTTTTTCCGAATCTTCGCCACATGACAACCCGTTAGTTAAATTACGAATCGTTCTTTGAAAAAAAATATATGCCAGGAAGCCAGGAACCGCGCGCGTGAATTTATATTGAAAACTTTGCGGAGAGTCTCGATCCGGTAAAAAAAAATCGTGTAAAGAGTGGAGAGTAGTTTTATCGCGAAAGGAAGAGAACTTATCTTACACTTGCGCCTTGCGTCCCGGCGACAGGAATAGCTTAGACCGCTTAACAACCGCGTGTAACTCGGAGGGATCGTTTATTACACGCGTGATTTTTCGTCTTCTCGTTTAAACTGCATCTGCTCGCTCATCAAGTAGTGACAATCACTTCGAGACACTCTTCAAACGCTTTTCGCGCCTTTTTGCGCGTCTTGATAGAAAAAAAGAATGTGTCGTCCTCGCAGGATTCGATCTTTCGGAGCGCTTCCCCGATTTTCGTCTGAAAAGAGGATCACCCTCGCGTGGTGCATGTTTAGCAATTCGTATCTCTCTACACATCGCTCACGCGCGTCCATCTTCACAATTCCACAACGACGAGTTTTCTCTCTCTCTCTCTCTCTCTCTCTCTCTCTCTCTCTCTCTCTCTCTCTCTCCCTCTGTCTTTCTCTTATCGCCGTTCTCTACGCTCAATAAATATTTTACGATCGTGTACGCCTTCCGAAGAATGTTGTGTTTAAATTACCTAACACATATCACAGAATTCATATTCTCCTTTAGAAAAAGAAACGAAAAGGGAATTACACAGACGTGCGAATCGCACGGGAGATACAAAAGCTTTGCGCACGGGGATAGAATTATACAAACACATGGACACGTAGTTTGATACAAACTAAAGTCGCGTATGTTGCGCTTCATCAAAGTCCGATCTCGAGAAGACGAATTTTGTGCTCTCGGATGTGAAAACCGTTCGCCAGTGTTTGGTTCGAAGGAATGTCGTTCGTTAATACCGCTCCTGCTCCGGTGTCCGGACAGTGATCACCGTGCAGCGTCACTCTTTTCCAGTACATCACAATAAATAATCGAAAAGAATCCACACGTTTATTAAACTATATTAAACATTAAACTATACCAAATTGCGGGAACAACAATGCGTTATAGAACAACGGATGTTCACGATATTTCATTCTGCTTTGAAGCGCTTGAGCTTCGTTCCTGTACTCCCAAATTATCTTTCTTATTAAATCTACAATTTTCATAATAAAGATTATTAAGATTATGAAAGTAATAAAGATTGTCCCACATTTTGATACGGTGAAATAATACGCGTGCAAATGTTGTATTCTCTGATTGTAAGAACATGATTAATACGAATAACCGAATAACGAAAACTGTTTGATTCTGCTGAAAGAGTGATATCCAGTTTTTGATATGAAGAACTTACGTAAAATCAATTGGACTGTGCTCACCTTCCTTTCCTTGGAGCACTTATTGCCATTCATCGAGCAATCGCTGCATCCTACAGTGGCGAACGAATAAAATCGCAAGATTTTATTGCTTCGTGATCACTGTCCTTCACGCACACATGCGCACACACACACACACCCACACGCGCGCACGCACATACATGCACACATACAAGCTCCGCGATCAGTGTACATGCTGACTCAAACTGTGAATCCTGAAGAACATCCACTTAACACACGTATCGGTACGGATAAATTAATGCAATGAAAGTTACGTAATAGTAGATTGGTTATTAGCTGCGTAGTGTGAGTATGTTACAGTACTATACGAATACTCTTACTTCTTTTTAACCGACATTATCTGTATGGTACAGTGACGCGTCTTGGGATCCGCTTCGGTGAAGACATCCTCTGGGAGACATCTGCAAGTGGACACACAGACAATTTGAATATATCCACATACGCGAGTTGAAACAACTGGAAACGTTAAGAGATCACCTTTACAAGCGTCGATTTTACCTAGAAAAATATCTAAAGGACCATCTACAATAGCCGTAAAGTATGCGTTAAAACGTAAGCGGTAAGCTAATCTCAACCAACCACAGTCGATTATTCTTGGACTGTAAGAATCCAATTGGCCAATTAGCTTACGCGTTGCTGCATACTTTACGCCTATTGCAGATGGACTTAAAGTATTCCCAAAAAGAATCAAACAAAAACGCGTATAAAACTCGAAGGTATCTTTATTGAAAGTAAAGAAAAATATCTATCTTATCTATTTAAATCTTAACACGTTCGCGCTACCAGCCTGATTTCTTATTACTTTCCGTTCACCGTGCGGGTCGTTCGAACGTTATCGAGGCTAACAATTTTATTACCACATATACATTATAACATTTATAAGACTGCAGAAATCATGCGAAACTACAACTGAACTAGAACTTCACTCGCGCACTGTGATCCCCTACTCGTTTCCAGAGCAACGTGAACTTTTCTCTCGGCGAGATCGTACCTTCTTCACTGATATAGAGCGACGCCGAGGTGGCGAAGGGACTATTGGTTGAGCAGGGTGTTAGTCACCTCAGAGATGGACAACAGAGGACTCCCGGCGTCCGGTTTGGAATCTGCGGGACAGTTGGGCCCATTCCCGCCGCTGCTGCCGCCGCCGCTGCCGCCGCCGCCGCTGATGATCCCACTACGTGATGATGGTGGTGGTGGTGCGGAGGGTGGTACAAGACGTTGCTGTTGCTGGTGCTGTTGTCCGCCCCGGTGCCCATGCCCATGCCTGTTCCCACCCCCGCCGTCCCCGTTCCCGCAGCCGACGGTGGCGTGCTGCAACCAAATGGACGGTCTCCCCGTTATCTTCACGTGTGCTAAATTAAGCTCCTCTTAAGCCGGATAGTAATCACGCGGCTAGAACTCTGTTCTCTAATGTCGCGTCGAGGAAGCCAGCGCTTCCTCGATCGCTCGATTTGTACGTCTTTATTTATTTGCTGAGCGTGCTACTCTCAGAAAGATGAGACTAGATGTATCGTCATAACCAGTCGCGACAACCAAATCCGTTTTCCAGCAAAAAACATTGTATCATATTAACATTGTGCATATTTCGAGCATTTCGAAACGTTTTGAAGATACATTTTAGCATTAAATTATACATACGCTCATCGTTCTTCTTAAACTTGGACGTATTATCATATGAGTATGTGTACACTTAAACGTTCGGTTCGTTATTTAACTGTAATGATTCTTGTAAACAGTGACAGTGAGCTTTGTAAATAATCGTTGACAAAGTTATGTGTAAAATGACGTAGGAAATAAATAATTGAACTTTTAATTCGTCATGCACTTGCTTTCGATACGACGTGCCGAGTGGACGAGTACGTTTGACGGTATACGCGAAACTTAACAGTTTCGTACATGTTTATAAAAGAAGCGTGTACACATTTTTTTACGCATTATCAAGTGTGTTGATAAACTGCATCCAATTGGCACTCGTCGTCTGCTAATAAGATGACCCAAATTTTCTAATTCGACAACTCCGTAACGGAAACTCTCGCGTTTCCGTGAAGTACGCAATCACGTTTATTTCAATCTGTACGATTGATTTTGCCTTTCAATGGAGAGACGCCTGTGTATGTACAATGAGACTCCTATCATCAACCATTACTGTCACGAACGATCAATCTGTGCACAAACAACATTCAGTATGCAGTAAACAACATTGATTATACGTGCTGCCATTCGAATATAAGGTACTTGGGAAGAACAACCCACTAAAAGTGAATTTTACGTAATTTTACGCACGATTCTCTAACAGATTGTTTCGATTGATAAATATCAGGTGAAACTTTCAATGTTCGCGAGTGACAGTTCGATTCAACATGGCAGCCATTCGTACACACCTCCGGCATCTCGCATTCACCCTAAATTAAGGTGACCAACCGTCCGAAGTCGTTTAAAAAATTCTCGTACTTTGCCTTAAAGGCGTTAAAAATTAACAATTTTAAGCCGTCTGTTCTCATGTAGCATTACCAAAATCCCTGACAATTCTCATTGTTAAGAAATGAAAGAGCGAAGCAACCCCTCCGATTCAACATGAAAAGAGGCACAATTTCAATGATTAGAATTTCACGAGAAAGCCGAGGATGAGTGAAGACGCGAAACGAGATCTCTCGAAAGGCTGATAGCTCTGGGGGTTGGCCACCTTACCCCGAACGCCGATGGAAAATTATAATAAAATCTGTGAGGCAGCAGTGACACTCACTGGGGCGTGTGCCTTGGTGGTGCGGGGTGGTGATGGTGGTAGGGATAGTACTGGTAGTGATGGTGGTGTTGCACTCCTTGCCATACCTCGGAGCCCGCTTCCCCGTGGCCATGGCTCGGATGAGGATGCGTGTATCCGATGGTGCCGGTGGCGGCGGCCGCCGCGGCCGCTTGGTACTGCGACGTGGTCACCGGGTATTGCTGGTGCTGCGGATGGTGATGCTGCTGAGACGGGGGCTGCTGAGTTTTGTTGTTCCTCGGCGGACTCGGCGCGGTCACTTGTTGATCCGTAGGGGAGGTCTGCCGCCACTTGCAGTCCCCGTTCATAGAGTTCATCTCCGCCAACGACTTGAGCGGATCACCGGTGGCGTTGGTCGAATGCGTGGACGAGTGGGTCGAGTGCGGCGTCGGCGGGCTATAGCTGCCGTTGTTCCTGGGCGGCGTGCGGGACGGCGGCGCGCCCCACATCAGCACGGTCTGCCGCGGCGTCTCGTTGCTGCCGTAGACTTCGGGTTTCACGTCCTCCATCTTCGGCGTCAAGACGCCGTTGGCCGCGCCGGTCACCGGCGAGCTACCCGCCGAGTTGCTGGACGACGCGCCACCCTCCAGCGAGTGCCTGCTCCCGGCGCGCACGACGTTGATGTCGGCCGTCGCTGGGTGCATCGTGGACGCGCTCGCCACTGGGCTGGCGGCGTAGGGCGAGCTGCTGACGCTGCCGGGGTGTCTCGTCTCCACGTAGCTGTATTTCGGCGACTCGCCGCTGCCGAGCTGCTGGCAGTAAAGCTTCTCCTCGGTCTTGCTTGTCAGCTGATGGGTCTCGTACGTGGGCAGCGAGACGTCGATGAAGCCGTTGTACGCGGTGCCGGTGTGGTACTCCGGGTAGTACGAGCCCAGCGGCCTGTATTGGAACAGGTTCTCCGTCGCGGCTGTGAGGTACCTGTATAGGGAAAGCGAATACATTTGCGTAACATTTGCAATGCGTACTTTTCTTCGTGTTGCTAAATTAGCAAATATAAGCTGTCGATCTCTTTAGCGAAGATCTTGCAAATCTTTTTCTTTTGTGGTTCGTTATCGTTAGTTTAGTATTGTAGTTCGCTTCGTATTATTAGTAATTTTGTAGTTACATCGGACGATAATAATAGGATACTAGAGATATCAATAAGTATCAATATATTGAACTCAACGTTGCTTCTCTATTAATATCGAGAACTCTATGGTACTGAATAAGGCGTATCTCTTCGTATCGAGAACTCTTCGGATCATCTCTCGGGCCGACCTACCTGTTGTCTAACGCGGTGGCAGGATAGAGAGTCTGATGGTAGTTGCCCGTGTGACCGATGTAAGTCGTCAAGGAGGGGTCGGTGCTAGCTGCGACCGCTGTGGGCGCGTACGGCGTCGGGTACATGGTGTTCAGATTGCTATAGGCAGCTGCGACCGCGGCCGCCGCGCTGGTGTCCGCGGCGAGGTAGTCGACGGACGCCACCGTCGGCGTGACGGGCGGCGAGACCGACGACTGAGCGGAGAGCTTGGTGCGTTTGCTGCGGCAGGTCGACAGGAAGTCACGTAGCTGCGTTTTGTACCTCCTGTTCACCCTCTGAGGCGCCGGCTGCGCTGGTAACGTCGGCGTCATCACCGACCCCGTCAGACTGTCGCTGTCCGAGAAGTAACTGTTGGTCAGTCCGGCGTCCAGATAGCTCACCTTGAAGTCCATCGTGCGCTTGCCGAGCAGATCTCTGCCCTCCTCCTCCCTGAAACGTGAAAACTCGTCAATCGCACCGCCCGCTCCGTCAGGCTCGTCGACGTGCAGACGTTAACTGGAGACTTGCATGAGAGGTCGATGAGTACTCAGCACGAAGTCTGGTTTCGAGTTCTTGTAGACCAATCTGGAACTGGTCTGCAGCCACTGCCAGCCGCCGTCCTTCGTTTGAAATCTGTAGGCTATCATTCCCGACGCACCGGTCTTCAATACTGAAACGCGAAGGGGGAGAAAATTAGTCGGCGCACCCCCGACCTGTCGTTGGATCAACATTGCCGCGAAGGAGAATTTATTAAGGGAGGAAGTGGTGTTATATAATCTTTGTATGTATTATGGTCTCTCTTTAACATGTCCATTATTAGGTGGCGAATTTTACTGATCAATTCCAGCGATTGTAGAATTATTTATTTAGCAGCTGATATAACGCATTCTTTACTTTTGAACATTTCGAAACGTTTCCAAGGTACATTTTAAGTATTTAATTATATATGCTTCCTCATTTTTCGATTAATGAGGGGCCAGAATATTATCTTTCTCTTCGTTATTTAACGAGGTAAATAAGGTGATGAAATCAACTTGGTGCAAATCAAAGATACGCAGGATCCACTTACGTTCTTGATGCGCGCTGGCGACGTAGGCCAGGTCGTCGTAATGGACTAGATCGTAGCCACCCAGATTCGTCAGTTCCGCGTCGGAATATCCCAAAAGCATCTTCCCTCTCTGGTCCATTGTCACGAGCGCAAGATCCAATTTGTGCTTGCTCTTGAACATCACTTCCTTCTGCGGCACCTCCAATAGCGAAGGAGGACCGAACGGTGTGCACAGGGCGAATAAAGCCAACGGTGGCTCCTCTGTCTTCCGATTCTGACCATGAAGCACTTTAACTCGACCCCTGATGTCAAGGCGCTGCGAGAAGATATCCCGTAAATTGCGACGAATGTCGTCGAAAGCACGACGTCGAGTGTAACTTAAATATCGCGTGTAGTCATATGCTTGTAATTTGGATCAACCAAGATAGAAATGCATGATGTTTTATCATGCCAAATGTGATGTGATATTGTAACTTCAACTTAATACCCTTTCAAAAATCATTACGTGATTAATATCACACAAGACCGGAATGTTCGCAAAAGATGTGTGCAAATTCTTGACGCTATTAGATGTTTTTCCTGACATCATGATATGAACGATATGTGAGCAGCATATACGCAAGCATCTGTATCTGTTACAACACGAATGAGACACCTAGCGACAGATATCTTAAATATTACGATCTATTATCTTATTAGATTCTATATTATATCTATTATATTGTTTGTATTACGTTTATTATTATGATATATATTATATTTTATATTATGTTTTGTTATATTATATATGTATTACTATATTATTGTCAGTTTTTATCACGGTCAGTATTACTTTAATATATAATAATTATTATATTTGACATTTCTCGCAGTTCTTCGTCAACTCGCACGATGAAGAAGGATGCAGTCGAGGAAGAGCACAGCGCTCTCGACGGGACACAGTCCCACGTGGATCCGTCTCGGCGAAGAAAAAGCGGAGAAAAATTAGCGCTTGGTAGCTAGGTCGGCGGCTATACGCCGGTCGCGAGGGATGCCGCTGAGAGGGCGGAGAAGGTGGCGGTGAGCCTGTTGCGCCGTAAACTCTTTTACGATTACAGTTTCATTTTCATAAACGTCAAAGCGGCGCCGTTTTTGCCGAACTCAGCCGAGCGCGGCTCCGTACGTGCAGCCTGGAACACCTCAGCCCGTAGAGCAGGACGCCTCTCTTTCTCATTCGCTCCTTCTCTTTCTCTCCCGTTCTCTCCTTCTCGTCTCTCGCGGGATAATACCGTTGTCTCTGTTCAGCGCGTTCGACATCGTATACCTGGTGCGCACCCGCGCGCGGTGTGTTTGCCGTAAGATAATTAGTGTTTTGCCGCGGCTTCTCTCGCACTCTCCCTCTCTCCCCCTTAGGTCGACGGGGAGAGAGCCTGGTTTTGTGTTTGGTCCTTGATTTATACCTTTTCTTGGACGCCGTCGAGACAACGGTACCAACGATGGACAGCTCGGCGGCCGTCCGGACGAATTATCGTTTCAATCTCCGCCGTGCTGTCACGGTTCATTGGCTGGGCCTATGATTATACACGTCCAGCGTTTGCGCGGGGAATGTCGGCCCCGCGGCCTAGATTTAAGGCCGTTGACGTAAGTCGGCTATTCGAAATCCCCCGTCGGAATTGTGTTCCTGTTCAGAAAATTCGTAAAGCTCGCGGTACGCTCAGTCGCGCCGGAAATAACGCGATTATGGAATAACCGTCGCGGGCGGAACGTTCTCTCACTCTCCGGATGTGTCAAGCGGACAGAGTTTTATATTTAACTTAACGAGGTAACTCGCGTCAAGAGTTCAGTGAAAGTTCTTATTGGTCGATGAACTTTCGTTTAAGATAGCGTCGTCCGCTCGTTCTGTCTTTGGGAAATCAAGAAAATCTGCAATCGCGAGTATATAGTAAATAGGAAGAGCTGAGGATTATTATTTAAATAAAAGAATTTTGAATATAAGTAAATATGTTATTAGTAGAAAAAATATTCTTTATTTTTTAGATATTTCCTCCCCCTGTGTGCTGCGTTCAAATAGTAAATAGGATACCAAATGAAATTGAAGCAATCTCAAACGTTTCGATTTCTTCATTTTTGGACCCTCTTAATAATTAATCTCTCTCTATGACAATGATGAAAAATTCGTTAATCATAAAGTCGACATTTCGCGGACAACTACTCGAAACTGTCGCTTTGCTTCGCTAACGGATCGAGAGGGTAAGTAGGAAATGTCCAGGCCAGGATCGAAGGAGGAGGTGAACGAAGAGGTTGGACGTGAAAAAAAGCAATTACGCGAGAGCGGAGGAAACAGTGGCGGCGTAGTGAAGCGGAGAAGTTCGCTCCTTCTCTTTATGACAGTGAAATTATTAATTACTGTTTTGTATGCCACCCGGCGCATCGCTTTTGTAACCGTGAAGGAACGTCGTGCGCTCTCTTCTGCCGGCTAGCTCGCCGCAATTCTTGCCGGACAGTCGGCATGCCATTTATTGTAATTACTTGGCGCATTTGCCTTTGCAAAGATTTCGAGATCATTTACGTGCTTTCGCGCAGCCGAACCAAGTACTGAGATCGGATCGACTCCGAGCACGGGGGGAACGCCTATTGGTTCCACAATGCGAGTGCAATGATTTCGGATAAGTAAACCATAATTATAAAACGATAAAAGATCCGGGTAAAAAATCTATAATAGATTATCATAGATATCGCACGTTGATGTATACATAGGGAAAAGTATTAATTATACTACGAAGAAAAGCAATTAATCGGTTTACTTTTCTTCCTTTAAGCAATGATTATCTTGAACGAAGAATATTTTCTTCATAATAGTATTAAAACAATAAACAGATCATATAAGATAATAATATAAAAATGTCATGAAGGTAGCACAGGCCTAAGGCCTAATGTAAGAAGGAAGAAGAATGAAATACTTGAAACAAGTAATATTTACTTGAATGCAATATTTATTTTTCCGTGTGTAATATTTATATTTCGAAATGTTGATTTGAATTCTCCACTTAAGAATTCGACTTTAGAAATGAACATTGGAAATCTTCCAATTAAAATTAAGAACATGATCGTTTTGAAATCTCTAGGATAAAAAAGTTCACGCCATCCGTGAAAAATTGTACGAATTAATCGCGCGGTGTAAAGACGTAGAAAGTGTGCACACAAGTCGGCAAGCGAAACGAATGACATGCGACATGAAGAAGCATATGTTACATACCAGAAAACCGGATGTATTGTCCAGAAGACAGCGGAAGCGAACCGTGAAGCTGCGTTCGAGCAGATGACTGTGTTGGGGCGAGAGTGCATCGTGCAACGGCAGGCTCGCGCTTTCGGCGGGAAGGAACGAATTCCACATTAATTGTCGCTGCAGTTCCTCCCGGTCCTCGCTGTGCACCAATTCGTAGACACTCTGATGGACGATGTCAGACTGAAAGAAAAAAGAAATGACAAAATTCCACAATGTTGCTCTCCGATCAAAAAGAAGAAGAAATTGGCGAAAAGTTGCTCTTCTAAAATTCGAGTGAAATATATTTCAGCGGCAGCGGCAGTAACAGCACGGAACGTTTTACACGGTGAAAGATTTGGTCTCACAAACGGCCTACTCAAATCTTCGTATCACTTTAACAAGGTGAATATGTTAAAAAGGAAGATGTTAACAAGGCAAATATATTAATTTAATATATATTTTTTGTACTTTTTAACATACTCCCCATGTTAAAATAACACAAACATTTTAGCGGATTGTTTTTAACACAAAATGTTTTAGTGTGTGCGTGCGTGTGTGTGTATGTGGGTGTGCATATTGTTATCGAATCGTAGGAATGTTACCGCCGCGCACACAAGACATTTCTATAAAATTGAACAGCCGATATATCATGATGATTTATCGCTGACATCGAGAAAAATACCTGAGATTCGCTTATTCACGACACGCGCAATACAGATTTTATTGCGGCCCCCCACATAATTATCGTTCGTTTATTCGCAGTTTAGATGCCAGCCATAAAACGAGTTAATAATAGTGCTCGCGTTCTTTGCGTCGCGAGCACCTGACATTCGCGTTTATCCAATCTAAGAATTCGTGCATACATTCTGTCGTGTGTCACGAACGTGCGCGAGCCGGGCCGTTATTTACGATTAACTCTTCGACCACCGACCGTTTTCTCTTCGCGTCAGCCATGTCGCGATCTCGTTCACGTTAATTTTGCTATCGAGAGACAACAGCCTGCGTATTAAGATTGCCGTAGGATTAGAGTCTCCTAAATTCCTAAATTTAAAATAGGCCAAATGTGATGAAACTTACATGAATTCGCGAAACTCGCTTAAACACGTGAGTTTAATTAATCGATAAGACACCGCGATATTTTACCCTTCTGCAATAATTAATGAAGAAATATTAAAATTATTATACATTTAAAATAGATATATAAATTGAAAAATGACAGATATGACCATCAAAGATGTGAAATCTGTCCTTACTATTATTATAGCACGAAATGCAATATACAGATAAAAAGAAACAAACATTATTAAGGTAATTATTAAAATAATTATGTCGTTATAAAAAATATTTATTATTACTCGATTCGTTATTAATATTCATGTGTGCCTGAAAAAATAAACTTAAGGCGTACATAAGACTAGCAATTCTTAGCGTTGGAGAGTCGAAGAGCAGAGTGGCGCAGTGGAAGCGTGCTGGGCCCATAACCCAGAGGTCCGTGGATCGAAACCACGCTCTGCTAAAATTTTTTTTCGTAATTTTTATAAGCATCAACTTAGATCGCACATCGTATCGCTATAATAAAGAAAATTGATAAGAACCTTTTGTTATGCAATAACTTTTATATAATATTCAAGTGCGCGATATTTTCAAATACACACAGATATGTTGATTGTACCTGTAAAAACAATATTTAAAGCATGCAATATTTTTAGCGCTGTTTCGTGTGATAAGTATTACACGATATGTGTGAAGGTCAAAACTTGAAATTAGCAATTTCGCGAAATAACCAGGCTCTTCGCACTTTGATCGATACTGCTGGCCACACCACAAAGTTTCAATGAGAGAAGTAGTCATTTCGCGTTCTGGCCAGCCCCATCGTAAACTGACTGCAAGTGCGTAACCAGAATCACCACATCTCGAAGAATGTTATACCAAGCAGCATATATTTAGTGTAATTCCAAACACCATAACAAATGGTACAAATAATTAAATATTGTGCAAGACTGTAACATATATATTTTGTACTTTTTAACATACTCCCCATGTTAAAATAACAAACATTTCAGCGGATTGTTTTTAACACAAAATGTTTTAGTATGTGTGTGCGTGTATATATATGTGTATGTGAATATATATATTGTTATCGAATCGTCGGAACGTTACCACCGCGGAATATATAAAAAAAATATATATATATTTTTTTTTCCAATATATATAACATATATATCGAATGTATATCGTAATGTGATATGTGTAGATTCGCTCAAGAATTACCTACTGACAACGATATATTTAAGTTACCGAAGGACTTAAATATCTCTCACAGAAAAAATAAGTTTATATTAAATTTATGAATTTTGTAGATTTGATCACTACCCTTACCCTTTACCGACTTTAAAGTCCTCGCCCTTCAACAGCAGAGTGGCGCAGTGGAAGCGTGCTGGGCCCATAACCCAGAGGTCCGTGGATCGAAACCACGCTCTGCTAGCAACGACGGGGTNTGAGGTGGTTTTTTTTTATAATCTATTTCACTAGACTACATCACGGCACGTAGGGGGTAAACTGCATGAATTTCCCTGGCTCTCATCAGCAGAGTGGCGCAGTGGAAGCGTGCTGGGCCCATAACCCAGAGGTCCGTGGATCGAAACCACGCTCTGCTAGCAACGACGGGGTTGTTTTTTTTTATCTATTTTACTAGACTACGTCACGGCACGTAGGGAGTTAACTGCATGAACTTCCTCGACCTTCAACAGCAGAGTGGCGCAGTGGAAGCGTGCTGGGCCCATAACCCAGAGGTCCGTGGATCGAAACCACGCTCTGCTAAAATCTCTTTTTTTTTTTAATCTTTCCATGATATTCAACCCTTCTTTTTTTTAAGTACTCTTAGGAAAACGTGATTATTGATCTTTGCAAGCACAAGTAAGTTACTATTTATCGCTCTGTGCACTGTAAATTGTATTTTTCCACGTAAGATCCGATTCTGCGTATCAAGGTAAAAATATCAAGAATTTACGTGAATCAACCTGAGTGTCAAAAGAGATGAGAGAAGTTATTAATTCAACGAATTGCTTCAACAAAGCTACGAGCTTGCGGGTTGCCGGATCGAGAAGCTTTTCACTTCGACTTCAACTGGATAATTTTATTATTGGAATAAAGGAGCATTTTGTCGATAAATTATCAACATGATTTTTAATTGACAAAATTTTTACACTAAATTTATGAAAAAAAAAAAATATATATATACTTCGGTAACATAGCTAAAGCGTTTCAAAGCAGAATATCGTATCAAATCGCTGAAATATCGTACAACTTTCAAGTATCGAGTATCAAGATGTCAGGATGGTATCGCCAGACTCCCCTTCCGCGTCTAAGCGCGCTCCGCGCGACGACGATCAATGCCGCGGAATTACATAACAATCTCAAGCGGAAAAACATGAGAAACGGCGAGCGGGCGCAACGATCGATGCTCTCTCGCTTGTCTCCGTCGTCTTCGTCGTCGCCGTTACCGGACGTACGAGCTCTCGCTCGTAACCAACGGCAGCGGCCGAGAGCGGAGAGTGCGACTAACATGGAAGTCGTGAGATCGCGACGCCGCTGATATACACCTAAGCACGAACGTAAGTACGTATGTACGTACGGGCGAGCGTTGTACGTCGAGATACAACGAGCTCGCTCGTTCGCGAGCTGGAAACGTAGCTCGGTAGCTCGCTCGGAAGTCACCTCGTATCGTTTTCTACCCGCGTGATTTATTATATTATTCGCGCCGGGCGCGGAGCGCGCCCGAGCTGACAGCCATGACCAGGTAATGGCCAGGTAGAAAGAGAGAGAAAGAAAAAGAGGCAGAGAGAAACAAAGAGAAAGAGAGAGAGAATCAATTCGATCTGTTCGAGAGACCGCGTTGAACCCGAGTCAGGTTCGGCCGACTACGAGGAGGGAAAGGGTGGCGGATGCGTGAGCACGATTATCGGATTAAAAGTCACGCGCGTTACACCTATGCGCTCCTAGCTCGCGACCTGGCAAAGATCGCCTTGGTCCTGTTATGCGCGGTCTGCCGATGAGAAGTACAAGCTACCTCGAGCACCCTTCCCGCGTCTAGATGCATCTCCGAGTGCCTACGTCTGCACGTGGCTATTTCCTGCGGCGAGTACTGTTTTGCATATGCGTATCTATATCCAAATGCGTGTTCCGGAGCACCACGTTTTAACGTGCATTTGCAATATTTGAAGATCTTGATTTCGGGTAAATTCCAGGTATATCAGAATAACTTTTTGGACAAGACACCCGACGAGTTGAAATTTCGACGCTACTCTGAAACTCTTAAGAGTAGTTCGCGTCTATTTCGACGGCTCATAGATTGATAAAAACCTACTTTGACATAAAAATAAACGCAACAGTTAATCAGGCAAATAAAAACTTTTGTGTTAGAAACGATCCATTGAAATTTTGTGTTATTTTAATATGAGGGATATATTAAAAAATGAACAAATATGTGTTAAAAGGTACAAATATATAGTGTTAACACATTCATCTTGTCAACATGACAAAATGAAGGTGTTAATTTTACAATATATTTGTGTGCTTTTTAACATATTTTCCGTGTTAAAGTAACAGAAAATTTCAATGGACCGTTTTTAACGCAAAATTGTTTACTGTGAGAAATGTATTACTTAAATTTCGATATATTAGATACCAGGTGAAAATGCTTTACGGCCGTAATGAGAGAGAGAAAGAAAGAGAGCGCAATGTTAGTTGAAGGTACTCGTATCGTTCCTGATGCTCTCCTCTCCGCGCGACGGGAGCTAAATTCAGCGACAGGAGCGCTCGCGCGGCGTAGAAAATTGTATTCCTCTCTCTCGTGCGCGAACTCATCGCTCTCGACGGAGGACTAGTCTGGGATTAATTATGCGCGATAAAGTGCGTCGGGACACGTGTAGGTACATGTGCCGTACGCGGTGCCGGTGTCGCCGGCGCGACGTCACGACCGATCAGATATTTTCTGAAATAATGCCACTCTCCGTCCGCGCGTTGCACGTTTCTAATTCAACTCCGCGACCTCTTCCCGTTTCTCCCGTGTATTTGCTTTTCGAGAAAGAACTCACGATTCACAGGCCGATTAATAACGTTCCGCACGTACCACTTTCGCCCGGACGCGGCGATTGAGAGATCGTCACGATCAAGTGTGTCGGACATGCGTAATTCGCTCCGACGAGGCGAGCGAAATCATATTTACATTAACGTCACGTCTCGTACTGTCTGTAATTTTATGAAATTCATTAACGACCCCGTACACACAAACACACAGGCAGGCACGCATACGTAGAGAGATTCACTCGGGACACGAACAACGTCGTCTCCGAGGGGCGCGCGTATATCTCTTGCTCATAATTGCGCGACGATACGCACGTCTAGGAGCATTCGATATGGGCGCAATTTCATCGTGGGACGTTTCCCGGCGCGTAACGCCGCTCGTAAAACACCGGATCTCAATAAATATGAGGCGGTCGGGGGAGAGGGGGGGGGGTTCCGACGAAACCCGCAGGTAAGCGGAGAAAGAGAGGAAGAGAGAAAGGGAAAGAGAAAGAAAGAAGGAGAGAGAAAGATTGAAATCCCGGTTCTCGCCGTGGGATCCAATGAATTCGAACGCGTCCCGTTTCCCTTCCTCCTCTTCTGCTTCGTTTTCTTCACCCCCGCTGCGCGATCGCGAGAGCCGCTCTAATTTTAATTAAGGGTTACACACGATTTCCGTGGTAATCGCGAGCGCGCGAGCCGGACTCTGCCTCCTCAGCTGGACACACGGCGGACGTGTAATTGCTCGACCGTAGTCCTCCTGCACCCCCTTCCCTCACCTTGCCGGCACGGTGGGCGAGTATATATCAGGACAACGACGAGAATAAACCCACTTGTAATTCTCATTGATGCACGAGCCGCTCGATTACTTGCGCGCTCCGTTAAAGCGGTTTGTTTATCCGACGGATTGAGCGGAAGGGTGCGCGCAGGGAGATTCCGCTTCGCGTTTACTCTCGAGTCGGCGGGAGGATCCGCGCGTGCGACGCGTCACGCGAGCTTGATATGACCAATTTCACGAATCTGACGTTTGCATCGAGCGTACCTTCCCCCTCCGCGTGTGTTTATCACGTGCTATATAAATATATTGCAATCCGAACTGGCGGACGATCCGTTGTTTATTGCGCTATTGTTCATTGATCGGCCGTTATTACGGGGCCGCCAGTCGGCGGCGGAAGAACCGAGAGAGCGCGCGCGCGTGGTCGGTTTTCTAGGATACGTTGTGTTTTGCATAACGTGTCGAGGTCAGGCGGTGTATTTTTAACCCCCCCTCCCCAACTGCACGGCGCGTGTGTGCATCGTCGGGGCGCTCCGCCGCGGCCGTTACGTTCGATCTAACGATACACCACGAGCTGCAAACACACACGCTTCGCACGGTGCTTCGAACTTCGCAATTTCGTCCTATAATTCATCGTAGGAACAAGGCGACTCCGTTGCCAGGACACAGACACGCGCGCGCGACCGTTCGCACGGCCGTCAGCGACGTTTCGTTTCTCCTCCCGACGGGGATTCGGAATAAATAAAGCGCGCGAAAGAGCCTCGGATCGATAGACGGCGGCGAGCCGAAGTGTAAATTGCCCTTAACGCCGGGCGCGGGACTTATAAACGGCCCGCAATTACGTCCTGCGTCGTAATAATTTGTCGTCACGTACCTACACATAACAGGCCACCAATCTGGCCGGCTCTCGCTTAAGTGACCTAATCGCAAATTATATTTTAATCGCCGCCCGATAGTCGCGGCCGCAGCGCGCGCGGCGGTCGCGACTCGGCCCGACTTCACGAGGATATAATTGCACGCTCACATGCTTCTCGGGCGCGAATTGCAGTCGGACAACTGGCCGGGGTGTCAACCATGCTCTCTCGGACGACGAACGTCGGTTGCGGAGAGGCGCCGGGAAACCCCGCGATTCGTATCGTAGGAATAATCAATGTAATTCGCCGCGCCGTTAACGCCGTCCGCGGTCTTCGTGGAAGGCCCGCGCGTTTCGGCGAATCCTATCCGCCAATCCCGTTAGAGATACATATTAAACACCGCGTCTGACGTTATCAAAACTAGTGTGCTTTGCTCCACTTTTGCGAGGCGGTTTACGGCCGCTGGACGGGCGTAATTTACGCGCGCGCGCGCCAGCGAGCGAGCGGGCGTTAATGTGATTGCGCGCGGACGCACGAGCGAGCGTTCCTGCGGCATCGAAGAGACGTGTGCTAATTGTCGGGATGGATCGTGCGCTTTTCGAGTGTGACGAATGGGTTCTAGCGTTCGATATGTACTCCTGCGCGAAATTTCGGCATCGCACGGAGAGAAAGGCTCGATCGAATCAACGCGACACTGAAACGAATCGTTTTGATTGAAAGAAACGGAATTTCCGATAAAGATTCTTACAAGAGCCGGATTTGGTTTATAACAATCGGAAATCCAGTTTCCTCCGACCAAAATGAGCTTGTTTCGTGTTTATGTTATGTCAATATTTTATGTTGAGTCAATATTCAACATGTATAAGTGTTAACATAATACTTGTAAGTATTAGAATAACACATTTTGTACTTCGGTGTCGAACATTTACTTATGGATTAATTAATGTTGTGTTAATTTTTTATATAATATTTGTGTGACTTTTTAACATATTCATTTTGGATTAAGTTAACATAAAAATTGGTGTGGACCGTTCGGGTCGTGAAACGGTATTGAATTTAACACATCATTTTTTACCGCGTACGATCAGAGATAGCAATTTCTCTCATCCCCTGGGGGGTAAATGTACTGATAATTAACATTAAAATAATTTCTGTTTCGTTCGTAGCTTGGGCGCACGGCAATGTCGCAATTAAAGGCCGAGATAATTTCACACGAGTATCGTGCACATGTAAAATGCTCGACGAGCAAAGCTCGTTGTGTAAAACCCTTTCCTGCGACGCTTTATCGGATTCGCTGTAAATATTGCACACACGGAACACAGCACACTCGGAAAGTTAATCAATTCCGCAGCGGATACAGTTCCGCGATATTAGCGAAATAATTACGGATATCCTTCTAATCAACTCGGTGGAAGGAGGTAATCGTATGCAACCCCCGCGAATCGGTATTACGACGTCCGCGTTCATGCTGAGTTGCAACGAAGAGCAACACTATCGAGCGTACAAATTATATAGTACCGTCGTTGATTATTATTACCCGCCATTGTCTACGTTTTAATTGAACGCACACGATGGCGCCAGCAAATTTAATACCCTTATCGCGCGTCAGCTAGAGAGAGAGGAAGGGTGGGGGGGAGGGAGGAAGGGGAGGGGGGAGAGAGAGAGAGCTCGAAAAGGATGAAAGCTTCCCGGCTCCGGCGCTTCTCGCCCAGGATTTAATTACCTGTGACACCATAATAAGATCTGATACGATCGCGGCTGACGCGAGCGCAAGCGCAAACGCGCGCTGCACAACACCCGCCGACGGCCGGTATTTAATTTTTCACCGCGGGATTTGCATGCGATGTGTAATGCAAAATAGTTACGAAGCTTTGTAATTACACACCAAACCGAATTAAAATGCGAGCGTGCTATCTCGCTGCTCAGATAAAGTTACTTATCGATTGGAAATGCGCACGACGAATGAATTTTCGAAACAGAAATTTACATCCCTCTGTGTGTGTGTGTGTGTGTGTGTGTGTGTGTGTGTGTGTGTGTGTGTGTGTGTGTGTGTGTGTGTGTGTGTGTGTGTGTGTGTGTGTGTGTGTGTGTGTGTGTGTGTGTGTGTGTGTGTGTGTGTGTGTGTGTGTGTGTGTGTGTGTGTGTGTGTGTGTGTGTGTGTGTGTGTGTGTGTGTGTGTGTGTGTGTGTGTGTGTGTGTGTGTGTGTGTGTGTGTGTGTGTGTGTGTGTGTGTGTGTGTGTGTGTGTGTGTGTGTGTGTGTGTGTGTGTGTGTGTGTGTGTGTGTGTGTGTGTGTGTGTGTGTGTGTGTGTGTGTGTGTGTGTGTGTGTGTGTGTGTGTGTGTGTGTGTGTGTGTGTGTGTGTGTGTGTGTGTGTGTGTGTGTGTGTGTGTGTGTGTGTGTGTGTGTGTGTGTGTGTGTGTGTGTGTGTGTGTGTGTGTGTGTGTGTGTGTGTGTGTGTGTGTGTGTGTGTGTGTGTGTGTGTGTGTGTGTGTGTGTGTGTGTGTGTGTGTGTGTGTGTGTGTGTGTGTGTGTGTGTGTGTGTGTGTGTGTGTGTGTGTGTGTGTGTGTGTGTGTGTGTGTGTGTGTGTGTGTGTGTGTGTGTGACACATTACTACACGGAGAAAAATTAATTTACTGTCGCAGCGAAACCATATTGTTGCCACTGCGTTTCCGTTGCGACAGCGATAAAATTTAATTTACATCACCGGATTGGCGAATTATTCGTAATTAGAACGGAAACAGTCGCTTTTTAGTACATAGTAAAAAATTGTATGTTAAAAATGTTCTACTGAAAATTTTTCACTGTGTGTAGAAGAAGAAAATTTAATTGAGTGAATTTGTCCTTAGAACAAATTAATTCGCCGTTAGAACAAAACAGTATTTTCCTACATCTATTAATTCGCTCTTGCAGGAAAATAATTTCTCGATTCAGCAAAATATATTCAGCCGACAGCAATTAGCATTCTGAATAAATCGTTTTGCTGTCCACGTGTAGTAACCGGCAGATTTTGCTGCGTGAAAAAGCATAAAATTTGCCGTGTCAGCAAATTATTCTTCCTCGTAGAATATATAATGAACAGATAAGTAAATAAAAATATTAAATATTACTTTAGATTACTCGTCGCGACGTGCTATCGTGCGTGTGATACGAACGATCGGAAAATAGAAAACGGTGTTCCCAAGATTAACCGCTCGCAAGCGACAGTCGTAACGCGTACGCGCGAGCGCGTGCGCTCTTCGACCGGCGGATTGGCGACAAATAGTTCGAGAAATGGTGATAAAAGATGCGACATTATCGCGACACCGTCAGGCGCAACTTTATCGCATAATTAACTCGGGATCGCGCCGATTTAAGTCTCGGCGCGCGCGCGCAAGCGGCACAATTAAAGCCTATGGAAATCCGCCGTTGCTTTAAATAACGAAATGAATCGCCCGGTATTCCTTGCACGGAATTATTCGCGTATACCCCGCCACCAGCGGCCATTTATCCGCGTTTCTCGCGCGAGGCCCGCTCCTCGCGTTTTCACGTGTGTGCTTAGGCGAATCGATTAATTACGGTTACCGGTTCGATGCCATTCGCGAACGCGGAGACAGAGCGAGAGACAGCTCTCTCTCCCTCTCTTTTTCACTCGTCGTTCATACTTTCTTTTCTTTCTCGCTCTCCTATCTCCGTCTCCTCTCTCGCGCATTCTCCACACGCAGGGCATCGTCTATCTCTTTTTCCCGCCTTTTTTCCTGGTGCACTCGGGTTCACCGGGCAGGGAGAGGCCAGTCACCGACGGACGACGTGGCGGCGGCGGCGACGACGGGCGGCGGTTGCGGCCCGGTAAGGTCCGTCCGCATAACGTTTGTTACCATTGCTCGTTTAAATAATCTCGAAACATGCGTCCGCGGGATTGCGGGGCGAGAGAGAGTGAAAGAGAGAAAGAGAGAGAGAAAGGGGGGGAGAGAAAAAGCGAAAGGGAGAGAAAAAGATCGAGGAATGAGAGAGAGAGAGAGAGAGGTTGAGCTCGCGCGGCCACGGATGGCTTTACGATCGGCCCTCGTCGTTAATTAAGAGCTTGTAATTATTTAGTGGTGGACGCTAGCGCACCCCCGCCGGCATCGGCGCGGTCTGGGCTGCCTCGCCGGAGACTTGATTTACATTCCTGCGAAGAATGCGTCGGCCTCGCCTTCCTCCCTCCCTCTCTCTCTCTCTCTCTCTCTCTCTTCGCTCTATTTTCTTTTTCTACTTCAGAACACACCCCCGCGTCTTCCTCGCCGCGCTCCTGCCCTAGCCGCCTCCATCTTCGTTTCCCTTTCGCGAGACTCGCCTCTCCGTCGTTCTCTTTTACACGATTCGCCTTCGTTTCTTCACCTCTGGTCTCTGAGAGCCCTCTCGTCGTTTCTCTTATTTCGCGAACACGTGAGAGGCGAGCCAGCCGTCGCGTTGTTGACGTGATTTCCAGCGGGATCGATGAACCTTTGGGCCGAGGCGCGGGATTACCGCGAGAAACGCGACTTTGCATCGACCATGAATATAAGAATGCGGCTGCGTTCTGATATTCACCGCCGTACTGAAAATCTGTAGTATACATAACGTAAACTATAGATTTTTAGTACTGGCAGACGAAGTATTAGCTGAGCTAATATTCCTGTGCAGGCGAAGTATTAGCACAGCGGGAGTGACAGTTTCGAGGCAAGGGGAATATATTTATAGTTCGGCATCTCGGTTCGGCATTATTCGAGCATGTTTAGCTTTCCGTGATATAACTACCATAACTAGAATTGATGAGTCATGAAAATAGTTGAAAAGGATATATATTCAGATCGATAACCTAACAATAACAGTGTATACGAGCTGAACGTAGCCGAAATCGATCGAAGTATAAGAATTACTGATATACTATTGAAGAACTATAACTATACATGCCGATAATCTTTTCGTATTCTTGTAGTTTATTTCCGTACGAGAATGCTCTTCGGATATTTAAACCATTAGATAAATTTATCCGAAGGTGGGGTAACCGGCCTTTATTCTTTATATAGATCTTCCATATATGTGAAACAATCCTTCTGAATCATGCGTGGAAGACTGATATCACTCACGAAAAATGTCACGAGAGAATGTTTCCCCGTGCGCTTCCATGCCCACTCCTCTTATTTATAATTACGAGAAATATTTATAATACTCTTTAATTATCCGTAAAATGTGTTAATCGACTTAGGTAGTGTGTGCGTATACGTCGGCAAAGATGCATTCTTACAAGTCAGGACACCGGGGGTACCAACGTGTTAACATGTGACAGATGATGCATGAGCCTCGCGAGATGCGTGTACCAATCGATTTACGAGTTACCGTGGCGTTCAAGTTTTCCATATTTTCTCATCGCGCGACATACTGATCGAGTGAGCGTGTCGTGTTTATTATAAATCACATCTCGTCGTAAATCAACTCTGCTCTAGCGGTCTTCGGACGACCATGAGGTGAGTTTGCGCAACGCTCTGTTGCGATACGCTTAATATAGAAAATCAGAAATTACTTTTCGCATATTTCCTTCGGGCCCGTAACATGGAAAATTATATATTCGATAATCACTTGTGAAGTTTAATCACGGCCGACGTGCTCCGAGTTACTCGAGCGTCATTAGAGCGTGATATTGATTTATAAGGAATGTCGCTGCGACAAATACCGTATTCTTGATCGCCCGTGTGCCGTTTGCATTTTTCGCGACGAACAGCTGCGCGGATCCGCCTCTTCCGGAAATCCTTTTCCCGTTCGACGACTTTTTTACAAAACCGTAGCGGACGGGAACATCAAACGTGCATTCATACACGACATTTCCCTATCTCTAAATTACCTCGGGGACAAAATTCCGACGTAATAACGCAAAGTTAGCGGATGCCTCATACGCACGTGTGCAATCGAGAAAAACGGTCGACGCCGGTCGAAGCCGAATAGAAAGTTACGGTTCGTATTTAACGTATTTCCGGCGACGTAGCGCCTCAAAGGGGAACTGTTACGTATCCGTGACGCAAGACGGCCCGGAAGAAACAGCGAGACGAATACACGAGACAATTGCGATTATACGCGAGAAATTAAACCCACGAACGCTAATGTCCAGTGAGAAAAATAATACGACCAAAGGCCCGTTGGGTCGTTGCCGGAAGGCTCGAGTTCGGGGATCGCATGGGATTTTCGCTTTGCAAGGAGCAAGAGAGAAAGAGAAAAAGTGCGAAAGAAAGAAAGAGAGAAAGGGAAAAAAAGGGAGAGAAAGGAAGAGAGATAGAGAGATAGAGAGAGAAAGGACGTCACACGGGGGCCTCGAGTTATCGATCGTACGCGCCGTATCCTTGCGTCGTGACAAACGAGCGGTCGCGTCACGAGGAGGGCCGCGCTCGCTCGCCCGTCGAACTTGAAAATCGTTCTCGCGATATTTCAGTGTCAGCGGAGGCAGGTACCGAGGGTACCGGGGGTACCCGGGCCGGTGGTACGTCCGGGCACCGCGCGCGACGACGCACGACGAATAAATCCGGCCGGACACCGGGCGAGACCCGGATGGAAACACGATTCGGCCGCGATCAAAGGACCCCGCTACAAATTGAAACAAATCAGCCGGGTAATAATAATTAATCCGCGGCGCACATTAATAATCGCGCGTTCCCTCTCTTCCTCTTTCTCTGTCTCGGCCCGGTTCTTCCCGCAACCGCGATCGTATCGTTGCATTTAGTGCCTTGACGTAAGTGCGCGTTGATACAGAGACGGTCACGGAATTCGTGTGCCCGGAGGATAGGTTCACCTTAACAGGTTGAACGCCGAGGTGGTCACCGATGGTGAGACCTGAGCACTGTTTTTCGAGTCCTTTTCGTTTGTGTCCGAGTGTAAAAGCGTGATTAAATCGGCTTGAACGGTCAACTACCTCGATTAAACGGCGAGTTACATTACCCGTTGTTTCCAACATTCGGATAGAATCGATCGTCAATCGTCACTGACATTCTCCCTCTCTTTCTCTCTCTTTCTTCCTCTTGAAATACTAAACGCAAAGTCAAATTGAACGGGAAATTCACTTTTTTTCGCCGGCAAATGCAATTCTGATTGCTCAATATCGAAAGTGCTGGAAATCGTGCTGCATCAACGATCGACCAAATCCTCCCTTTCTTTTATTAATACATTGAAACACAACGTTATCGTGACCCTCTTCGACCGTGTGCGTTCCGAAGACGACTGCCTCGTCGCTTATCGCCCGAAGGCGGCCCTGCCTCGCGATCGCCACGTGAAGGTGCACACACGTGCATCCCAGCCTCGGCACTCGCGCAATCACTCGCCCACACACACACACATACATAGGTGTAATACTGTAACGTGGTGGAATAACGCGGCCTCGAAGTTGAGCTCTCAATTACTTCAGAGAGTTATGAAGCTCCGGCGTTTGCCCAACTCGCCCTCTCCCCACTTACTCCTTTCCCCCTATCCTCCTCAGTCCTCCCGTTCTTTGTTAATCCCTCTATATTATTCCGGGGCCGAGAAAAGGGGTGAAAGGCGAGAGCGCTCCGGGGCAGCCCGATTGTGTCTTCATTAGCGACTATTAATTGTCAAAATGTGCCACATAATTCAGTTCGCGCTCGCTCTCGCTCGGCTCGCGCGCGAGGCCCCGCCGTATATATTTAAAGCTAACGCGCTCAATTGATTCTCCCGGGCGAAGGGGAGGAGGTTGGAGAAGTGAGGTGAGGCGAGGGCGGCGAAGGGCCCCGGGGGCCTAACCCCACGGTGAATCATCCGTGATATCTACGGGGAACGCTGCGGCGCCGAGACGCCGGGACGTTCAGAGGGAACTCGCGCGCTCGCTCGCGCGGCTCGTCGGACGCGGGTAATTGCTAATGGGTAATTAATTCCCGGATAAAGACGGGGCGACTCGGCTCTTGACCCTACGACGCAGGTACGCTACGATTCTCACGGGAGACGCCGGCGGAAGGCGGCTGGAAAACGACCGCGGGGACAACGAGGCAGAGAGAGAAAGGGAGATATCGACTGCGCTTCGTTCGCAGCGGACGTTACGTCGGGGCAGGAAGCGGCCGGAGCGAAATTTGCGAGTTGTAATTTTTCAGCGAACAAGTGGGCACTCGCGCCCACTCGCGGTCGACGTAGCCGGAAAAGAATGCCGGACTGTGTGATCAGTTACCGCACACTTTTTTTACAAGTTTCGGAATACTTCTCGTGTCCAATAGGAGAGTTTTTTCTTTTAGTAATTCTCGGGGAAAACGTTTTCCTATTAAATACGAGATGTATTGCGAAACTCATCCGAAGTATCGGAATGTCTGACACTTAAAGAAATACTAGCATTTCTGAATATTATTGAGGAAATTTGTCTAAATGACTGGAACGTTCCCTCATTATTAATAGTATTCATTAATTATAGATTTTCTTCGTGCTTGTTGATAATCATCACGTTTTAAATTACGAAGGATCCGTATAATCGATGCTAATTCGCCAGTGATGCCGGCTCGTCCAAATATTAAATACGATAATGTAAATAACGTCACGATTTATTCGCGGACGAGCGAGATTTACGAGAGGACGGCGGTTCGACTCGCGGAACACGCATCATACGCCAGAGGGGTAACGTATTGCCGTCGACGTCGCGTTCCAGGTAAAACTTTTTGTCGACGCTCCGTTGCCTTTCCATCGTCCACCTTCATCCTCATATCATCACGGAAGCGTCCCTCCGATCCGCCGTGAGATACGCGTAAACGTACGAGCGTGTTCTCTTTCGGAGTCACGTAAGTCGCAATCTTTTAATATCTCAAACGTTAACAAGAATTGCGGAGACGCAATGATTTCCCGTAGGGTCGACACATGCATTCTTTTATTTAATTACCGTCCATTACCGGTGTCCCCTTGTATTTACGCGACCGTCGCGTTTAGAACATTCAACAGGACGTGTGTAGAATTAAAATCCGTCATTTTGTTCATCGCTCAATTTTTCTCCCGAGAGAGACAGAGAACGACTGTTATAACAATTTACTGTAACAAATTGACATTGTTTTAATTAGAAGCTATTGTTTCATACGTTGTCAGAGATATTTTTACTTCCTCTATGAGATGAAACTAAGAAAAATATTAGATTTGTTAGCAGATTAACGCAACCATTCTCGAGTCATGCAACACGTACATGGAAGAAAAGAATTCGATCCTATAGCTAAAAATCAGTTATCCATGTAATACAATTGAAATTTAATTATCAGTTTCGTTTGCAGTTACCGGATTTAGTTTATAGCTGTGGGAGCTCATTTTTATGACTATAATCGTACACGGAAGAAAGAATTAACTCTCACAAAACCTAGATCTGGTAACTACATTTCAGTTGTATTATATGAACATCTAGTTTTTAACTGTGGGAGTTTATTTTTTTTTTCATATGCAAATTGAAATCCTGGAAGAAGCTATTTGTAGTCCGTTTCAATGTCATTTGACTATTTTCGAACGACCGACTTCGCGATTACGCGTGGTTCCTTTGCGTGAGCCCGCGCGGGCCCGCGAAATAATTAATTACCAGCGTGACACGTGTCGTGTGCGTTTGAGGTCTCTTCGAATTCTAAGTCACGCGGATGACGTTTCACACGCCTAACAATAATTAATACGCGATCGTCGTTGCAGATACGTAAACGAGGTAATGGCTGAAAATATAATTCACCGTCGTCGTCTTCGCGGCTTTTCGTAAAAGCGTTATCACGAGAGGAGAAAAAACGTTGCCCGGGCGCCTCGCGAAACGGCGAAATTACAAGAAGGGAGTGGGGATTTAACGGGTGCGCTCGACACTGTTATTATTTCTTGCCAAATTGTGTGTCTTCGCCGTGCCTCGAACAACCGTGCGGCGCCATTAGGATCCTCTGATGGATTTCATCTCGTATGTGGTTGCATTTATGCAAATCGCGCGTAACGCCGTCGGGTATGAGCGGAGCGATCCGTCACTCTGTGCTTTATATTACTCTATCATTATTATTTATATTCAATAATATACTAATGGGACGTCCTGAGCAATTAAGCCCGTCATCTTGACGAGATTACTCCCTGACTCGCGCGATACTGAACTTCCACGCCATTTCACACTGAAACCAAAACGACTACGAGCCCCGAGTTGAAAAAATTTCATCTACCCTCCGTGCCATTAACCGGCTGCGTTAGAAACGATTAGAATCGCAGTTTCAAAGCAAATACGAAGCAGCATGGCGAAGCGGTTTACCCCGAAGGGAGCCTCACCTCCACTCAAGGTCTCCCTCTTCCTCTCTTCCAACTCCTCCAACTCCACCCCCGCCAACAGCCCTCGCTGCTTTGCACTCGCGGGCGATAAGCACCCTTTGACCTTTCAGTTAAGTTATTACTTTTATCCGGCGCGGGTCACGGGGCATAAAGGCTCGTTGAGCATCGAATCGACTCTATCAGTCCAATTAAGCGGCGCGCAAGCCGCGCGAACAATCGCGAAACCGCGTTCTCGCTCGACCCCCCCGGTCCCCTCGGGCCCCGGCAGCCCTTAACAACGGGCACCTGTGCACCCTCGCCGGCCGTCCGCCCTGTCGCGAGCTTTTTTATATTTCTCGCGTGAGATATGGAACTAAAGAGCCGGCGCAAGAGACCGGCCATAACCCGTTCATGAATTACACGAGAAACATTGTGGCTCGACGTTGTCATTACGCGCTTTTTCTCCTGTCGCGAGCGAGCTACCGACGACGATATGCGGCAAGTATCGAGCTTTCCGCTTACGGAACCGTGCGATCGAGTTGTCGAAAAACACTGCGTCCATTCGCGCAGTCTGACGTTGCAATCGTGTCCTCCCGGGTACGCAAACGTAGGAATGTTGTGATACCATGAAAGTATCGATATTAATATTGAAACGGGTCGATATCATTATCGTATCAGAACCAAAATATCTATGCCGATATTGGTATTGAAATTTAAAGAAATCTTTGAAATTAGAAGAAATATAAGAAGCAGGGAAGGGTTTGTCTTGCAAAGCTACTTTTCAAGATATCGTATGTTCACGCACGAATATCGATACGAAAATGCCCGATATTGAAAGGAATATGTGTCATAATAACGATAGCAGTATTATATTAGTAGTATCACAACCATCCCTATGCAAACGTCGTAGTCTTGGGGTCGTCTTGTCTCTCGCGCTCGCGTGCACGCTCTTGTCGCGAGCCGCGGCATATTCACGACTGAGTGGCTGACGAGGGTTGCTTTAGGGTTGCGACCGGAATCCGACTGGTAGAGCGACGCGGATGGATGGACACGAGCTCAGACGAGTGAGACGACCAGAACCGGGGGGGAGCTGTTACGGTTTCCCGTCGATGAGCGCTTTCGTTTCTCGGCCAGTTGTTTCATTGTTGGACATGCGGGTCGCGAAAACTCGCGTGTCCACGACAATTCCCTCGAGGAGATGAGGTGAACTTATGATTCGCACTCTCGGAATTGCTCGGAGTGAAATTCTACTCGAAAAATAGGGTGACAGCCGAGTCACTCGAATTCGAGCGGCCTTTCGCTCGTCGAGAGCGGATTCTCCATTCCAAATCGTCGGGTGAATATTTTCATTCGAAATTGAAGAGTGAATCTGATGCATCGTACTGTTACAGGATCGAATTCGCTCTAATTTATTGAAATATTCGCTCGTATGAGGCCGAAATTCATTCTAAGCTTGAGAGAAACATTCACAATCTTGCGACTTCGAGCGATAGTGTCGCTTCGAATGAATTTCCGCTCGTTTTGAGCGAGATTTCACTTAAAGAGATTTGAGAAGAATAAAGAGCTCGTTTCTGGAACATGGAATGTATTGTTCGAAAAGCGTGACTCGATCATTCTCAGCGTCAAGTAATCGTACGAAGGCGATCAGAGGTAACGTACACTTCTCGAGAGGGTGTTTTTCATAACGTTACCCAATATTTCCTTGCATACGCGTTTGATGAATGCGCTATTACGTTCGCGTGCGTTTGCTCGCGTTCCTTACGTCTCACCGAGCACTAGCACGAAGTCTGAGGTGGATTATTCTTATTATACGGATACACAGATGAATGATTTTCATAACGGGACGAGGAATCTTTTGGATCGCCGGTGATGGTCGGAAAAGAATACTCTTCGCGGATTTAACGAGCAATGATTACCGGAGGATATAATAATAATAATCTGAATCAATATCGACCTAAGTTCGCGTATTTGAAAAATGTAATTTCTAGCGCGCGAAATAACGAGAGATGTAATGTACAATCTACGCAAGTGAAATTCCCCCGGTCGAGGGATAAATCTCTCTCGCGGCACACGAAGGCGCAGTGAAGCGCTTTTCGAGTAATTTCAGCGCCGAACTTATCCTCACGACGAAACTTGTGTGCACACCGCCTTTTTCTTTTCCCACAATCGCATTCCCGCGGAGTTCTGCAAGAAGTCGATACGACTTCCGTCATTCCCAGCGAAACCGGGGCGAATGATTTCCGTCGGTGATTTAGAACGCGCATACACACACACACACACACACACACAGACGCACACGTGCACACGCGCATCGCGAGGGGGTATTTAGGAGGAAATCTAGAACGCTCGTATAACAAACCGTTTCTTTCTCTATTTTTCTTTTTTATGTTGTCTCGGATATGCGGTCATCGAGTCAGAAAATCATCGTCCGCTATTTTCTGCAATTCATACTCGACACGTTCGCGTGCGCCCCGCATAGAGAGTCATCGGCTCGGGAAATCATCATCCGTCATTTTTTACAATGTATGCACATTGCGCTCGCGTGCGTGCCGCGAGAGCCTCTCGGCTGTGTACCGGAGGGGCTCGAGTGACGGCATTATGCCGGGCAGTCGAGTACCTATCCCCTCGTATAGATGGATGGATGATTCTTTAATGCGCTTTCGCGTGGCCGACCAACGATATAACGCGACCAAATTGCCGGTTTTCCCGAAATTGCGAAAACGCGATCCGTCTCCCGCCCGACACAGAACTCGGAGGCCGTGTTAAAAAGAAAGAAAGGAGTTCATTGTTTAGAATCGACTTAGAATACGCCGCTCGAATTAATCAAAGGATTTCTCTCCGAGCCAAGCAAAGGTGATCGTATTTGTACAGATGTATTCATTAAAATCCATTAAGTAGTTCAGTGCATTGGTTCAATGGTAAAAATGTATACAGTTTTCCTCGACACTGTTTTTGAAGTCCATTTTCTATACAGTATCGTTGCAATTAATGGGAATGCATTAATGCCGTTTGCAGCGAAATTTTATCGATCCGCAGTGCCATACTAATACGAATCGGAGACTATTGACTGCTTCTCCGTGATGATACACTGATCGCACTTTAGAAAGCATGAGTACTCGAAGAAGCGATTCTCTAATTGCTTCCGAGATCGAATCGGGTTCCCGAGATCACGGGCCGTGTTTTATTTATTCGCGCACGAAATCGGCCGTGCATAACGTGCAGTTTCAACGTGGCGTTCAACCATACGGTGCCCATTCTTCGAAGGGTTGCTCCGCAAAAGCCGCGGCGGCGACGTCCGTCAGTCGGCCGTCAGGAACACGGAAACTCTCGTGACCGGTCCCGTAGATCCTCGAGTTCGCGCGGACCCCGAGGATTCCGTGAGCTCGAGAAATTTGGAGCCCACCTATCCGACACCTCGAGCGCGTCATCAAATCGAGGCTTCGATTGAACGCCACCGGACGCGCCGTTAAGAACGCGGTTCTTCCTTTCTTTCTCCTGGCCACCCACCTCCCCCCCCTCTCCTGCACCATTTCTCTTTTTCGCCGGTTCGTCTCGCAATGGCAGAAATCAGTTTCCACATTGTGTACACAATGCTCTCGCGTGGAACCAATAGCTCGCGCGGCACTGTGGTTACACACAGCCGCTTTATCATTAGAGAGAAACCTCGGCGTTTCGACGGGCTTCCCCTCGAACGTCCGAGTATTCAAATGATCGTGCGGCAAGAAACGCCGCCGGTAGCAATCGAATGTGCAACAGTGTGGATCGTAGCCTCGCAATTAGATTCGGTCTGCATGGTGAATCGAGATCGGTATTCCGGAGTTCCCACCGCCGTGCACCAGCGTCCGCGGATGAGCCCGGTTCGTCCGCGGTCCACTTCGTTCTTCCTCTTTTTCTTTCTCTTTCACCCGTTCGAGTAAAATCGTCAAGGTTACGTCGCTCTTTAATGAGGCCCCGTTCGCAATCACCCGACGTGTCATAATTTAATTAAAGACCGTCTCGAACGCGCGGATCTCTGGGCTCACGAGAATCCACTATCTCTCTTTCTCTCTCTCTTTCTTTTCGCCTATTTCCGAATCGTTGAGAATATTTTTTGTTATAAATTGTACGGAATTTGAGAATTACTCTTTTATAGATTATTACGAACGAATTCTGCAGTGGGATTTTTATCGGGATTTTTATTGAGAGATTTTCGTTTTCCGAGCGCGAGGCACATTTGTCTAAGTTAAAGTAGGCGACGGCAAAGCGTGTTGCACGATTGCGTCTATGACCCACTGTTGCTTCTGAAAAATGCATATCGGCCGTCAGTTCTGCCGGGAGGGTACATTGTCTCGCGAAAAGGATGATGCCTGAGCAAACGTGACACGTACGGTGAACTTGACGGCCCTGGCGTGACTGCCGCGTGTTGGGTGTGGACACAGGGTGACTGAAGATAAACTAACACAACGAGGGTGAACTATGTCTAGAATTACCTTGTAATAAGGGCCAGCCGGGGGTGGGCTGAGTGCACAGGCATTCTCGATCTATAAATACGTCGTCGACTTCACGTTTCAGAGACACTCGCGTGATTTTTTTCTCTTTTTTCCTTGGAACGCTATCAGATTTGTCGGCAATGTTTCGTTTATCGCGATGTCGTTGATTTTCAACGCGATCTTCCGGCAATGTGTCCTTCAGTTATGTCCCGATGTTGTTAATGTAACAGTAATTTGGTTTCGGTGCACGGAGAAAACTTTTTTGCTGACACACAGTAAATAGTTGTTTGTTACCATAGTGACAGCAAAAAGATTTATTACACGGAAAAAAAATAATTTTGCCGTTATAGCAAAACGTCATTGCGACAGCAATCAAATTTAGTTGGCATAATTAGCAACGCTTTTAAAATATCATTTTACCGCCCGGAGAAATCTTTTTGTTATCACTATAGTAACAAACAATTTTCTGTGTCGACAAAAAATTGTTCTTCATATGATATAAGTCGTAAAGACTCGGTTTTAACGACGATTCTTTAAAAGCAATTTCCCGGAGGAAAGTTAAGTTCGCTTTCACAATTGAGTTGCGAAGATAAGAATAAAATATCAATATATTTCCACACGTCTCTCCCGCTGCTGCCGATACTTTGTTAATCATAAATTCAACGATACCTGATGGAAGCCAAGGTAACTCTCTATGCTGTGGGTAGCGAAAAACACTTCCCCGTCGCAGGTCAGTATTAGCAGGAACCCGTTCAGTGCCTGAAACAGAGAATCGGTCCATCGATTGAATGCGAAAAGGCGCATAGAATATAGTCGCGAGCAGCTGTGCTGCAATCTCGATGCGATATTAATGCAACGAATACGCATCCTTCCGCCGTATTGAAAAATGTCATCACACCAATAAACGATATCGCATTAATAATCGACTGAAAGATTGACGCTGACGGCGATGCTGAATATCGATTGACGGTTGAGGCGGAGCCGCATAGTCGTCGTAAAATCGCCGCCGATCATAATCGAAGACCGAAAGACTGCTCCGTTTGCACCGTGAGCAAAGTTCAAGGGGTTAATTCGCGTGGATAAGTTAAGAGCAGCGCAAAATACAGGTTTGTCAGACGCGGTTAGACGTACACGTGAATATGCCCTGCGAGAATAGAGCGGCACGGCACGAGAACGAAAGCGTACGTTGCCTTTTCGAAACCGAAGGCTAACATTTTGCGGCGAGGGAGGGGGGGGGGGCATCGGTCCGAAATGTTCCGGAAAGTTTTCCCATTTGTCGGCAGATTCGATACGGGGCAAATATGAAACGAGCCTGCAACTCGTGCGTGCATCCAAAATATCTGCTGGTCGATTACTTCCCCTAAGCTGGAAGTTTCTTTGGACTGGAGAAGAGAGAAAGAAGCTAACATTTTTCAAACGTTACTCGAATAATAACTACGACATTTTTACAATTTTTATTATTTATATTATAAAAATATAGAGTGATGCACAGAGAGAAGAAAGATTTATCGTGACAAGACCGTGAACAGACCGAATATATCTTAGTTGAAAGAAATAGAATTTGCGCTGTCAAGAACTGAATTTAGTTTAATTAAACGTGTTTTGCTCATTTATTGTCACGTCAATTCAATCAACCTTTCCCCTCCATGTGCAAATTATATTCGTGGTTCCGAGTAAATTTAGAAATAACTATGTGGGTAACAATAAATTCGCGAAGTGTAAAGAAAAATAAATTAGGTGTACCGAAATAAATCAGATACACAATGTTAAGAATTCGGGGCGCCCTCAAGAAAAGGAGTAGAAACGGCAAGTCTTAGAGCGAATGAATCTAGTGAGTGCGAGCGCTACGATGTCCCGATAAGAATAATTCAAGGACGTAATCCGACGCGGCGACGGCGGCGGCGGCGGAAGCGGTGCGCGCGCGATTAAGCTTTCCGAAATACAGAGGCAATTCCGAGCCGCCACGCGAGAATAGTGCGGCGGCACGAAAACGGAAGGGTGCGTTGCCTTTCGGAAAGCGAAGGGGGCGGCGAGCGTTGTTTCTGCTGGAAACGCGCGCGCGCGTTGTTGAAAACGCCCCGGGAAAGTTTTCCCATTTATCGGCGGTCCCGATACCGGCAAATACCAAACGAGCTCCCTCTCTCCTTCTCTCTTTCTCTCTCTCTCGCAACGGCCGAATGCGGCGCATCGAAGCCGAAAATATCCGTCCCAGTTTTAACAGTCTTCGGCCCCGCGCGCAACTATATATCGGTCGAAGCGGGGTGGAAACCGTTTAAAGCCTCGTCCGCGCTCCCGCCGGGCTCCTGCGAGCTAAATGTGTATTGTTTTGTTTTATTTCGCGGTGGCGGTGCCAGGTACGCCAGACTGCGATACTTATTGTTCTGAAATATGGCGAACCCGCTGAAACCGGCTAGAGCGGACACGAGGAGCACGTAGCTGTGACGATTCGCCGGGAACGCGCGGTCGTAATGATTAATCTTCGACGGGTCCTGGAATTTTTACTTCGACGGAATTTTCAGGCTACGACGCAATTATACAGAGCGTCCGAAAGTTTCCGCACGGAGATTTTGTTTTACCAAAAGAAGTAACTTCTTCCTTCACCGAAATTGCGCTCGAACAGTAATATCCGAGAAACGAGCGATGGAAAGAAATGGAGTTTTTCGCGAGCTAAGCTTCGGGGGAAAATATGAGCAAAGACATTATTTTCTTCGGTCAATTTCAAGTAGACTTCACTCGAACAAAATTTTAATCTAAGGCTTAGCTTCAAAGATGTGTTATGTTGAAAATTGAATAGTCGCTATAAATAATGACACTTTCTCGACACTTCCGCTAAGAAAAAAGTTACTTCTTCTGGTATGAAAAATTTTCCTGTACATTTTGCATATAGTGTAAAGTGTGATATAGCGCTGGAAAAGTTAGGAAACTCAAAACTCTCTTGATATTTCTGATGAGAAAAATCGGCTTCGAGTGTCCGCTGAGAAAGAAAATCAAATCGATCGAAAGAGCTGTGATGAAAACCGGTAATTCTCTAGGATGTCTCGAATGTCACGAAACAAAAGTTTCCGTTTTTCTATCTCGGTTTTCTTAACTCGAGGTATTGCGCCGCAGAGGGTTAATTCTTCCGACATATCTTCGGGGTTTTGCCGCTTCACCGCGCCGACGCGATGCACGCTCGTAAAGTTGCGATAATTGCGGATACCTCGCGGCTTCCTAATCTCGGCTTCCGACACTCTCGCAAGGAACGATCGCATACTTCGTAATATCCCATTATTCTTAGAGCGAAATAAGGGCTATATTTCTTCGGGGCGGCGCGTTTAATAATTATTACGGCGATTATGCGGGGTGGGGTAAGGGTTATGGGAGGTAAATCACCGAAATTTGCCAGCGTGCTCCTTTCAACCGGATTTGCAGCACAGAGAGTTGTCAAATTGATCGTTTCGTTCTATTATTAGCATTAAGAAAATACATATCACAAATTCTTTTCAAGTCCGCGATGCGATGACGCTTTTCTTATTTAATGTTACATAGGCTGCGCTCCGATATTCAGTAACTGATTATGAATATGAGATAATCCAGTACTGAAAATCTATAGTACACGTGACATGAACTATAGATTTTCAGTACCGCCAGTGAATATCGGAATACATTAATCTTTGTTTTACAAACACTGATATATTCAATTTAATTCCGATTATATGTACAATTTCAACTTAATAAATTATATGCATATACATATATCTTCTTTTGGAGGCATTCTCGTAAATAAATAAATAAATAAATAAATAATCTTCTGTGAGAGAAGGACTCGGGAGAATCTGGGAAATCGCGATACGGAGGAGGAAACAACAAGTTTGCTCGAGTCGTACGGCTCTGTCGTACGACGCACACGCGTGCGAGCTTACGCACTTGTCACGATTAAATATGCCACTGTGTCGAACTCTCGGTTTCATTTTCCGCCCGGGGGAGAAGGTGCTTCGATTCCACTCGCGCGATAGCGTGGCGCACAAAATGGCACACTTCCGAGCGATCGCATGCGCGGATGCTGCGTTTTGATTGGTTAATCCGCAGGGTGGGCTCCTGCGTTGCGTCAATACGGATGTGCGCGCGAGGGGTGAGCTTTCGACCTTTCTCGTTCACCCCACACTGTACCACTCTACGTTGGATACGAGCTATAATAGGATTTTCTCAGTGCTTCCCCCCCCCCTCACTTTTCCCGACCCTTCGAAATGGCCGGCATAGCCATTCCGAGAAAGGCATCGTCATCCCGCGAGACTCGTTCGCCGTTCCGACTGTAATTGTATTGCGCGGGGAAGCGCTCGAGTTTTCCCGATCGGCCGAACGGAGTCCTCTCGATTACACCGATCATTTCGTCAAGGGTGGTTTATGTCATAATAAAGCAAAAATGAGTGAGTATTTAATCGGGCGCTTTTTCCTCCCTTATAGCGATGCAGGTACAAGGGATGCTCGGATCATAAACATTACAGCGATATAGTCTCGTTGTTTTACAAATTAACCCTAGATCGACATTCATGGGCCAAGTTGATCCAAGCGAAAAATTAAGACATAATTGCTAATTCTGGAATTATTGCAAATATAAGCATAGAATTCTTTTCTTAAAGTGCTGTTTCGTATCATTTTCTAATTTAAATTCTTTGTCTTGGCGAGAGACGTTAGACTGTTTATGTTTGTTGTCTACCGCCTCATTGTTGACTCCTTCGAGAACATTCTCGAAATCCGTTATTGTTGACTATCGCTGTCTTCATAATCGGCAGCGGCTCTCGATAACTTAAGCTGGTTTTTGACTTTCAACGGAGCTAGACTATCCGATCACATACAAGACGCCGCTCGCAATTAATCCTTTTTAAATAAACCAGTAAGATTAATAAAGAGTTCGTTAATTGGCGCCTGTACCATCATCCTCGCAACCAGGAAATTAAGCTAGAGGTTCTGCCTCGTTTGCGTCAATCGTGGACTTCCCGAGGCTACACGCAAAATCATCAACAAGTGTGCATAATTTTTTGCTTTCTTCTCTGTAGAATCGATACGTTACCTTCTCTTATACTTTAAATCGCCGATTTCTTAAATAATAAGATTGCGACAAATTTTTCCAATTTACCTTTTGTACACTTAAAAATGTAATATAATAACAAGCACATTTATAGGATAAGCATATTTACAGGGCACAGCAGAAAAGTTCCTTGGTCACAGATCAGATCTGCTAAACTAAGTCATAAAAAATAAGTGCGTCAACGAAGGTTTCATTCACAATACACAGGGACTGTTGATTCGCTTGCTCAATCGTTCGAGCCACGAATGAAATTACGTGACTGCTGGAGGAGTGCGAATAATTTTACGAAACGTAAAACACGAAAACGCGGAGGGAACGACTCATTTACGATATTAAATCCGCTCTTGCCCTGTGCAGTTACGCATCGCGGAAGTTTCTCTACGTGAAAGAATAAAGAAGGAAAGAAAGGACGAGGAAGAGGAGGAGATAGAGGTGAAGGCAGAGGAAAAGGAGGAGAAGGAAGAGGAGGAGAAAAAGATACACACGCGGTTTTCTATTTCTCGCGTGAGTCGCTCGGCGGATCAGTCGCGTGCCACTCGCGAGCGTACTCGCGTGTTCCGTCCAAGCGTGAACTTCTAATACCCCTTCATCCTCACCTTGACTCTCCCGCATTAGCAGGTCGCCAATAATACTTCACGCACGAAATCTTTCCATTTTCTTCGCTCATGCGAGTGGAAGTCACGGGCACGGACGCCGCCACGGCCCGATCGACACGTGCGGGTCGGTATGCAGATTGCGAGATCGACTCCGATGCATTGCAGTCCACGAGAAACAGAACGGACGGTGCTTCCACCGTCCGGGCTCGGTTTCAACGTACGTCGAATCAACGGATCGCCGTACATAGAATTCACCCATGAACGTAGAATCGACTGTTCATGGGTTCATTCAGAGGAAACCGGGGCGAGTTGGCTAACGGGATAAGTTGGCTAATTGATTATTTCTGTTGTTTTCTAACAACTCTCTTAGTTACAGAATCGAGCAAGTATGAATTTCATAACCATCTCTGGCGTGTTTGAAATCTCTAAACTGAGAAACCCATTTAGTTGCATCAATTAAATTCTTGTATTGGTCTAAATTTCTTGTCTATGGGCAAACCAATTTTTCAATTGTAATAACCAAAGTTTGATTGTTTAAACCGAAGGTTTGCTTCTCTGGAGTTTCCGATAAGACTCGATATTCAAAAGACCCGAAAAGAATATATGCGTATAAGCGTACGGTTCAGAGCTTCCTCTATAAAAAAAATCTGGAAAGGCTTTCCCCTTGGAGCTCTTGGGACGAGATGAAATTTCATTCTCCACGGTTATTACAAGGTTGTTCATTATTAACAGCCCATGGCACATAGTGTTTTCGCGCTTAGCGTCGCACGCGGGAGGACCGTATCGACACTAATTACCGGTCGCAAACGATTCGCGGAAGAAACGCAAAGCTCCGCGGGTAAACAAACACGCGATCACGAAAGTGTAAAATCGCGGGCGTTCGCGGAGGGTTGCATTTTAATTCAATACCGTGGTACGGATCGAATGCGTGTTTCTAATCAGCTGTTGATGCACGATTCTACAAAGTAGAATGAAATTTACGTGACACGAAGCGGTACTCGCTGCGCAACCGACCGGCCGAACTCACTTCGGCGGGAAAAAGATACGCGTGCACGAAGAGAGGGAGAAAGAGAGAGAAGTCGTTCGCATTTAGAGATCAATAAAGGTGTCGAAGATAAGCCTCCTGAATGCACTCGAGCGTTAACGCGTTCGTGTCGAGGCGGATTTTCATACGGTTTCCATTTCCATACGCAACGGGTCATACGGCTCGCTGCAGTCGCCGTTTATTCCATGCGTCATTATCGTTATGATCACGTATATTGCGCGCCGTACCTTACCGGCGGCCGATTAAAAGAAACTGCATCCGAATTACCCTGGTTTTCTGCCTTTTCCGCCCCTTTCCTCCACTTCGATCCCCCCCCCC